>NC_053397.1:63914009-64227288 GCF_905171765.1 Bufo bufo | reverse complement strand
GCCACTAATACACGCAAAAAAAGAGCTTTAGAACATACAACTGCACCGCTGAATGTCAAATATATTTTTCTTTTGCAACTATTACACGACAAAAAGGGCTTTAGAACATATGACTACACCGATAAACGACAAATATATTTTTCTTTTGCCACTAATACACGCCACAAAAGGCTTGTAATGGACGGGGGTAGGGAAGCGTGCACCCCTGACTGCCACCCACGCCTCTTCCCCTACCTACTTGCAAGATCCTTCCTAGGTAACGGGGCGCAACTGGACAGCAGTTCCTAACTTAAGTAAGTGCAGGGGAAAACAAAAGACAGCACAAACAGAACACAAAGCAAGTCAAACCAGCCGAAGTCAAATACCAGGAAGTTAAAACAGTACAAGGGAGCAACAAGAGCGAGTCCAAACACAAGCCTGAATTCAGTACCAGGAGATCACGACAAGCAACAGGGGATGAGCAGAAGCGAGGTCAAATGAGCAGAGTCAAGGTCAGGATTCAGGAACACAATGCCAGGAATACAGAAGCGTATAAAGACCTTAATCACAGACAACTTGTGGCCAGCAGGCTGCCTGTTTAAATAGGCCTGGCTGGGGAGTCACATGACGTGGCCAGCGTCACGTGACTCACAGCAGCCCAACTCAGACAAGCATCGATCATCATTATCGGCGCTCGGCTCCCCTGCTGCTCTCCTGCTGCCATGGAGATGACGACTCAGGCTACGTTCTTGACCCTCTCCTTGCGCAGCTTGCCGGCGGTGCTGCGAAGGAAGCACGCAACGCTTGCCCCTCGTTATAGCTTTAGAACATGTAACTGCACCGTTGAAAGGCAAATATATTTTTCTTTTGCCACTAATACAGGACAAAAATTTTAGCACTTCACCACACAATGGCTAATAAGCAATTTTTTTCCCACTGATACAAGCCAAAAATTGCTTAAGAACATACAACTGCACCGCACAAGGGCAAATATTTCCTTGTAATAAACCCTGTTAATGGCTGTATCAAACAGCACTTGCACCCCAATAACAAGAACGGTTTGCTGGAATTACAGAGCTGTATAATGGCAATTTGGATCCCCAGTCAGTGCAGCAAGGTGTAATAGGATTGTTCCTATTACCCAGGCTGTAACCTCCCCTACTGAACCCTGTTCTACATAAATGCTGTGGAATGATTCCTCCCTATCCTTTCCCTACACCTTGAGCTGGCTGGCTGCTGATTGGCTGCATGCATAGCATTATGGGTGATCCCACCTTCCCAGAGTTCTTTGCTCCATGTTCTCACATGTGCAGCAGCCATTTTAGGAAAAAATCTGATTCGTTACCACGGCGCGTGAGGAAATTTGGATTCGGTGCAAATCAAATTTTTCCTGCAATTCTGATCGAATTCCACTTCGTCAACTTCGATTTACTCATCTCTAGTTACTGTAGGTGTCTTTTGCCACGGAAATGGCAAGGTAAACTACTGTAATCTGTGGCACAAAAAAATCACTTGAATATACTTTAAACATTTCTCCTGCTTCCTACAAAAATGTTTCTTACAGGAGTCAAATTCTACCTGTCATATTCAAACTTATTTTCCAAACTCCCCTTTACAGCAATTTAACATGAAAAGGCATCTCCAATTATACTGCATATTTGTACAGGCACATATTGCCTACTATTGTCATCAATGAACCCAGCAATAAATGATACCTTTAGGGAAATATTAGGCACTCTTTATGAAAAAACATACACTTACCAGGGATCTGTAAGCACATAGGTTAAGCAAGCATCTTCCTGAAATTGCTCAAGTCTTTAGAGACTCCCAACAACATGAAAGAATTTTCTTACCATTGATAAATACTCAGAATGAGAAGGTAATTGAAGCAGACTAGTTAACCATTTCCTATTACTATGAAGACCCAGAAAGTTGTCTTCTCTACTGTAGTGTCAATGAGCACTACTGACCAAAGTGACTGACTCTCCATGTGGATACTGGAAAAGGGGAAAGAACAAAATGGTTTGAGAGATTTAACCAGCTGGGTAAAAACCTCTTCTAATCCACTATAAAGCGCCAAATCACTGGTCCCTAATAGTGGATCACGGTATGGGGGCCTTCACTGGAAAAAAATCTTCAATAAAACTCAGATCAATAGCCAAAAAAGCAAAAGTATAATCATACCACTCATAGGGATGTATTGGATACAGATAAAAAATAGAAATTAAAAATTAGAAATTAAAAAATAGAACTTAGTAGAGAACAACAATACATTACATAAAAAAGCCAGAGCTTTGTACCCATACATAAGGGGTTAAAATTATAGCTTACAGCTTGAAAGAATCATGTACAAGCTCTATTGACTTTCTTCACGAGGGGGGTGGTTACCTGGATAAACTCAAGACACCAGGGAACCTTAACCTCAAGACACCTATAGAGTATTGGAAGATGAAGGCCGCCAACATCAAATAGGGCTTCTTTTCAAATTCTTTATTAGGAATCAAACATCCGGGACCACACAGAGTCCCTTCCTCAGGAGCAGTACAGAAAGAAAATTGTGTACCTGGTGTCTTGAGTTTATCCAGGTAACCACCCCCCTCGTGAAGTAAGTCAATAGAGCTAGTACATTATTCTTTCATTCTTATAAGCTGTAAGCTAAAATTTTAACCCCTTATGTATGGGTACAAAGCTCTGGCTTTTTTTATGTACTGTATTGTTGTAAACTATACACTGGGTTTTCTCTACTTAATTTCTATTTTTTATCTGTATCCAATACATCTGTATGGGTTGTATGATTATACTTTAGTTTTTTTTGGGCTATTGATCTGAGTTTTATTGAAGATGTTTTTCCAGTAAAGGCCCCCATACCGAGATCCTCTATTAGGGACCAGTGATTTGGTGCTTTACAGTGGATTAGAACAGGTTTTTAACCAACGGGTTAAATCTCTGAACCCGCTGGGTCTAACCATTTTGTTCTTTCCCCTTTTCCAGTATCTACAATACATCAGGTTGTTATCTGCATGGTGTTAATCCACTAGCAGCCTATTCACTTCTGTACTATATCATATACCATTTTTCACATTAGCTCTCTATCCATTGGAGCCTCTAGATTATTACCACAGGATCCGACTAACCCTCAATCTCTTTCTTTTCTCCATTTGGAGAGAGGTCTATAGAGATCTGGGTGAAAAAGTGGGGATTACGGCAATGCTAACCATGTGTTCTATCTCATATGGATTCCTTTTGTCATGATTTTGCATCTTCTATGTAAATGTATTAATTTCCAAAGAAGTTTTTTTTTTTTTAAAGTCTTTTAGGAATTGCTATTCTTCCCCTGCAACTCCCTGATGGTGATACATATAGTGATCAGTTAGTAAGTACCTGCTATTCAGATGTATTTAATGCCCATTGTAACCAATAAATACAAATGTTAATCTTTTTTCAAATTGACCTTTCCTTTTACCAGTCTAATCTGAGTTTATACAAAAAAAAGACCAATTTCACCAATTTAACAATATAATGATCTTTGTTGTACACATTAAGCCGGCCATACACATTTGTCTTTTGTCGGCCGAACCCGCCAAGAACAGTAGGTTCAGCTGACACACTAATATGTGTGGGGAGCTCCCTACTCTCCCCTGATAGATGGTATCGGGAGAGACAAGGATTGGGCAAAATAAATAAAATGTCTCTATCGTTTTGTTCTTCCACGACATAACCCAGCACCAGAAATGTCTGGCAGTAGCTTTTTGCACTTTCTACAAACAATACACATACACATTCAGCTGAACCAAATGGGGGAACTGGGAACAGGACAACTGTCAGATGAATGATAATTTGGCTGACAGCTTTAGATTGTGTATGGGTGGTGTTAGAATAAAGTCGATCAAAATGACGCCAAGGATTGCGGGCCCTAATTCTATCAGGGTTTCCGCCACTACCTACGTTAGTGGCTCCAACCCCCACATCTCCACCTCCTCCTCCACCTCCACCTCAGAATTATCCTCTTGCAGCACCAGTCAGCCATCAGTCGGTAGCTGGAAGCTGTGTAACACTGCAGTGGGGAAGCGTCAACAGGCCGTGCTTAAGCTGATCTGCTAAGGTGACAAACAGCACACCGCCGCAGAGCTGTGGCAGGGGATAAGAGACCAGACTGAGCTGTGGCTCTCATCACTCAACATATAACCAAGCATGGTTGTGTCTGATAATGGCCGTAACTTGGTGGCGGCTTTGGAGCTCAGCAAGCTCACACACATCCCATGCCTAGCCCACATCTTCAACTTAGTGGTTCAGCGGTTTCTCAAAACCTACCCCAATTTTCCTGAGCTACTGGTGAAGGTGTGCCGCATGTGTGCCCATTTCCGCAAGTCATTGACAGCTTCCGCCGGTATGTCAACGCTGCAGCAGCGCTTACAATTGCCAGCTCACCTACTGTTGTGCGACTTGAGCACGTGCTGGAACTTGACGTTCACATGTTGGCCAGGCTTTGTGAGCAGCAGAGGACAGTAGTGGAATACCAGCTGCAACATGGTCATCGCCTTTCCAGTCAGCTTCCGCTCTTCACAAGCGAGGAGTGGGCATGGATGTCTGACCTCTGTGAGGTTTTAAGAAACTTTGAGGAATCAACACAGATGGTGAGCGGCGATAACGCTATTATCAGCGTCACCATCCCACTTCTGTGTCTACTCAAATGCTCGCCGCTCACAATTAAGGCCAACGCTTTGCATGTGGAAGAGGTGGAAATGGGGGAAGACATTACACAGGGTGATAGCCAGACCACCCTCAGTTCATCTTCTCAGCGCAAATTGGATGATGATGAGGAGGAGGAGCAGGAGACGGTTGCCTCCGCTACAGAGGGTAGTACCAATGAAGGTTTAATTCCATCAGTTCAGTGTGGATGGGCAGAAGAGGAGGAAGAGGATGAGGAGATTGAGAGTCATCCTCCTGTTGACGACAGCGAAGTCTTGCCTGTTGGCACACATGGCTAACTTTATGTTAGGCTGCCTTTCCCGTTACCCACGCGTTTTACGCATTTTGGACAACACCTATTACTGGTTGTTCACCCTTCTCGATCCCCGCTACAAAGAGAACTTCTCATCTCTCCTTCCTGTGGTGAAAAGGATGAGCAAAATGGTGCAATACCAGAAGGTCCTTGTGGAAAAATTGCTCCAAAAATTTCCAGCTGACAACGCTGGCAGCAGAGTACGTAGTTCCTTGGGCAACAGATGAGGGGAACAGACAGCAGTTCCAACAGAGGCAAGGCAACACTTTCCAAGGCCTGGGACAGTCTCATGACACCCCGCCAGCACCCTCACCCTGATGTGAAGCCTAGTATCACAAGGAGAGAAAAGTTTTGGAAGATGGTGAAGGAGTACCTAGCAGACCGTGTCAGCGTCCTTAATGATCCCTCTGTGCCTTACAACTACTGGGTGTCCAAGTTGGACATGTGGCACGAAATGGCGCTCTACGCCTTGGAGGTGCTGGCCTGCCCCGCCGCCAGCGTTTTGTCAGAGCGGGTATTTAGTGCTGCTGGGGGCATAATAACTGATAAGCGCATCAACCTGTCAACTGAAAATGCTGACAGGTTGACTCTTATAAAAATGAACAAGGCCTGGATTGCCCCTGACTTGTCTACTCCACCAGAGTAAAGCGGCTGAACATAAAGGCTTTTTAAATGTGTTTTTTATAATGTACTGAATACACTGTATTCCCATGTACCCCTTCCACCGCAAAAAAAGAGTATATGCTTCAATCTTCCTTTTCTTGTCCTCCTCCTCTTCCATCATATCAACATGCTTATTAGTCTTTCCTCGCTCCTAATGTTTTAGAGGGTCAGCTCACCTGCAGGCCTTTGCATATAATGTTTTAGAGGGTCAGCTCACCAGCAGGCCCTCACCTACAATCTTTTAGAGGGCCAGCTCACCTGCAGGCCTTCGCATATAATGTTTTAGAGGGTCAGCTCACCAGCAGGCCCTCACCTACAATCTTTTAGAGGGTGAGCTCACTTGCAGGCCCTCTCATGTAATGATTTATAGGGTCAGCTCACCAGCAGGACCTCATCTACAATCTTTTAGAGGGTCAGCTGACCTGCAGGCCCTCGCATGTAATGTTTTAGAGGGTCAGCTCACCAGCAGGCCCTCATCCATAATGTTTTACAGGGGAAGCTCACCAACAGGCCCTACCATAATTTTTTCAATGGTCATCTCAGCAGCAGGCACTTGCCCAGAATTTTTTGATGCTCAGATCAGCAGCAGGCACTCTCCCCTAATGTTTTAGAGAGTCAGCTCTGCAGCAGACCCTCACCCCTAATGTTTTAGATGGTCAGCTCAGCAGCAGGCCCTCGCCCATAATGTTTTAGAGGGTCACCAGCAGGCACTTGCTCCTAACGTTTTTGATGGTCACCAGCAGGCCATCAATCATAATTTTTCAAGGGTGTATGATGCCCTCCTTTATGTGTAATAAAGGGTGTATTGAATTGCCGGTTCCTTGTAATTTTTGGAAGCCCTTTCATTTAGTGCACAGGCTTTATGTGTGTAGGAGTCCCACTACCTGAACAATTGTACCACAATGTGAATGAGGCCCTCCATTATGTGATATACAAGTTGTATCGGAGGGCCTCTTACTTTTTGGCAGCACTTGCACTTTATATACAAGTAAATATACAGGAAAGAATGTTTCCTAACAATTTTTCCTCTAAAATCAATTTTATCTTCGGTTTTGTGTGTATTAGTGTCAGTCTGTAAAAGTGGCGTACTACTTGTTCCCAGCAGCGACCTGGGAGTCCAAGATGCATCCAAACATCCTCCCCATGCTGTTCCCAAACCATTCGGTGGTGTTTCCATCAATTTCTGACCTTTTCTTATGAACCAGACACCCTCCCCTTTTCAGAGCAGGGGGTGCCTGGTTTAATGCTCGGGTTTTCCCATTGACTTCCAGGTGTTCGACCTGAACACCCGAGCACTTTGGTGCTCGATCAACACTAATCTTTTGTCCATCATCCGGTTGCACTGAACATGTATGGGCAGTTTCAACAACTGTAACGGACTGCAAAACGAACGTTCACCATATGATTGTTTGTTCAACTGCTGTTCAACCTTCAACCAACTTCTGTCTAATGTGTATGGCCACCTTAAGGCCTCATGCACACGACCGTTGTGTGCATCCGTGGCCGTTGTGCCGTTCTCCATTTTTTTTCGCGGACCCATTGACTTTCAATGGGTCCGTGGAAAAATCGGAAAATGCACCGTTTTGCAGCCGAGACCGTGATCCGTGATTCAAGTCAATGGGTCGGTGAAAGAACACGGATGCACACAAGATTGGCATCCGCGTCCATGATCTGTGGCCGTAGGTTACTTTCATACAGACGGATCCGAAGATCCGTCTGCATAAAAGCTTTTTCAGAGATGAGTTTTCACTTCGTGAAAACTCAAATCCGACAGTATATTCTAACACAGAGGCGTTCCCATAGTGATGGGGACGCTTCTAGTTAGAATATACTGAGAACTGTGTACATGACTGCCCCCTGCTGCCTGACAGCACCCGATCTCTTACAGGGGGCTGTGATCCGCACAATTAACCCCTTAGGTGCTGCACCTGAAGGGGTTAATTGTGCATATCATAGCCCCCTATAAGAGATCAGGGGCTGCCAGGCAGCAGGGGGCAGACCCCCCTCCCTCCCCAGTTTGAATATCATTGGTGGCCAGTGTGCGGCCCCCCCCGCCCCACCCCCCCCTATTGTAATATCATTGGTGGCCAGTGTGCGGCCTCCCCTCCCCCGCCCCCCCCCCCTCCGTCGGCCCCCCTCCCCCTCTATTGTAATTTTGTTGGTGGCCAGTGTGCGGCCTCCCCTCTGCCTCCCCCCCCCCCGATCATTGGTGGCAGCGGAGATTCCAATCGGAGTCCCAGTTTAATTGCTCTGGGGCTCCGATCGGTAACCATGGCAACCAGGACTCTACTGCAGGCCTGGTTGCCATGGTTACTTAGCAATATTACAATATTAGAAGCATCACTTCATACTTACCTGCTGGCTTCTGCGATGTGTGTCCGGCCGGGAGCTCCTCCTACTGGTAAGTGACAGGTCTGTGCGGCGCATTGATCTGTCACTTACCAGTAGGACGAGCTCCCGGCCGGACACACATCGCAGAAGCCAGCAGGTAAGTATGAAGTGATGCTTCTAATATTGTAATATTGCTAAGTAACCATGGCAACCAGGCCTGCAGTAGCTTCCTGGTTGCCATGGTTACCGATCGGAGCTCCCACCAATGATCGGGCGGGGGGGGGGGGGGAAGGGGAGGCCGCCCACTGGCCACCAATGAAATTACAATAGAGGGGGGGAGGGGAGGCCGCACACTGGCCACCAATGATATTACAATAGAGGGGGGGAGGGGAGGCCGCACACTGGCCACCAATGATATTACAATAGAAGGGGGCCGACGGAGGGGGGGGGGGCGGGGGAGGGGAGGCCGCACACTGGCCACCAATGATATTCAAACTGGGGAGGGTGGGGGGCTATGATACGCACAATTAACCCCTTCAGGTGCGGCACCTGAAGGGTTAATTGTGCTGATCACAGCCCCCTGTAAGAGATCGGGTGCTGCCAGGCAGCAGGGGGCAGTCATGTACACAGTTTGTAGTATATTCTAACTAGAAGCGTCCCCATCACTATGGGAACGCCTCTGTGTTAGACTATACTGTCGGATATGAGGTTCACGATGTAACTCATATCCAACAGTATATTCTAATATAGAGGCGTTCCCATGGTGATGGGGACGCTTCAAGTTAAAATATACCATCGGATTGGAGAAAACTCAGATCCTATGGTATATTAACTCCTGACTTTACATTGAAAGTCAATGGGGGACGGATCCGTTTGAAATTGCACCATATTATGTCAACGTCAAACGGATCCGTCCCCATTGACTTGCATTGTAATTCAGGACGGATCCGTTTGGCTCCGCACGGCCAGACGGACACCAAAACGACAGTTTTTTCATGTCCGTGGATCCTCCAAAAATCAAGGAAGACCCACGGACGAAAAAACGGTCACGGATCACGGACCCCGTTTTTGCGGACCGTAAAAGAAAACGGTCGTGTGCATGAGGCCTTAGACTAGTGATGGGCTGCAGTAGTAAGCAACAAAGTAAAGAAAGAGCGAGGAGGGGGAACATGAGGACCATAGCTTATAATTCATATACTGAGATGGCAATTCTTTTTCTTTCTCTTGTTTTGATAGCATAAGAGGGAAATGCAGCCTACATAGATCTGGCCAGGTACTAAAATGTCTGTGATTAAAGCAGTGGGGAAGCGTGGGGGGCATTTTCCCCAGGTGCAAAATTTCAGGGGGCGCAAGGCAGCAAGAACTTCAATGAGAGCCACGCGAGCAGGTGACATCTACTGCATTATTTGTAAAAAGGGGCGTGGTCACAGGTTGGGGGGAGCAATACTTTGCTTGCCTCGAGTGCTAGCAACCCACGCTACACCACTGGATTAAACTGCCAGTGCACTTTGTAATCTGAATAGATATGAAGCAATTAATTCTTAATCACAGTGCTGGTGACCACATCAATTATATATTTTGGGGGCTTTCCGTATATGAAGATACACAAGATTGCATCACATATTTTACAATCTATGGTAAACTAGGGCAAAGTAGATGATTCAATAGTTGCCTAATCTTACTCTGTGAAAAGGCTGTACTTGTATTTCTCAAGCAAGGAGACAAAAGTCTACTGGTGAAAAAAAAGGTCTTATATAAAAAGTGATAAATATGTATAAATCAGAGCAAGGACTAGGGAAGACAATCCTGCATCTAAGCAATCCATAAGCTATATATAAGAGAAAAAATGGTAATCTAAATGTACAGTATATACAATAGCGGAATATGAATTAATGGGTAATTTTAGGTAGCATGCTCTAATCCAAAGGCGATACTCAATAAACAGGCAAAAATCACTGTAATAACAAACACAAGAGGCGCAACATAGGGTAAGTACGTCTAGGAGACCACCTGGAATAGCATAAACTCCAAAACGAAAGCTTACCATGTTGGGTTGTGCACTACTCTATTGTAGGCTTATTCGGATGAGTGTCCAAGTTGTAGGATATGCTGCCGTAGGTGGAATGCCTTGAGACAGAGGTGCCCACTCTCCCAAAAGGACAGATATAGCTTTAGAAGTGTTCACCTTACACAACAGGCGTGTAAAGAAGGATCTTCTCTTTTATTTAGGTTGGTTAATAAAAGATATATTAAAAAGCAACCCATTTCGGGGATCTGCAGGTCTTTTATTGACCAACCTTAATAAAAGAGAAGATCTTTCTTTACACGCCTGTTGTGACGGTTCCTTGCTCTGGAAAGAATGAACATTTCTGAAGCTAATCCATAGGTGAGCATTGGTGCCTTTTCCCCTGGTGTGAACTATCACCAAAACATGTATCCAGGAATCCATGTGCCACTACAACTGTTATTCCTCCACACTCTTCTGAGTTAGGGCTTTTTCCCACAAATGTTATCGGCCTGAGAAAAACAGGCTGTGCATTCTGCTGGATGTCCAAGGCTGACTGTGCCCCCCTGAACTGAACTGACTGCATCATAATGTTTTATGCGGTCAGTTCATATCTGATTGTGAATCTCTTATACTGATCTCACACATGGTAATTTGGCATATAATATACACTGTATATATATGGGGTGGCTCACCAAACGATATATGGCACCTGGTGCACAGTGAAACAGAGAACCTGAACCCAAAAAATGTAGTAATAATAATAAGTAGAGATGAGCAAAGTTATAAAAAATTAAATTCGGCTTCTCCGCCAAATTTCACAAAGAATTACTTTGTCACGAATCGCATTCTATTGTATGTCACGGGCAGAATGACGGGGAACAGTGATCGCGCCGCCCCCGTCATTGAACCCCTCAAATGCTGAATTCATCACTAACCATGGTATCTGATACTAATGAGACCTTTCAGGGGTTAATTAGGGGTAAAAAAAAAAATGCATTTTCACCTCATCCATTTACTGCAGGGTTTCTTCATTCAAGATGGCCGCAATGGCCTCTCCACGAGCAAATGGATGAGGTATGTTTTTTTTGTTTGTTTTTTACCACCATTGATTCATTAACACGAAGCGTGAGGAAATTCAGCTTTGTGGCGAATTTTATTTTTCCTGAAATTCACATCGAAGTCAATTTGTTTCACTTCAATTCGCTCAACACTAATAATAAGCAAAAATACTAACTCTCTAGTAATCACATGAACTCATTGGAATAATTGAAATAATTACAAAACATTTTATAAAACTATAAATGACAAATACAAATGACAAAACACTTTATTTTTTTAGGAAGCAATCCAGTAATGATTACATTATGCAACAATAGTTCACAGCGGCTGTTTTCCGCCAAAACAGCCTGCCAGATCTTTTGCTGTGTATGAGAAACTAGGCTAACAATGATGGACTTTTAATGATCCATAATAAGATGAATTAGAGGTATACTATCTCACAAAAGTGAGCGCACCCCTAACATTTTTGTAAGTATTTTATTATATCTTTTCATGGGACAACACTGGATATGAGACTGACAGTTTTATACAATGTAAAGTAGTCAGTGTACAACTTGTATAACAGTATAAATTTGATGTGCCCTCGAAATAACTCAACACACAGCCATTAATGTCTAAACTGCTGGCAACAAAAGTGAGTACACCCCTAAGGGAAAATGGTCAAATTTGCCCAAATTGTCAATATTTTGTGTGGCCACCCACATGAGGCCCAAATAGGCCTCATGCACACAAACGTATTTTCTTTCCATGTCCGTTCCATTTTTTTTGCGGACCATATACGGAACCATTTATTTCAATGGGTCCGCAAAAAAAACGGAGGTTAATCCATGTGCATTCCGTTTCCGTATGTCCGTATTTCCGTTCCGCAAAAAAATAGAACATGTCCTATTATTGTCCGCATTACGGACAAGGATAGTACTGTTCTATTAGAGGCCAGCTGTTCCGTTCCGCAAAATTCGGAATGCACACGGATGTCATCCGTATTTTTTGTGGATCCGTTTTTTGCAGACCGCAAAATACATACAGTCATATGCATGAGGCCTTAGCCATTTTCCCTCCTCTGTTTCATGTGACTCATTGGTGTTACAATGTCTCAGGTGTGAATGGGAAGCAGATGTGTTAAATTTGGTGTTATCACTCTCACACTCTCTCATACTGGTCACTGGAAGTTCAACATGGCACATCAAGGCAAAGAACTCTCTGAGGATCTGAAAAAATTAATTGTTGCTCTACAAAAAGATGGACTAGGCTATGAGAGGATTGCCAACACCCTTAAACAGAGCTGTAGCATTGTGGCCAAGACCATACAGCGGTATAACAACACAGGTTCCACTCAGAACAGGCCTCACCAAGTTGAGTGCAAATGCTCAGCATCATATCCAGAGGTTGTCTTTTCAAAATACAGTAGATGTATGAGTGCTGCCAGAATTGCTGCAGAGGTTAAAGGGGTGGGGGGGTCAGCCTGTCAGTGCTCAGACCATACGCCGCACACTGAATCAAACTGGTCTGCATGGCTGTCGTCCCAGAAGGAAGCATCTTCTAAAGATGATACACAAGAAAGCCCACAGTTTGCTGAAGACAAGCAGACTAAGGACATGGATTACTGGAACCATGTCCTGTGGTCTGATGAGACTAAGATAAACTTATTTGGTTCAGGTGGTGTCAAGAGTGTGTGGCGGCAACCAGGTGAGGAGTACAAAGACAAGTGTGTCTTACCTACACTCAAGAATGGTGGTGGGAGTGTCATGGTTTGGGGCTGCATGAGTGCTGCTGGCTGTGAGGAGCTACAGTTCATTGAGGGAACCTTGAATGCCAACATGTACTGTGACATACTGAAGCAGAGCATTATTCCCTCCCTTCAAAAACTGTGCTGCAGGGCAGTATTCCAACATGATAACGACCCCAAACACACCTCCAAGATGACCACTGCCTTGCTAAAAAAAACTGACGGTAAAGGTGCTGGACTGGCCAAGCATGTCTCCAGACGTAAACACTATTGAGCATCTGTAGGGCATCCTCAAACAGAAGGTGGAGGAACGCAAGGTCTCTAACATCCACCAGCTCCGTGAAGTCATCATGGAGGAGTGGAAGAGGACTCCAGTGGCAACCTGTGAAGCTCTAGCAAACACCATACCCGAGAAAGTTAGGGCAGTGCTGGAAAATAATGGTGGCCACACTAAATAAAGACAATTTGGGCATAATTTGACCATTTTCACTTAGGTGTGTACACACTTTTGTTGCCAACAGTTTAGACATTACTGGCTGTGTGTTGAGTTATTTTAAGGGCACACCAAATTTACAGTGTTATACAAGCTGTACACTGACTACTTTACATTGTATAAAAGTGTCATATCTTCAGTGTTGTCCCATGAAAATATCTAATAAAATATTTACAAAAATGTGAGGGGTGTACTCACTTTTGTGAGATACTGTATATAACAGCATAAAAGTATAACAGTGTAAAAGTATAAGAAATTTTAACATTTTTTACAAGACAAAGCATAAAAGCTCTAATGAAATAACACATTACTAATCTTGGCTCCAATCCCAGAAGAGAAAAAGGACTGGAAGAGGTCAAATGGTATCTGACCAAAGTAAGCAGAACTCCTGCTTGAGGTCCTACAGTAGTCTTTGTCTACTTACACCCACCTAAAGAATTATTAGGAACACCATACTAATATGGTGTGGGACCACCTTTTGCCTTCAGAACTGCCTTAATTCTACGTGGCATTGATTCAACAAGGTGCTGATAGCATTCTTTAGAAATGTTGGCCCATATTGATAGGATAGCATCTTGCAGTTGATGGAGATTTGAGGGATGCACATCCAGGGCACGAAGCTCCCGTTCCACCACATCCCAAAGATGCTCTATTGGGTTGAGATCTGATGACTGTGGGGGCCATTTTAGTACAGTGAAGTCATTGTCATGTTCAAGAAACCAATTTGAAATGATTCGAACTTTGTGACATGGTGCATTATCCTGCTGGAAGTAGCCATCAGAGGATGGATACATGTTCTCATTCTGTTTACGCCAAATTCGGACTCTACCATTTGAATGTCTCAACAGAAATCGAGACTCATCAGACCAGGCAACATTTTTCCAGTCTTCAACAGTCCAATTTTGGTGAGCTCATGCAAAATGTAGCCTCTTTTTCCTATTTGAAGTGGAGATGAGTGGTACCCGGTGGGGTCTTCTGCTGTTGTAGCCCATCCGCCTCAAGGTTGTGCGTGTTGTGGCTTCACAAATGCATTGCTGCATACCTCGGTTGTAACGAGTGGTTATTTCAGTCAACGTTGCTCTTCTATCAGCTTGAATCAGTCGGCCCATTCTCCTCTGACCTCTAGCATCCACAAGGCATTTTTGCCCACAGGACTGCCGCATACTAGATGTTTTTCCCTTTTCACACCATTCTTTGTAAACCCTAGAAATGGTTGTGAGTGAAAATCCCAGTAACTGAGCAGATTGTGAAATACTCAGACCGGCCCGTCTTGCACCAACAACCATGCCACGCTCAAAATTGCTTAAATCACCTTTCTTTCCCATTCTGACATTCAGTTTGGAGTTCAGGAGATTGTCTTGACCAGGACCACCCCCCTAAATGCATTGAAGCAACTGCCATGTGATTGGTTGACTAGATAATTGCATTAATGAGAAATAGAACAGGTGTTCCTAAAAATTCTTTAGGTGAGTGTATAGTTTCTTTACGGGAAAAAACTAATTGTGCTTCAGTAGCCACAATTATGCCAATAAGTTCTTCTTCTAACACAATATACATTTACCCAAGTTAGCTAAATACAGTATAGACTAAACAGCAAAAATAGCATGATTTGGTCTTGCAGTTACAGTACATGAAGAATATATCAAATAGATCATGTAGGAGTCTGGTTTCACAAAATGAAAAAGGTGATAACCTTAACATATCCTCTATACTACACTGTAAATGAAAAAGCACAATTTTGGCATAATCCACTGTAATACACCTTAAATGTCTCTATGGTGCTCAGCTGGCACATATAGAGCCTTGGGCTGTGCTCACACCCTCTCCAAGACATGCAGTTTGCCCAGAAGCAGCAGGCAGTAAAATCGAACCTGTCACATCCCTGACATGTCAGTTTTAGCAACTACTTGCACCCCCTTGTAATAATAATTCTGGAGCATCTATTGTTATGACTCTATATTGTGCCATTCCTGTATTATTTCTGCTAGAAGTTCTTAACCACCTCCGGACCGCCGAACGCAGCGACGCGTCCTGGAGGTGGTTGATTGATTCCTCCTGGACGCATATACGCGTCCTCTCGCGAGACGCGAGATTTCGGTCACAGCCGGCCCGCGCATGCGCATCGCGGGCCGGCAAAAGTTCGAGGAGTATTGCATCAGCAACCTGCCAGCCAATGATCGTTGCTGGCAGGTTGCTGATTTTTAAAAAACCGGAATTCACAGTAGTATCATCATTCTAAAATATAACTTTTAATATTAACGTATAATAAGATCAATACACCCTTCATATATAATAAATAATAAATGATGAAAAAAAAAAGAAAATAATAACCTCAGGGCAGGTAGGATATTAATTAGTGCAATGTTAGTAATGCGGTTAGTAGATGTAAATAAACCTACTAGGGGCGGTAGCCCTAGTCCTAGCCCTAATTGTAGTAGCCCTGCCTAATTACGGAATAGCCGCCCCGATAAGGGCGATCCCGTCTCTCGTACCTCCTGGTGTCCCTAATAAACCCTGGAACGGGAATGACTATCTAATCGGGGACCCTGAGTGAACGCCTGGGCTAATCTACAACAAAGAAAATAATAAATGTATAGAAGTACCAAAAGAATAGGTGACATCGACACCCAATTACCATATGTGATATACAAAAATAATAAATCAACAGTCAATTGTCCAATAGCGTCCCAAAAAAACCGGATCAGAAGCCATCTAACACCTTATATTAGTAAATATAAGGTGTTAAATGGCTTGTCTGCTCCTCTGCTGGTCCTTTTCGTCGGTTGGTTCCAGCAGAGGAGCAGACAAAACTGTGAGTACCCACCAAACACTACACCTTAGCCCCAGATCACCCTCCATCACCCCCATCATCCAAATTAACCCCTTGATCGCCCCCTGTCAATCACCTAGTGAAAGGGAAAAAAGTGATCAGTGTAAACTGTCACTTTTTTTTTTTTCACTGGTATCGACTGTTAGGTTTAGGTTAGTTTAGGTCCCTTGGTTAGGTAGTTAGCGTCAGTTAGCGCCCAGCCCACCGCACCGCAGTCACTTATTCGCTGATTAGCGTATCGCTAATCAGCATTTGTACTTTTATAGTATCTGTAAGTGATCAAAACTGATCACAGTCAGATCTATTATTGTATTAGTGTCACCTTTGTTCGCCCTCCACCCAAAACGCAGTGTTTTCCCGATCAGGCCTGATCAGTCGCCCACACGTGCGTTCACCCACGCCCGCCCCACCGCAGTGACAAAAAAAATCTTTTTTTTTGATCACTGCACAATCACTTTACAAGCACTGCGGCGATAAAAAAATCAGTTTTGATATTTTTTATCAATCGCAGCGGCCTCCGGTACTTCGCTAGCCTCCCCTTTGTAAGACAGTCTTGCTTTTTTTCTTGGGTAGTCTCAGGGAATACCCCTAAATTTAGTAGTCCAAATGTCAAACAGGGGGTATTCTTCTGAAGAGGCCTACAGGATTCTGACCCAGTCGGATGAGGAATGGGAACCCTCATCTGACGAATCTAGCGGGTCAGAATATGAACCTGTAGAAAGCAGTGGCACTCTGACCCAAAGTTCGGACGAGGAGGTTGAGGTCCCTGATAGCACCAGGCGTACCAGGCCCCGTGTCGCTAGACCACAGGTTGTGCAGGATCCGTTTCAAGGGCAGCAGAGTGGGGCTGGCGCTGTCGGATTACGTGGTGAGGCATACACCAGCAGCGCAGCCCATCCTGGACCTAGTACCAGCACTGCCGTACAACCTGGTGAAGTGGCGAGCACCAGAAGGGCAGTTGAAGCTGGTACGGTGGCACGTGCAGTAGTTACCCCGTCGCAGCCACCGCAAAGACAGGCCCGTAGAGCCCCTAGAGTCCCTGAGGTGCCGGCAAACCCTGATTGGCAGTCACCAACTTCAGCCGCACCTGTAGTTCCCCCTTTCACCGCCCAGTCTGGAGTTCGGGTTGAGACAGCTCAGATCGGTTCGGCCCTGGGATTTTTTGAGCTGTTCTTGACTGCGGAGCTCTTGGACTTAGTCGTGGCAGAAACAAATCGGTATGCCACTCAATTTATATCCGCCAACCCGGGAAGCTTTTATGCCCAGCCTTTCCGGTGGAAACCAATCCAAGTTTCCGAAATTAAAATTTTTCTGGGCCTTCTCCTCAACATGGGTCTAACTAAAAAGCATGAATTGCGGTCATATTGGTCCACGAACCCGATTCATCACATGCCCATGTTCTCTGCTGCTATGTCCAGGACACGTTTTG
Source organism: Bufo bufo (assembly GCF_905171765.1). Taxonomy (NCBI): domain Eukaryota; kingdom Metazoa; phylum Chordata; class Amphibia; order Anura; family Bufonidae; genus Bufo; species Bufo bufo. The sequence goes on along the minus strand of NC_053397.1, from coordinate 64,209,768 downwards.
AGACCATCCTGCATTTCCTGCACTTTAGCGACAACAGCACCTCTCGTCCCAGAGGCCACCCAGCTTTTGACCGGCTCCACAAAATTCGGCCCCTCATAGACCACTTCAACCAGAAATTTGCAGATTTGTATACCCCCAAGCAAAACATCTGCATAGACGAGTCCCTAATACATTTTACCGGGTGCCTTGGCTTCAAACAATACATCCCAAGCAAGCGTGCCCGGTATGGGGTCAAATTGTATAAGCTCTGTGAAAGGGCCACAGGCTATACCCACAAATTTTGGATCTATGAGGGAAAAGATCAGACCCTGGAGCCGGTCGTTTGCCCTGACTACCTGGGGAGCAGTGGGAAGACAGTCTGGGACTTGGTGTCACCCTTATTTGGCAAGGGGTACCATCTTTATGTGGACAACTTTGATCGCCCCCTGTCAATCACCTAGTGAAAGGGAAAAAAGTGATCAGTGTAAACTGTCACTTTTTTTCCCCGCTGGTATTGACTGTTAGGTTTAGGTTAGTTTAGGTCCCTTGGTTAGGTAGTTAGCGTCAGTTAGCGCCCAGCCCACCGCACCGCAGTCACTTATTCGCTGATTAGCGTATCGCTAATCAGCATTTGTACTTTTATAGTATCTGTAAGTGATCAAAACTGATCACAGTCAGATCTATAATTGTATTAGTGTCACCTTTGCTCGCCCTCCACCCAAAACGCAGTGTTTGCCCGATCAGGCCTGATCAGTCGCCCACACGTGCGTTCACCCACGCCCGCCCCACCGCAGTGACAAAAAAAATCTTTTTTTTTGATCACTGCACAATCACTTTACAAGCACTGCGGCGATAAAAAAAATCAGTTTTGATATTTTTTATCAATCGCAGCGGCCTCCGGTACTTCGCTAGCCTCCCCTTTGTAAGACAGTCTTGCTTTTTTTCTTGGGTAGTCTCAGGGAATACCCCTAAATTTAGTAGTCCAAATGTCAAACAGGGGGTATTCTTCTGAAGAGGCCTACAGGATTCTGACCCAGTCGGATGAGGAATGGGAACCCTCATCTGACGAATCTAGCGGGTCAGAATATGAACCTGTAGAAAGCAGTGGCACTCTGACCCAAAGTTCGGACGAGGAGGTTGAGGTCCCTGATAGCACCAGGCGTACCAGGCCCCGTGTCGCTAGACCACAGGTTGTGCAGGATCCGTTTCAAGGGCAGCAGAGTGGGGCTGGCGCTGTCGGATTACGTGGTGAGGCATACACCAGCAGCGCAGCCCATCCTGGACCTAGTACCAGCACTGCCGTACAACCTGGTGAAGTGGCGAGCACCAGAAGGGCAGTTGAAGCTGGTACGGTGGCACGTGCAGTAGTTACCCCGTCGCAGCCACCGCAAAGACAGGCCCGTAGAGCCCCTAGAGTCCCTGAGGTGCTGGCAAACCCTGATTGGCAGTCACCAACTTCAGCCGCACCTGTAGTTCCCCCTTTCACCGCCCAGTCTGGAGTTCGGGTTGAGACAGCTCAGATCGGTTCGGCCCTGGGATTTTTTGAGCTGTTCTTGACTGCGGAGCTCTTGGACTTAGTCGTGGCAGAAACAAATCGGTATGCCACTCAATTTATATCCGCCAACCCGGGAAGCTTTTATGCCCAGCCTTTCCGGTGGAAACCAATCCAAGTTTCCGAAATTAAAATTTTTCTGGGCCTTCTCCTCAACATGGGTCTAACTAAAAAGCATGAATTGCGGTCATATTGGTCCACGAACCCGATTCATCACATGCCCATGTTCTCTGCTGCTATGTCCAGGACACGTTTTGAGACCATCCTGCATTTCCTGCACTTTAGCGACAACAGCACCTCTCGTCCCAGAGGCCACCCAGCTTTTGACCGGCTCCACAAAATTCGGCCCCTCATAGACCACTTCAACCAGAAATTTGCAGATTTGTATACCCCCGAGCAAAACATCTGCATAGACGAGTCCCTAATACATTTTACCGGGTGCCTTGGCTTCAAACAATACATCCCAAGCAAGCGTGCCCGGTATGGGGTCAAATTGTATAAGCTCTGTGAAAGGGCCACAGGCTATACCCACAAATTTTGGATCTATGAGGGAAAAGATCAGACCCTGGAGCCGGTCGTTTGCCCTGACTACCTGGGGAGCAGTGGGAAGACAGTCTGGGACTTGGTGTCACCCTTATTTGGCAAGGGGTACCATCTTTATGTGGACAACTTTGATCGCCCCCTGTCAATCACCTAGTGAAAGGGAAAAAAGTGATCAGTGTAAACTGTCACTTTTTTTTCCCGCTGGTATTGACTGTTAGGTTTAGGTTAGTTTAGGTCCCTTGGTTAGGTAGTTAGCGTCAGTTAGCGCCCAGCCCACCGCACCGCAGTCACTTATTCGCTGATTAGCGTATCGCTAATCAGCATTTGTACTTTTATAGTATCTGCATAGATGAGTCCCTAATACATTTTACCGGGCGCCTTGGCTTCAAACAATACATCCCAAGCAAGCGTGCCCGGTATGGGGTCAAATTGTATAAGCTCTGTGAAAGGGCCACAGGCTATACCCACAAATTTCGGATCTATGAGGGAAAAGATCAGACCCTGGAGCCGGTCGTTTGCCCTGACTACCTGGGGAGCAGTGGGAAGACAGTCTGGGACTTGGTGTCACCCTTATTTGGCAAGGGGTACCATCTTTATGTGGACAACTTTTACACAAGTGTGCCCCTCTTCAGGCATTTGTTCCTAGAACAGATTGGCTGCTGTGGCACCGTGCGACCTAGTCGCGTGGGCTTCCCCCAACGGCTCGTTACCACCCGTCTTGCAAGGGGGGGGAGGGCTGCCTTGTGTAACGAAGAACTGCTCGCGGTGAAATGGACAGACAAGCGTGACGTTTACATGCTCTCCTCCATTCACGCAGACACGACAATCCAAATTGAAAGGGCAACCCGTGTCATTGAAAAGCCCCTCTGTGTCCACGACTATAATGCACTCATGGGAGGGGTGGACTTCAATGACCAGATGTTGGCTCCCTATTTAGTTTCCCGACGCACCAGACGCTGGTATAAGAAGGTGTCTGTACATTTAATTCAATTGGCTGCCTATAATAGTTTTCTTCTCTACAGTAAGGCTGGGAGAACACGATCCTTCCTCGAATTTCAGGAAGAGATCATCGAGAACCTCCTGTATCCAGGAGGTTCCGTGGCCCCAACCACCAGTGTAGTGAGCCGTCTACACAAGCGACATTTCCCCAGTGTCGTTCCTGGTACCTCAACCCAACCGCCACCCCGTAAGAAATGTTGTGTCTGTAGCAGGAGTGGAATAAGACGTGACACCCGCTATTTCTGTCCTGACTGCCCTGACCACCCTGCCCTATGTTTAGGAGAGTGTTTCCGGAAGTACCACACACAGGTACACTTAGCATAGGGATTAAGTACCACACACAGGTACACTTAGCATAGGGATTGCATCTCACAGGACAGGCACACAGGGCTATTAGGGCCCTTTCTCTCACAGCTGCTGCAAACCTCTCCTTTCACCTGGGATAAAGTGCATAACGTACTTCGCCACATCTTTGGGCGATTTGCGCTTTGCACATTGTCCCATGGGGAAGGAGAGGTTTGTTCTATAAAGGTAAAAAAAAAAAAAAAAATCACCGGTAAGCAAAAAAGTTAACGTTCAGTTCAATAAAGTTTATATGTTATGTTCAAAAGTTATTATAAAGTTAATAAATTTATTGCGTTGCGGCCTGTTTTTTTCTTTAGTTTTTTTTACCTTCCAGGTGGACCAACCGATCGACTAGCTGCAGCACTGATGTGCATTCTGACAGAAGCATTGCGCTGCTGTCAGATTACACACAAGTCGGTGTATGCGGCGCTGCAAGACGAGATTTCTCCTTTGCAGTAAAAGATACGTTTGCCGATGCATATGAGCTGAGGAGGTGGCGGTGTTCATATACTTTGGCAAACACTTTGTATATAAAAAAAAAAAAAAAAATCCCGGCAATGATTTATTCATTCACATCGATTGATGTGAATGGAGAAATCGGGTTTGCCAGGGCATACGAGCTAAGTGGGTATGGATGTTGGGCGGAGCTCCTATGTCCTGGCAGACGCCTTTCCCCTCCATTTTTTATTTTTGGCAGAGATTTTTTCATCCACATTGATCGATGCCCAGAGGCTGAACGGAAAAAAGAAATCTCATTACCTGTATGCTCAATATAAGGAGAATAGCAGAAACTCCTAATGCTGGCCATACATGTAATGATTGCGGAGACCATCAAATGCCAGGGCAGTACAAACACCCCACAAATGACCCCATTTTGGAAAGAAGACACCCCAAGGTATTCGCTGAGGGGCATATTGAGTCCATGAAAGATTGAAATTTTTGTCCCAAGTTAGCGGAAAGGGAGACTTTGTAAGAAAAAACCAAAAAAAATCAATTTCCGCTAACCTGTGCCAAAAAAAAAAAAATTCTATGAACTCACCATGCCCCTCATTGAATACCTTGGGGTGTCTTCTTTCCAAAATGGGGTCACATGTGGGGTATTTATACTGCCCTGGCATTTTAGGGGCCCCAAAGCGTGAGAAAAAGTCTGGTATCCAAATGTCTAAAAATGCCCTCCTAAAAGGAATGTGGGCCCCTTTGCGCATCTAGGCTGCAAAAAAGTGTCACACATGTGGTATCACCGTACTCAGGAGAAGTTGGGAAATGTGTTTTGGGGTGTCATTTTACATATACCCATGCTGGGTGAGATAAATATCTTGGTCAAATGTCAACTTTGTATAAAAAAATGGGAAAAGTTGTCTTTTGCCAAGATATTTCTCTCACCCAGCATAGGTATATGAAAAATTACACCCCAAAACACATTGCCCAACTTCTCCTGAGTACGGAGATACCACATGTGTGACACTTTTTTGCAGCCTAGGTGGGCAAAGGGGCCCACATTCCAAAGAGCACCTTTCGGATTTCACAGGCCATTTTTTACAGATTTTGATTTCAAACTACTTACCACACATTAGGGCCCCTAGAATGCCAGGGCAGTATAACTACCCCACAAGTGACCCCATTTTGGAAAGAAGACACCCCAAGGTATTCCGTGTGGGGCATGGCGAGTTCATAGAATTTTTTATTTTTTGTCACAAGTTAGCGGAAAATGATGATTTTTTTTTTTTCTTACAAAGTCTCATATTCCACTAACTTGTGACAAAAAATAAAAACTTCCATGAACTCACTATGCCCATCAGCGAATACCTTGGGGTGTCTTCTTTCCAAAATGGGGTCACTTGTGGGGTAGTTATACTGCCCTGGCATTTTAGGGGCCAGAATGTGTGGTAAGTAGTTTGAAATCAAAATGTGTAAAAAATGGCCGGTGAAATCCGAAAGGTGCTCTTTGGAATGTGGGCCCCTTTGCCCACCTAGGCTGCAAAAAAGTGTCACACATGTGGTATCTCCGTACTCAGGAGAAGTTGGGCAATGTGTTTTGGGGTGTCATTTTTCATATACCTATGCTGGGTGAGAGAAATATCTTGGCAAAGACAACTTTTCCCATTTTTTTTATACAAAGTTGGCATTTGACCAAGATATTTATCTCACCCCACAAGTGACCCCATTTTGGAAAGAAGACACCCCAAGGTATTCCGTGTGGGGCATGGCGAGTTCCTAGAATTTTTTATTTTTTGTCACAAGTTAGCGGAAAATGATGATTTTTTTTTTTTTTCTTACAAAGTCTCATATTCCACTAACTTGTGACAAAAAATAAAAACTTCCATGAACTCACTATGCCGAACAGCAAATACCTTGGGGTGTCTTCTTTCCAAAATGGGGTCACTTGTGGGGTAGTTATACTGCACTGGCATTTAGCTAGAAATAACAGAGATCAATTACCCATAATGGACTGTATAACCGAGGCTCTCAGTGTGCTGCTGCCCCAACATGCGTTTCGCTAACCCTCTGGCTTCGTATTATATATTGCTACAATATATAGTCTACTGTATTCATAAATCTCCTATTTACTGCATTAAACCCAGAAGTTATTGTACAGCCACATCCTATAGTTTATCTGGAACTTGGTTGTTCCTGTGATGACATGTATCTACACAATACGAAGAGTGGTCGCGCCACTGGCGCTTCTTGTCTCTTTAGGGTATGGCCACATGGTCAGGTTTCTGAATGCAGTAGAAACCAAAACCAAAAGTGAATCCTAAAAGAAGAGAAAGTATAAAGGATGGATAAATCTAATTTTTTTTATTTACTTCTGGTTTTGGCTTCCAAAACGGCATCAGGAATCCAGACTGTGTGGTCACACCTTTGAAGTTCCTCAGAATATAATTCTTAACGTTCCTACAATCAATATGTTAACGACTGCCATAAAGTGCACTAAATGGAGAACATGGTTGCACGATAGAGCTTCTCACTAGGGATGAGCAAACCCGAACTGTAAAAGTCCGGGTTCGGGTTCGGTGTTCGGCACTTTCTTGGCGCTTTTTGAAAGGCTGCAAAGCAGCCAATCAACAAGTGTCATACTACTTGCCCCAAGAGGCCATCACAGCCTTGCCTACTATTGGCATGGCTGTGATTGGCCAGTGCAGCATGTGACCCAGCCTCTATATAAGCTTGGGTCACGTAGCGCTGCACGTCACTCTGCTGATTCAAGCATAGGGAGAGGTTGCTGCTGCGGCGTTAGGGCGAGATTAGGCAGATTAACTCCTCCAAAAGACCTAATTCAGTGATCGATCTCCAGCTGTGGATCATTGAAGTGCTGATATTGAATTGCTCACTTTTTTTAGGCTGCCCAGAGCATTTTTATATCACTTTTTTCTGGGGTGATCGGCGGCCATTTTGTGGCTTGTGGTGCGCCAGCACAAGCTACCACCAAGTGCATTTAACCATCAATAGTGTGATTATTTTGTGCTATATCCTACATCAGGTGCAGGCTGAGCCTGTGTCACCCAAGTGCATTTAACCATCAACAGTGTGGATATTTTTTGGCCATATACTACATCAGGTGCAGGCTGAGCCTGTGTCACCCAAGTGCATTTAACCATCAACAGTGTGGTTATTTTTTGGCCACATACTACATCAGGTGCAGGCTGAGCCTGTGTCACCCAAGTGCATTTAACCATCAATAGTGTGGTTATTTTTTGGCCATATACTACATCAGGGGCAAGTTGAGCCTGTCACCCAGCGCCTAAAAAATAGGCCTGACATTTCTATTCCTCCAAATCAGTACAGTTTTAGCTGGTCAAATTATTTGTAGTGACCGTAAAAGCACAGTTTTTGTTCTGGGTTGAAAAACTATTCCCAAATTTGCCATTCTCAAAATTAGTAGTTTCTGCTATATCAGGCCTACTTTAAATCTATCCCAAATAGGATATCTTAGATTCAAGGTGCTGATAGTGTCATTCTGAAAAACTTAACACACACGCTACCGTGCAGATACAAGTCTAATTCTGTGATTAAAGGTATATCTGTCACACAGCGCGTAAAAAATAGGCCTCACATTTATATTCAACCAAATCTGTACTGTTTTAGCTGGTCAAGTTATATTTAGTGACCGTAAAAGCACAGTTTTTGTTCTGGGTTGAAAAACTATTACCAAATTTGCCATTCTCAAAATTAGTAGTTTCTGTTATATCAGGCCTACTTTAAATCTATCCCAAAAAGGATATCTTAGATTCAAGGTGCTGATAGTGTCATTCTGAAAAACTTAACACACACGCTACCGTGCAGATACAAGTCTAATTCTGTGATTAAAGGTATATCTGTCACACAGCGCGTAAAAAATAGGCCTCACATTTACATTCAACCAAATCTGTACTGTTTTAGCTGGTCAAGTTATATTTAGTGACCGTAAAAGCACAGTTTTTGTTCTGGGTTGAAAAACTATTACCAAATTTGCCATTCTCAAAATTAGTAGTTTCTGTTATATCAGGCCTACTTTAAATCTATCCCAAAAAGGATATCTTAGATTCAAGGTGCTGATAGTGTCATTCTGAAAAACTTAACACACACGCTACCGTGCAGATACAAGTCTAATTCTGTGATTAAAGATATATCTGTCACACAGCGCGTAAAAAATAGGCCTCACATTTATATTAAACCAAATCTGTACTGTTTTAGCTGGTCAAATTATTTGTAGTGACCGTAAAAGCACAGTTTTTGTTCTGGGTTGAAAAACTATTCCCAAATTTGCCATTCTCAAAATTAGTAGTTTCTGTTATATCAGGCCTACTTTAAATCTATCCCAAAAAGGATATCTTAGATTCAAGGTGCTGATAGTGTCATTCTGAAAAACTTAACACACACGCTACCGTGCAGATACAAGTCTAGTTCTGTGATTAAAGGTATATCTGTCACACAGCACGTAAAAAATAGGCCTGACATTTCTATTCAACCAAATCTGTACTGTTTTAGCTGGTCAAATTATTTGTAGTGACCGTAAAAGCACGATTTTTGTTCTGGGTTGAAAAACTATTCCCAAATTTGCCATTCTCATAAATAAGTAGTTTCTGCTATATCAGGCCTACTTTAAATCTATCCCAAAAAGGATATCTTAGATTCAAGGTGCTGATAGTGTCATTCTGAAAAACTTAACACACACGCTACCGTGCAGATACAAGTCTAATTCTGTGATTAAAGGTATATCTGTCACACAGCGCGTAAAAAATAGGCCTGACATTTCTATTCAACCAAATCTGTACTGTTTTAGCTGGTCAAATTATTTGTAGTGACCGTGAAAGCACAGTTTTTGTTCTGGGTTGAAAAACTATTCCCAAATTTGCCATTCATATAAATAAGTAGTTTCTGCTATATCAGGCCTACTTTAAATCTATCCCAAAAAGGATATCTTATATTCAAGGAGCTGATAGTGTCATTCTGAAAAACTTAACACACACGCTACCGTGCAGATACAAGTCTAATTCTGTGATTAAAGGTATATCTGTCACACAGCGCGTAAAAAATAGGCCTCACATTTATATTCAACCAAATCTGTACTGTTTTAGCTGGTCAAGTTATATTTAGTGACCGTAAAAGCACAGTTTTTGTTCTGGGTTGAAAAACTATTCCCAAATTTGCCATTCTCAAAATTAGTAGTTTCTGTTATATCAGGCCTACTTTAAATCTATCCCAAAAAGGATATCTTAGATTCAAGGTGCTGATAGTGTCATTCTGAAAAACTTAACACACACGCTACCGTGCAGATACAAGTCTAATTCTGTGAATAAAGGTATATCTGTCACACAGCGCGTAAAAAATAGGCCTCACATTTATATTCAACCAAATTTGTACTGTTTTAGCTGGTCAAGTTATATTTAGTGACCGTAAAAGCACAGATTTTGTTCTGGGTTGAAAAACTATTACCAAATTTGCCATTCTGAAAATTTGTAGTTTCTGTTATATCAGGCCTACTTTAAATCTATCCCAAAAAGGATATCTTAGATTCAAGGTGCTGATAGTGTCATTCTAAAAAACTTAACACACACGCTACGTGCAGATACAAGTCTAATTCTGTGATTAAAGGTATATCTGTCACACAGCGCGTAAAAAATAGGCCTGACATTTCTATTCAACCAAATCTGTACTGTTTTAGCTGGTCAAATTATTTGTAGTGACCGTAAAAGCACAGTTTTTGTTCTGGGTTGAAAAACTATTCCCAAATTTGACATTCTCAAAATTAGTAGTTTCTGTTATATCAGGCCTACTTTAAATCTATCCCAAAAAGGATATCTTAGATTCAAGGTGCTGATAGTGTCATTTTGAAAAACTTAACACACACGCTACCGTGCAGATACAAGTCTAGTTCTGTGATTAAAGGTATATCTGTCACACAGCGCGTAAAAAATAGGCCTGACATTTCTATTCAACCAAATCTGTACTGTTTTAGCTGGTCAAATTATTTGTAGTGACCGTAAAAGCACAGTTTTTGTTCTGGGTTGAAAAACTATTCCCAAATTTGACATTCTCAAAATTAGTAGTTTCTGTTATATCAGGCCTACTTTAAATCTATCCCAAAAAGGATATCTTAGATTCAAGGTGCTGATAGTGTCATTTTGAAAAACTTAACACACACGCTACCGTGCAGATACAAGTCTAGTTCTGTGATTAAAGGTATATCTGTCACACAGCGCGTAAAAAATAGGCCTGACATTTCTATTCAACCAAATCTGTACTGTTTTAGCTGGTCAAATTATTTGTAGTGACCGTGAAAGCACAGTTTTTGTTCTGGGTTGAAAAACTATTCCCAAATTTGCCATTCATATAAATAAGTAGTTTCTGCTATATCAGGCCTACTTTAAATCTATCCCAAAAAGGATATCTTATATTCAAGGAGCTGATAGTGTCATTCTGAAAAACTTAACACACACGCTACCGTGCAGATACAAGTCTAATTCTGTGATTAAAGGTATATCTGTCACACAGCGCGTAAAAAATAGGCCTCACATTTATATTCAACCAAATCTGTACTGTTTTAGCTGGTCAAGTTATATTTAGTGACCGTAAAAGCACAGTTTTTGTTCTGGGTTGAAAAACTATTCCCAAATTTGCCATTCTCAAAATTAGTAGTTTCTGTTATATCAGGCCTACTTTAAATCTATCCCAAAAAGGATATCTTAGATTCAAGGTGCTGATAGTGTCATTCTGAAAAACTTAACACACACGCTACCGTGCAGATACAAGTCTAATTCTGTGAATAAAGGTATATCTGTCACACAGCGCGTAAAAAATAGGCCTCACATTTCTATTCAACCAAATTTGTACTGTTTTAGCTGGTCAAGTTATATTTAGTGACCGTAAAAGCACAGATTTTGTTCTGGGTTGAAAAACTATTACCAAATTTGCCATTCTGAAAATTTGTAGTTTCTGTTATATCAGGCCTACTTTAAATCTATCCCAAAAAGGATATCTTAGATTCAAGGTGCTGATAGTGTCATTCTAAAAAACTTAACACACACGCTACGTGCAGATACAAGTCTAATTCTGTGATTAAAGGTATATCTGTCACACAGCGCGTAAAAAATAGGCCTGACATTTCTATTCAACCAAATCTGTACTGTTTTAGCTGGTCAAATTATTTGTAGTGACCGTAAAAGCACAGTTTTTGTTCTGGGTTGAAAAACTATTCCCAAATTTGACATTCTCAAAATTAGTAGTTTCTGTTATATCAGGCCTACTTTAAATCTATCCCAAAAAGGATATCTTAGATTCAAGGTGCTGATAGTGTCATTTTGAAAAACTTAACACACACGCTACCGTGCAGATACAAGTCTAGTTCTGTGATTAAAGGTATATCTGTCACACAGCGCGTAAAAAATAGGCCTGACATTTCTATTCAACCAAATCTGTACTGTTTTAGCTGGTCAAATTATTTGTAGTGACCGTAAAAGCACAGTTTTTGTTGTGGGTTGAAAAACTATTCCCAAATTTGACATTCTCAAAATTAGTAGTTTCTGTTATATCAGGCCTACTTTAAATCTATCCCAAAAAGGATATCTTAGATTCAAGGTGCTGATAGTGTCATTTTGAAAAACTTAACACACACGCTACCGTGCAGATACAAGTCTAGTTCTGTGATTAAAGGTATATCTGTCACACAGCGCGTAAAAAATAGGCCTGACATTTCTATTCAACCAAATCTGTACTGTTTTAGCTGGTCAAATTATATGTAGTGACCGTAAAAGCACGGTTTTTGTTCTGGGTTGAAAAACTATTCCCAAATTTGCCATTCTCATAAATAGGTGGTTTCTGCTATATCAGGCCTACTTTAAATCTATCCCAAAAAGGATATCTTAGATTCAAGGTGCTGATAGTGTCATTCTGAAAAACTTAACACACACGCTACCGTGCAGATACAAGTCTAATTCTGTGATTAAAGGTGTATCTGTCACACAGCGCGTAAAAAATAGGCCTGACATTTATATTCAACCAAATCTGTACTGTTTTAGCTGGTCAAATTATTTGTAGTGACCGTAAAAGCACAGTTTTTGTTCTGGGTTGAAAAACTATTCCCAAATTTGCCATTCTCAAAATTAGTAGTTTCTGTTATATCAGGCCTACTTTAAATCTATCCCAAAAAGGATATCTTAGATTCAAGGTGCTGATAGTGTCATTTTGAAAAACTTAACACACACGCTACCGTGCAGATACAAGTCTAGTTCTGTGATTAAATGTATATCTGTCACACAGCGCGTAAAAAATAGGCCTGACATTTCTATTCAACCAAATCTGTACTGTTTTAGCTGGTCAAATTATTTGTAGTGACCGTAAAAGCACAGTTTTTGTTGTGGGTTGAAAAACTATTCCCAAATTTGACATTCTCAAAATTAGTAGTTTCTGTTATATCAGGCCTACTTTAAATCTATCCCAAAAAGGATATCTTAGATTCAAGGTGCTGATAGTGTCATTTTGAAAAACTTAACACACACGCTACCGTGCAGATACAAGTCTAGTTCTGTGATTAAAGGTATATCTGTCACACAGCGCGTAAAAAATAGGCCTGACATTTCTATTCAACCAAATCTGTACTGTTTTAGCTGGTCAAATTATATGTAGTGACCGTAAAAGCACGGTTTTTGTTCTGGGTTGAAAAACTATTCCCAAATTTGCCATTCTCATAAATAGGTGGTTTCTGCTATATCAGGCCTACTTTAAATCTATCCCAAAAAGGATATCTTAGATTCAAGGTGCTGATAGTGTCATTCTGAAAAACTTAACACACACGCTACCGTGCAGATACAAGTCTAATTCTGTGATTAAAGGTGTATCTGTCACACAGCGCGTAAAAAATAGGCCTGACATTTATATTCAACCAAATCTGTACTGTTTTAGCTGGTCAAATTATTTGTAGTGACCGTAAAAGCACAGTTTTTGTTCTGGGTTGAAAAACTATTCCCAAATTTGCCATTCTCAAAATTAGTAGTTTCTGTTATATCAGGCCTACTTTAAATCTATCCCAAAAAGGATATCTTAGATTCAAGGTGCTGATAGTGTCATTCTGAAAAACTTAATACACACGCTACCGTGCAGATACAAGTCTAATTCTGTGATTAAAGGTGTAACTGTCACACAGCGCGTAAAAAATAGGCCTGACATTTATATTCAACCAAATCTGTACTGTTTTAGCTCGTCAAATTATTTGTAGTGACCGTAAAAGCACAGTTTTTGTTCTGGGTTGAAAAACTATTCCCAAATTTGCCATTCTCATAAATAAGTAGTTTCTGCTATATCAGGCCTACTTTAAATCTATCCCAAAAAGGATATCTTAGATTCAAGGTGCTGATAGTGTCATTCTGAAAAACTTAACACACACGCTACCGTGCAGATACAAGTCTAATTCTGTGATTAAAGGTATATCTGTCATACAGCGCGTAAAAAATAGGCCTCACATTTATATTCAACCAAATCTGTCATTACTTGTGTGCCTGTATTAGTGTAATACGGTACCTAAATAGATAGCCAGACAGTGTTAGGTGTCTGTAAAAAAAATGCCTGAATTTTAATTCAATACATTGGCCCGAATAATATTTTTATCCTTTGTGGTGAACGTTAACAATGAGGAAAACAACTAGTAAGGGACGCGGATGTGGACATGGTCGTGGTGGTGTTAGTGGACCCTCTGGTGCTGGGAGAGGACGTGGCCGTTCTGCCACAGCCACATGTCCTAGTGTACCAACTACCTCAGGTCCCAGTAGCCGCCAGAATTTACAGGGATATTTGGTGGGGCCCAATGCCGTTCTAAGGATGGTAAGGCCTGAGCAGGTACAGGTATTAGTCAATTGGGTGGCCGACAGTGCATCCAGCACGTTCACATTATCTCCCACCCAGTCTTCTGCAGAAAGCGCACAGATGGCGCATGAAAACCAATCCCATCAGTCTGTCACATCACCCCCATGCATATCAGGGAAACTGTCTGAGCCTCAAGTTATGCAGCAGTCTCTTATGCTGTTTGAAGACTCTGCTGCCAGGGTTTCCCAAGGGCATCCACCTAGCCCTTCCCCAGGGGTAGAAGAGATAGAATGCACTAACGCACAACCACATGTTTCCTGATGATGAGGACATGGGAATACCACCTCAGCACGTCTCTGATGATGACGAAACACAGGTGCCAACTGCTGCGTCTTTCTGCAGTGTGCAGACTGAACAGGAGGTCAGGGATCAAGACTGGGTGGAAGACGATGCAGGGGACGATGAGGTCCTAGACCCCACATGGAATGAAGGTCGTGCCACTGACTTTCACAGTTTAGAGGAAGAGGCAGTGGTGAGACCGAGCCAACAGCGTAGCAAAAGAGGGAGCAGTGGGCAAAATCAGAACACCCGCCGCCAAGAGACTCCGCCTGCTACTGACCGCTGCCATCTGGGACCGAGCACCCCAAAGGCAGCTTCAAGGAGTTCCCTGGCATGGCACTTCTTTAAACAATGTGCTGACGACAAGACCCGAGTGGTTTGCACGCTGTGCCATCAGAGCCTGAAGCGAGGCATTAACGTTCTGAACCTTAGCACAACCTGCATGACCAGGCACCTGCATGCAAATCATGAACTGCAGTGGAGTAAACACCTTAAAAACAAAGAAGTCACTCAGGCTCCCCCTGCTACCTCTTCTGCTGCTGCCGCCTCGGCCTCTTCTGCTGCTGCCGCCGCCTCGGCCTCTTCCTCCGCCTCTGGAGGAACGTTGGCACCTGCCACCCAACAAACATGGGATGTACCACCAACACCACCACCTGCGTCACCAAGCATCTCAACCATGTCACACGGCAGCGTTCAGCTCTCCATCTCACAAATATTTGAGAGAAAGCGTAAATTCCCACCTAGCCACCCTCGATCCCTGGCCCTGAATGCCAGCATTTCTAAACTACTGGCCTATGAAATGCTGTCATTTAGGCTGGTGGACACACACAGCTTCAAACAGCTCATGTCGCTTGCTGTCCCACAGTATGTTGTTCCCAGCCGGCACTACTTCTCCAAGAGAGCCGTTCCTTCCCTGCACAACCAAGTGTCCGATAAAATCAAGTGTGCACTGCGCAACGCCATCTGTGGCAAGGTCCACCTAACCACAGATACGTGGACCAGTAAGCACGGCCAGGGACGCTATATCTCCCTAACTGCACACTGGGTAAATGTAGTGGCGGCTGGGCCCCAGGCGGAGAGCTGTTTGGCGCACGTCCTTCCGCCGCCAAGGATCGCAGGGCAACATTCTTTGCCTCCTGTCTCCTCCTCCTCCTACTCAGCTTCCTCCTCCTCTTCTTCTACCTGCTCATCCAGTCAGCCACACACCTTCACCACTAACTTCAGCACAGCCCGGGGTAAACGTCAGCAGGCCATTCTGAAACTCATATGTTTGGGGGACAGGCCCCACACCGCACAGGAGTTGTGGCGGGGTATAGAACAACAGACCGACGAGTGGTTGCTGCCGGTGAGCCTCAAGCCCGGCCTGGTGGTGTGCGATAATGGGCGAAATCTCGTTGCAGCTCTGGGACTAGCCGGTTTGACGCACATCCCTTGCCTGGCGCATGTGCTGAATTTGGTGGTGCAGAAGTTCATTCGCAACTACCCTGACATGTCAGAGCTGCTGCATAAAGTGCGGGCCGTCTGTTCGCGTTTCCGGCGTTCACACCCTGCCGCTGCTCGCCTGTCTGCGCTACAGTGTAACTTCGGCCTTCCCGCTCACCGCCTCATAGGCGACGTGCCCACCAGGTGGAACTCCACCTTGCACATGCTGGATAGATTGTGCGAGCAGCAGCAGGCCATAGTGGAGTTTCAGCTGCAGCACGCACGGGTCAGTCGCACTGCAGATCAGCCCCACTTCACCACCAATGACTGGGCCTCCATGCGAGACCTGTGTGCCCTGTTGCGCTGTTTCGAGTACTCCACCAACATGGCCAGTGGTGATGACGCCGTTATCAGCGTTACAATACCACTTCTATGTCTCCTTGAGAAAACACTTAGGGCGATGATGGAAGAGGAGGTGGCCCAGGAGGAAGAGGAGGAAGAGGGGTCATTTTTAGCACTTTCAGGCCAGTCTCTTCGAAGTGACTCAGAGGGAGGTTTTTTGCAACAACAGAGGCCAGGTACAAATGTGGCCAGACAGGGCCCACTACTGGAGGACGAGGAGGACGAGGATGAGGAGGAGGTGGAGGAGGATGAGGATGAAGCATGTTCACAGCGGGGTGGCACCCAAAGCAGCTCGGGCCCATCACTGGTGCGTGGCTAGGGGGAAACACAGGACGATGACGATACGCCTCCCACAGAGGACAGCTTGTCCTTACCTCTGGGCAGCCTGGCACACATGAGCGACTACATGCTGCAGTGCCTGCGCAACGACAGCAGAGTTGCCCACATTTTAACGTGTGCGGACTACTGGGTTGCCACCCTGCTGGATCCCCGGTACAAATACAATGTGCCCACCTTACTTCCTACACTGGAGCGTGATA
The DNA here is from genome assembly GCF_905171765.1 of Bufo bufo. Lineage (NCBI taxonomy): Eukaryota > Metazoa > Chordata > Amphibia > Anura > Bufonidae > Bufo > Bufo bufo. Next base: position 64,193,370 of record NC_053397.1, on the reverse strand, counting down.
GGAAGATGCGCGAGTACAAGCGCACGTTGGTAGACGCGCTACTGAGAGCATTCCCAAATGTCACAGGGGAACCAGTGGAAGCCCAAGGCGAAGGCAGAGGAGGAGCAAGAGGTCGCCAACGCAGCTGTGTCACGGCCAGCTCCTCTGAGGGCAGGGTTAGCATGGCAGAGATGTGCAAAAGTTTTGTCACCACGCCACAGCTAACTGCACCACCACCTGATACGGAACGTGTTAGCAGGAGGCAACATTTCACAAACATGGTGGAACAGTACCTGTGCACACCCCTCCACGTACTGACTGATGGTTCGGCCCCATTCAACTTCTGGGTCTCCAAATTGTCCACGTGGCCAGAGCTAGCCTTTTATGCCTTGGAGGTGCTGGCCTGCCCGGCGGCCAGCGTTTTGTCCGAACGTGTATTCAGCACGGCAGGGGGCGTCATTACAGACAAACGCAGCCGCCTGTCTACAGCCAATGTGGACAAGCTGACGTTCATAAAAATGAACCAGGCATGGATCCCACAGGACCTGTCCATCCCTTGTGCAGATTAGATATTAACTACCTCCCCTTAACAATATATTATTGTACTCCAGGGCAATTCCTCATTCAATCCTATTTTTATTTTCATTTTACCATTATATTGCGGGGCAACCCAAAGTTGAATGAACCTCTCCTCTGTCTGGGTGCCGGGGCCTAAATGTGTGACAGTGGCCTGTTCCAGTGGTGGGTGACGTGAAGCCTGATTCTCTGCTATGACATGAAGACTGATTCTGTGCTGACATGAAGCCAGATTCTCTGTTACGCGACCTCTCTCCTCTGCCTGGGTGCCTGGGCCTAAATATGTGACAGTGGCCTGTTCCAGTGGTGGGTGACGTGAAGCCTGATTCTCTGCTATGATATGAAGACTGATTCTGTGCTGACATAAGGCCAGATTCTCTGTTACGGGACCTCTCTCCTCTGTCTGGGTGCCGGGGCCTAAATGTGTGACAGTGGCCTGTTCCACTGGTGGGTGACGTGAAGCTTGATTCTCTGCTATGACATGAAGACTGATTCTCTGCTGACATGAAGCCTGAATCTCTGTTACGGGACCTCTCTCCTCTGCCTGGGTGCCTGGGCCTAAATATGTGACAGTGGCCTGTTCCAGTGGTGGGTGACGTGAAGCCTGATTCTCTGCTATGACATGAAGACTGATTCTGTGCTGACATAAGGCCAGATTCTCTGTTACGGGACCTCTCTCCTCTGCCTGGGTGCCTGGGCCTAAATATGTGACAGTGGCTTCTTCCAGTGGTGGGTGACGTGAAGCCTGATTCTCTGCTATGACATGAAGACTGATTCTCTGCTGACATGAAGCCAGATTCTCTGTTACGGGACCTCTCTCCTCTGTCTGGGTGCCAGGGCCTAAATGTGTGACAGTGGCCTCTTCCAGTGGTGGGTGACGTGAAGCCTGATTCTCTGCTATGACATGAAGACTGATTCTGTGCTGACATGAAGCCAGATTCTCTGCTATGGCATAAAGCGACTGATTCTCTGCTGACATGAAGCCAGATTCTCTGCTATGGCAGGAAGAGACTGATTCTCTGCTGACGTGAAGCCAGATTCTCTGCTATGGGACCTGTGTCCAATTGATATTGGTTAATTTTTATTTTTTTAATTTTAATTTTAATTCATTTCCCTATCCACATTTGTTTGCAGGGGATTTACCTACATGTTGCTGCCTTTTGCAGCCCTCTAGCTCTTTCCTGGGCTGTTTTACAGCCTTTTTAGTGCCCAAAAGTTCGGGTCCCCATTGACTTCAATGGGGTTCGGGTTCGGGACGAAGTTCTGGTCGGGTTCGGATCCCGAACCCGAACATTTCCGGGAAGTTCGGCCGAACTTCTCGATTCTGAACATCCAGGTGTTCGCTCAACTCTACTTCTCACCACTTTGGGGACTCACCAGATTGCAGCTTTCAATATAGTAGATTAGTCAAGCAGCCATTCTCCTCTTTACTCTGCGGTCATCCCTGGCATCTATTAGTGCTGACCGTGCATGCTGGGTCCCATGTTAACAGTCCACTAGATGATAGGAGTTATCATCATCACAATGAACATTGTACTAGCTTACTAAGCATTTGAAGTGAATCACCTGTAGTTGCTAATTGTGGCACTGCATATAGACCATATGTTCTGTATTCATCAGACGCATTTCGGAGTCTCTTCAGTGGCCATATTGTTTACACTAAACGTGTATATAGTTTACCAGGTCAGAAGTAAAATCTAGATCGGATTGCTCTTTACAATGGAATGTACTGAAATGAATAAGATAAAATAAAACAAAGTACTAAAAAATGCTGTTTAATATATTACAGATAAACACTAAAAATATATCCTTTATATTCGCAACAAATGTTGAAAATATAAAATATAAGAATTCGACAGACTGTGCAGGAACACATCTCATCTAGTGTTGGGCAAGCATGCTTGGCCGAACACTAGTTTGGCTTGAGCATCGCAATGCTCGGCACATCGCGGTGTTCGGCCGAATACCGCGTGTGCTCGAGCGCGATTCTCAAGTCTCCTCCCCACACATTTGTTCGCTGCTACACAGCCAATAAATGTGCAGGTGAGTACTGCCATTCACTGTAATGCTGTAGCCATGTTGGCTGCTGGCATTACAGTGATTGGCTGTCCAGAACGCGTCATCAGATGACATGTGTTCCGCTCAGTATTAGTCAGGGAGAGCTGGAGCGATAGTGTAGGGATTGAAATAGCAATATTTTCGTTTTTATACTTGTTATAAAAGTCATTTTAAGGACTATTGTTTGTTGGCAGCAATATATATTTTTAGCGTAACCTCAGCTAAATTGCTAAAACTTGTTAGAGACCCAAAAGTTCTTTTAAGGACTATTGTGTGTGGCAGCAATATATATTTTTAGCGTAACCTCAGCTAAATTGCTAAAACTTGTTAGAGACCCAAAAGTCCTTTTAAGAACTATTGTGTGTGGCAGCAATATATATTTTTAGCGTAACCTCAGCTAAATTGCTAAAACTTGTTAGAGACCCAAAAGTTATTTTAAGGACTATAGTTGTATCTGGCAACAATATATATTTTTAGCGCAACCTGCGCTAAATAGCTTGCAATTGTTTGGCTGCTGCAGACAGCGACATTATCTGCGCTACATCTCCAGTATAACATTAGCGCATCAGAAATATCAGTGACATTCAGTGTAATTTTTTTCGCCGCTGGTGACAGCGACATTATTATCTGTGCTACATCTCCTCAGCCTAAAAATATCTGTGACATCCAGTGTACTTTTTCCGTAGACGGTGTCCGCTGCGGACAGTTACATTACCTGCGCTACATCTACTGTATAACGTTTGCGTATCCGAAATATCAGTGACATTCAGTCAGTGTAATTTTTTATTAGGCAGTGGTGACAGTGACATTACTTGAGCTATACCTCCTGTTTAACGTATGCGCATCCTAAATATCAGTGACATTGATTCAGTGTAATTTTTTATTAGGCGGTGGTGACAGCGACATTACTTGCGCTATACCTCCTGTTTAACGTGTGCGCATCCTAAATATCAGTGACATTCATTCAGTGTAATTTTTTATTAGGCGGTGGTGACAACAACATTACTTACATTACACTTACAAAACCTGCGCTACTGTACGTGTGACATACTTGCAAGCATATAAACCATTTAATATGCGCAAGGCGAGCAGTAGGGGACGGGCCGTGGCCCTGGGCGCGATGAAACTGTGCCTGCTGTCAGAGCACAAGAAACACACTCATCCACGATACCTAGTTTCATGTCCCAGTTTGCAAGGTGGCACAGGACACCACTCTCGAAGTCAAACAGTGCGACCAGGTGGTCGGTTTGATTGCAGCAGATAATGCTTCCACTCGGTTAAGCACCACCCTGTCTTCCACCAAGTCCAGTCTCAGTAGCCAAGAGTCTGGTCAACAGAATCCTCACCCTGATACTTCTTCCACCCACCATGGGGAGTCTGGCAAACAAGTGATCCCACAGTCGGATATTCCGAGGAGCTGTTATCATTGTTATTCCTTAATTTGGGCCTCTCGCCAAGCCCGCCTGAAGAGGGACATGATGAGATCTTGTGACCTAATTCCCAAACTTTGGAACATCCACAGTCAGAAGAAGATGATGGTGGGGAACGGCAATTAGTGTTTCACGAGGTGGATGATGATGATGAGACACAGTTGCCAATAAGTCAAATGCAATTAGTGTCTCAAGAGGTTCATGAAGAGGATGAGACACAGTTGTCAATAACTGAGGTTGTTATTAGGTCAAGTCAGGAGGATGAGCAGAGTGAGGAAGTGGAAGTGGAGGTGCTGGACGATGAAGTCACTGACCCAACCTGGGAAGGTGGCAAGCCGAGCGAGGACAGCAGTAGAGAGAGGGAGGGATTCGCAGCACCACAACAGGCTGGAAGAGGCAGTGGGGTGGCAAAAGGGAGAAGACGGGCCACACCAAACAGGCCCGCAACTGTTCCCCGGAGCACCCCTTTGCGGCAATCTCCCTTGCCAAGGGGTAGGTGTTCCGCAGTCTGGCACTTTTTTGAGGAAAGTGCGGACGATAAAAGAATTGTCATTTGCAACCTGTGCCATACCAAAATGAGCAGGGGCGTGAACACTAGAAACTTCACCACCACCAGCATGATCCGCCACATGGCATCAAAGCACCCTAATCGGTGGGCCGAACGTCTGTGTCCACAACCAGTGTCTGCGTGTCACACCACTGCCTACCATTCCCCTGTGTTACGTGCTGGCCAATCCCCTGTCCGAGACACAGGACCAGATGCCTCCCGCCATGCACCTGGACCTTTGCAAGCACCATTAGCTAGCACATCCACTTCTGTGTCCCAGTGCAGTGTACTGATGTCTATACCCCAGGCCTTTGAACGAAAGCGCAAATACCCAGCCACCCAACCACAAACCATAGCACAAAATGCGCACCTTTCCAAATTGCTGGCCATGGAAATGTTGCCATTTAGGCTTGTGGACACTGAGGCTTTCCGCAGCCTGATGGTGGCGGCTGTCCTGCGGTACTCTGTGCCCAGCCGGCAATATTTTTCACGGTGTGCAGTCCCAGCCTTACACCAGCATGTGTCCCGTAACATGACCCGTGCCCTGACCAATGCAGTTATTGGGAAGGTCCACTTAACGACTGACACATGGACAAGTGCTTTTGGCCAGGGATGCTACATTTCCCTGATGGCACACTGGGTGAACGTTGTGGAGGCTGGAAGCGAGTCGTACCCTGGGATGGCACAGGTGCTACCGATGCCAAGGATTGCGGGCCCTACTTCCATCAGGGTTTTTGCCGCCACCTACGTTAGTGGCTGCAACCTCCCCTTCTCCTCCTCCGCCTCCTCTATCTCCACCTCTAAATGATTCTCTTGCAGCACCAGTCAGCCATCAGTCAGTAGCTGTAAGCTGTGTACTACTGCAGTGGGGAAGCGGCAACAAGCCGTGCTTAAACTGATCTGCTTAGGTGATAAACAGCACACCGCCGCAAAGCTGTGGCAGGGGATAAGGGACCAGACTGAGCTGTGGCTCTCATCACTGAACCTACAACTAGGCATGATTGGGTCTTATAATGGCCGTAACTTGGTGGTGGCTTTGGAGCTCGGCAAGCTCACACACATACCATGCCTAGCCCACGTGTTCAACCTAGTGGTTCAGTGGTTTCTCAAAACCTACCCTAATTTGCCTGAGCTACTGGTGAAGGTGCGCCGCATGTGTGCCCATTTCTGCAAGTCATTGACAGCTTTCGCCGGTCTGGCAATGCTGCAGCAGCGCTTGCAATTGCCAGGTCACCGACTGTTGTGCGACGTGAACACGCGCTGGAACTCGACGTTCCACATGTTGGCCAGGCTTTGTGAGCAGCACAGGACAGTAGTGGAATACCAGCTGCAACATGGTCGTAGCCTTTCCAGATAGCTTCCGCTCTTCACAAGCGATGAGTGGGCATTGATGTCTGACCTCTGTGAGGTTTTACGCAACTTTGAGGAATCAACACAGATGGTGAGCGGCGATAACGTTATTATCAGTATAACCTTCCAACTTCTGAGTCTACTCAAACGCTCGCTGCTCACAATGAAGGTGTCATGCCCTGCTCAGATTATGTGTGGAGGTCTGCCAGGTTATCAGCACATGTGTAGTTTTTTGTTTTTGTTTTGGAGTTGAGCTGTATCCGCCTCCCTTCAGGTGCTCTGGGTGGGGTTGTTTGTAGGAGTTTAAATCACGCCTCTTCCCAGTGTTCCGTGCGGGTTATAGCTTCAATCTTGCTCTGTGGAAGAAAGGAAGGATTTGCCATTTCTGCTCTGTGACAAGATAAGTTGGTTTTGGTTTTCTTTTGTGTGTTCTGTCTAGGCTGTTAGGGAGACGCCTGCCTCCTCCAGGTCCTGAGCAAGCAGGCTGTCTCTTTTCCCCTGTCACCATCTTAGGGATTTTAGGGTATCTTCAGCCTTAGGCACAGGGGCATGTTTATTCCCACCTTCAGGGTCTGAACGTGGGCACAGTAGTCTAGGGAGAGCTGGTAGGGATTTGTAAGGAGGTGACCTTTTATCCTCAGCTTCTGGCCTAGACACTTGTTTGTGGTTTTCTGTGGTATCTTGTATCCTGTCCAGCGTGACAGAAGGCAAACGCTTTGCATGTGGAAGAGGTGGAAATGGGTGAAAAAAGTACACAGGGTGATAGCCAGGCCACCCTCAGTTTGTCTTCTCAGCGCGAATTGGATGATGAGGAGGAGGAGGTTGCCTTCGCTACAGAGGGTAGTACCCATGGAAGTTTTATTCCATCTGTTCGGCATGGATGGGTAGAAGAGAAGGAAGAGGATGAGGAGATTGAGAGTCATCCTCCTGATGAAGACAGCAAAGTCTTGACTGTTGGGACTCTGGCACACATGGCTGACTTTATGTTAGGCTGCCTTTCCCGTGACCCTCGCGTTGTACGCATTTTGGCCAACACCGATTACTGGTTGTTCACCCTTCTCGACCACCGCTACACAGAGAACTTCTCATCTCTCATTCCTGTGGTGAAGAGGACGAGCAAAATGGTGCAATACCAGAAGGTCCCTGTGAAAAAATTGCTTCAAAAATTTCCAGCTGACGCTGGCTGCAGAGTATGTAGTTCCTTGGACAACCCAGGTGGGGAGACACGGGAAACACACAGCAGTTCCAACAGAGGCAGGGCAACACTCTCCAAGGGCTGGGACAGTTTCATGACACCCCGCCAGCACCCTCAACCTGATGCGCGACCTAGTGACACAAGGAGGGAAAAATTTTGGAAGATGGTGAAGGAGTAGGTAGCAGACCGTGTCAGCGTTCTCAGTGATCCTTGTGTGCCTTACAACGATTGGGTGCCCAAGCTGGACACGTGGCACGAACTGGGGCTCTACGCCTTGGAGGTGCTGGCCTGCCCCGCCGCCAGCATTTTGTCAGAGCGTGTATTTAGTGCTGCTGGGGGCATAATAACTGATAAGCGCATCCGCCTGTCAACTGAAAATGCTGACCGGTTGACTCTTATAAAAATGAACAAGGCATGGATTGCCCCTGACTTCTCTACTCCACCAGAGGAAAGCGGCTGAACACAAAGACACTTTAAATGTGGCTTTTATGGTGTATTGAATGCACTGTATTCCCATGCACCCCTTCCACCACTAAAAAAGGTATAAGGTTCAATCACCTTCTTCTCATGCTCCTCCTCCTTCTTCATCATATTAACATGCTTATTAGGCTGCCCTCGCTCCTAATGTTTTAGAGGGTCAGCTCAGCAGCAGGCCCTCGCCCACTAAATGTTTTAAATGGTCAGCTTGGCAGCAGGCCCTCGCCCACAAAATGTTTTAGATGGTCAGCGCAGCAGCAGGCCCTCGCCCACAAAATGTTTTAGATGGTCAGCTCGGCAGCAGGCCCTTACCCACAAAATGTTTTAGATGTTCAGCTCAGCAGCAGGCCCTCGCCCACAAAATGTTTTAGATGGTCAGCTCGGCAGCAGACCCTCGCCCACAACATTTTTTTGTTGGTCAGTTCAGCAGCTGGCAATCGCCCACAAAATTTATTAGATGGTCAGCTCAGCAGCAGGCCCTCGCCCACAACATTTTTTAGATGGTCAGCTCAGCAGCAGGCCCTTGCTCCTAATGTTTTTGAGGGTCACCAGCATGCCATCAATCATAATTTTTGTGTGTATGATGCCCTCCTTTATGTGTAATAAAGGGTGTATTGGAGTGTCGGTTTCTTGTAATTTTTGGCAGCCCTTTCCCTTAGTGCATAGGCTTTATGAGTGTAGGAGTCCCACTACCTGAACAATAGTACCACAATGTGAATGAGGCCCTCCTTTATGTGATATACAGTTTGTATCGGAGTGCCTCTTACTTGTAATTTTTGGCAGCACTTGCACTTTATAAACAAGTAAATATATAGGAAAGAATGTTTCCTAACAATTTTTCCTCTAAAATCGATTTTATCTACCATTTCAGTGGTGTTTCCATCAATTTCTTACCTTTTCCTATGAACCAGACACCCTCCCCTCTTCAGAGCAGGGGGTGCCTGGTTTAATGCTCGGGTTCTCTCATTGACTTTCATTGCACCCGAGCATCCCGAGGTGTTCTACTTGAGTACCCGAGCACTTTGGTGCTCGACCAACACTAATCCCATCTGATATCACCCAGATGTACATTCATTGAAATTTATTCATGACTTCGAGCAGTAATAATACAGGAATGGCACAAGATAGAGTCATAAGAATAGATGCTCCAGAAATGTTATTACATGGGGGGTGCAAGCAGTTGCTAAAACTGACATGTCAGGTGATGTGACAGGCTCGCTTTTATTCCCTACTGCTCTCTACAATTAACACTGGAAATGTGCCAGCTGAGCACCAAAGAGACAACATTTCAGATGTATTACAGTGGATTATGCCAAGGTTTTTTTTTTTTTTTCATTTAGAATGTAGCATAGTGGACATTAGAGTTGAGCAAAGCCGAATTTCCTCGTGCTTCGTGGTAGCGAATCTATTTAACCTGAGATTAAAAACCTAACCAAAATCATACTTACCTTCTCCGCCCGCTGAAATCCCATCATCTCGGGCCACGCAAGATTTCACGCCAGATCTTCAAGCAAGATGGCTGCGCTGGTCCATCGCGAGCAAATGGAGGTGGTAAGTATGATTTAATATTTTTTTCTGCTAATTTTACACTCATGCCTCGTCACGAAGCAATTTTTTTTTTGTAAAATTCAGTGAAGCAGCCGAATTGAAGTTTCCAAAACTTTGCTCATCTCTAGTGGACATGTTAAGGTTACGATGACTTTTTTTTTTCATTTTGTAAAACGGACTACATGATCTATTATTTGATGTATTCTTCACAGGGGCATAGCTATAGAGGAAGCAGGGGAAGTGGCTGCTTTGGGGCCCGAACTAAGAAGGGGTTCACCCAGGAAAAGGACTAACAGATTTTATTGTCAGAGCCCTCTCAACAGTATTATACACTGACATCATACATAGTATTTACGTGTAGGAAACTGATGGAGCGGCTGCCAGGCTTTGTCTAACAGAACGATCTTGACTACCACATGAGTTGGAGTTGTACAGGAGGAAAAGGTTGCAAAAACATTGCTGGTGGGGGCCCATTCAAAAATTTGCTGTAGGCCCAGTCATTTCTAGTTATGCCACTGATTCTTAATATACTGTAACTGCAAGATCAAATCATGCAAATGGTGGTTGCTAAACCACAATTTATTTCCTGTTAAGAAACTATAAGTAGTCAAAGATTAGGTCCTCAAGCAGGAGACACTGTTTGACCTCTGCTCTTCTGGGATTGGAGCCAAGATTAGTAATTTGTGATTTCATTAGGGTTTTTATGATTTCTCTTGGTACATTTTTTTGTAGTCATCCTATTATTGACTTGGCTTCAAGAAATTCATTTATTCATTAGGATCATTAAAAGTCCATCATGGTTAACCTCAGTATTTACATTAGGAAAACACCATAGTCCGAACTGTCAGCATCTGTCACATCCAAGGGAACTCCCGTTTAACCTTGTGATGGAAACCCCGATGACATCATCAACTAGAGTTTATCCACTCTAAGATCCAAGGTCAGGGGCGTAACAAGGACCAATGGGTCCCATAGCAATGAATTGAATGTGGCTCTACCCCACATGACCAATTTCAGTGGCAGGTTTATAACATGAGAAGCTTATAACTGTGTTAGTTTCCATAATGCACAGGGGTAATGCACACAGTTATGTCACTATAGTGGGATAATGTGCACACTGACGCTATAGCACAGGCATAACGTGCACAGTGATGTCACAATAGTATGAGACTATACATGATGGTGTACAAAAATAAATCAGTTATGTCATAATGTAAAAAGTAATGCACTCTTCCATTTTCCATATATATAATTAACTGTACATACTGTATGTCTGAGTGGAGATGGCCCCCCTTAGTTATTAGGCCCCAGAGCAGCTGCTACGCCTGCTAGTCTAGTGTTGACCGAATTGAGCTTTAGATCCGAGATCCAAAGTCGAATCACTCAATACTTTGAATGCTGCACGGAGATCTGTCAAATGTATGGGCTCCGGCGAGGAAAAAATCTTTATCACCGAAATCTCGAGGTGAATAACTTTGGGATTTGATTTTTGAACTTCACAACCATTTTAAAACTTGGATTCGAAGTTGGCTTCAGTACCAAGGTACCAGCCAGTACCAAAGATGACTTCAGATTCCAGTTTTAAAATGGTTTTCAAGTTTAAAAATCAATGGCCGAAGTTATTCACCAAAGTCAAAAAGAGGGACATTTAAGGATCAAAAAGGGACTTGGGTCAAAAAGAGGGACTGTTCCTCCAAAAGGGGACACTTGGGAGGCATGCCCTGACCGTTTTGTGGCAATCAGGCAAAGTAGTGTTCCCAATCATTATGTATGGCTATTTATAGTCATACAGTCCTCTCTGTTCCTGCACTAATCAGTATGATGAGGCCAGGAAAGGAAAGTGTGCAGATCACGTTAGGCTTTCTGTCACATATGAGACACACTGTTAAAGTCTGAGGTGGTAAGTAAACCACCAGACAACCAGGTATTACACCCATCTTCCACCCTAGAACCTCAAAGAAGGAGGAACTGACTTATTTTCTTTAGACTACAAGTGAACCAAATATTAACCACTCTTTTGCTATAGACCACCAAGGGAGGGGGCATTAAACCTTTTGGTACCTTAGACCAGTGTTCCTCAATCTTTTAATACTGTGTTCCACATTCAAACTGAAGTGATGGTTGGGAGTACCATTCAGCTCACTGCCCACATTAAATGTATTATCATGATTAATGTAGAGAAGAACTAAATATTTGCATGGTATTTTACAACAATAACAAATTCACACTATACGATATGTCTTTTATGTTGTTAATGCGGATGTCATATTGTTGCCAGAGACAGGCAAGCAAAAAGTGGCTTTTGAGACATTGGTTTGAAAACACTGCTCTAGACCACCAGGGAACCAAATTTTAAGCCCTCCACTACCCTACACCACCAAGGCTGGTGGCATTAACCCATCCACTGCAGGGTTGTCAACCGTCCAGAAATTTCTGGATAGTCCGTAAAAATAGGCAACTTTTTTCCTGTTTCTGTGAAAAAAATAGATGTGTCCGTAATTTTTTAGAGGCTGGAGGTATTTGACTAGATTATTTTGGTGGTACTTATCATCATTTTACAGCTCCCAGTAAATGCTGGTAATGAGTTCTTATCAGTATATTGAGCTGTAGACATGGATTACTTATAATCTGCATCAAAATACCAAACTTCAAAAAAGCTAAATTTAGCCAACTAAGAGAGGCCATAGGCCTAACTAACTGGGACAAAGTCCTTAAAAATAAAAATACAGCCACAAAATGGGATATCTTTAAAAACATCCTAAAATCTCATTGTGAGAGGTTCATACCGTATGGGAATAAAAGGTTAAGGAACAAAAAGAAACCAATGTGGATAAATAGAACTGTAAGGCCCCTTTCACACGAGCGAGTATTCCGCGCGGATGCGATACGGGAGGTGAACGCATTGCACCCGCACTGAATACCGACCCATTCATTTCTATGGGGCTGTGCACACGAGCGGTGATTTTCACGCATCACTTTTGCGTTGCGTGAAAATCGCAGCATGCTCCTCTTTGTGCGTTTTTCACGTAACGCAGGCCCCATAGAAATGAATGGGGTTGCGTGAAAATCGCAAGCATCCGCAAGCAAGTGCGGATGCGGTGCGATTTTCACGCACGGTTGCTAGGAGACGATCGGGATGGAGACCCGAACCTTATTATTTTCCCTTATAACATGGTTATAAGGGAAAATAATAGCATTCTGAATACAGAATGCTAAGTAAAACAGGGCTGGAGGGGTTAAAAAAAAATAAAAATCATTTAACTCACCTTAATCCACTTGCTCGCGATGCCCGGCATCTCCGTCTGACTCTTTTACTGTATAGGACCTGTGGAGAGCATTAACTATAGTTTAAGGACCTGGGATGACGTCACTCCGGTCATCACATGGTACGTCACATGATCTTTTACCATGGTGATTCACCATGGTAAAAGATCATGTGACGTACCGTGTGATGACCGGAGTGACGTAATCGAAGGTCCTTTAGCCAGGTCCTAAAGAAAAGAATACAGAAGCAGATGCCGGCTGCGCTATCAAGTGGATTAAAGTGAGTTAAATTATTTTTTATTTTTTTTAACCCCTCCAGTGCTATTTTACTTTTCATTCTGTATTCAGAATGCTATTATTTTCCCTTATAACCATGTTATAAGGGAAAATAATACAATCCACAGAACACCGATCCCAAGCCCGAACTTCTGTGAAGAAGTTCGGGTTTGGGTACCAAACACGCACGATTTTTCTCACGCGAGTGCAAAACGCATTACAATGTATTGCACTCGCGCGGAAAAATCGCGGGTGTTCCCGCAACGCACCCGCGCATTTTTCAGCAACGCCCGTGTGAAAGAGGCCTAAAGAAAGCAATAAATGACAAAAAGAAAGCATATAAAACACTAAAACAGGAGGGTAGCACGGAAGCACTGAAAAACTATAAGGAAAAAAACAGAACATGTGAAAAACAAATAAAAGTGGCCAAACTAGAGACCGAGAGATTAATTGCCAAAGAGAGTAAAACTAACTCTAAAATGTTCTTCAATTATATAAATGTTAAAAAGTATAAATCTGAAGGTGTCGGCCTTTTAAAGAGTGATGAGGGGGGATTCGCAGAGAGCGACGAGGAGAAAGCAAAGTTGTTAAATAATTTTTTCTCCAGTGTATTCACTGAGGAATATAAACTGTCAGATGAAATGCTGAATGTTGAAATACATTCCCCATTAAAAGTGTCCTGTCTGACACAGGAAGAAGTACAACAGCGACTTAAAAAGATCAAAATAGACAAATCGCCAGGACCGGATGGCATACACCCCCGTATCCTAAGGGAATTAGGTAATGTCATAGCCAGACCCTTATTTCTGATATTTGCGGACTCTATACTGACAGGGAATGTCCCACAGGATTGGCGCATGGCAAATGTGGTGCCAATATTCAAAAAGGGTCCAAAAACAGAGCCTGGAAACTATAGGCCGGTAAGTTTAACATCTGTTGTGGGTAAATTGTTTGAAGGTTTTCTGAGAGATGCTATCTTAGAGCATCTTAACAGAAATAAGCAAATAACGCCATATCAGCATGGCTTTGTGAGGGATCGGTCATGTCAAACTAATTTAATCAGTTTCTATGAGGAGGTAAGTTCTAGACTTGACAGCAGCGAATCAATGGATGTCGTATATCTGGACTTCTCCAAAGCATTTGACACTGTACCACATAAAAGGTTAGTATATAAAATGAGAATGCTTGGATTGGGAGAAAACGTCTGTAAGTGGGTAAGTAACTGGCTCAATGATAGAAAACAGAGGGTGGTTATTAACGGTACATACTCAGATTGGGTCACTGTCACTAGTGGGGTACCTCAGGGGTCAGTATTGGGCCCTATTCTCTTCAATATATTTATTAATGATCTTGTAGAAGGCTTGCATAGTAAAATATCAATTTTCGCAGATGACACTAAACTGTGTAAAGTAATTAACACTGAAGCGGACAGTATACTGCTACAGAGGAATCTGGATAGATTGGAGGCTTGGGCAGATAAGTGGCAGATGAGGTTTAACACTGACAAATGTAAAGTTATGCACATGGGAAGGAATAATGCAAGTCACCAGTACATACTAAATGGTAAAACACTCGGTAACACTGACATGGAAAAAGATCTAGGAATTTTAATAACAGCAAACTAAGCTGAAAAAAACTGTGTCAGGCAGCTGCTGCCAAGGCCAATAAGATAATGGGTTGCATCAAAAGGGGCATAGATGCCCGTGATGAGAACATATTCCTACTACTTAACAAATCATTAGTCAGACGACACATGGAGTACTGTGTACAGTTCTGGGCTCCAGTGAACAAGGCAGACATAGCAGAGCTGGAGAGGGTCCAGAGGACTGGAATGGGGCAACTACAGTACCCTGAAAGATTATCAAAATTAGGGTTATTCACGTTAGAAAAAAGACGACTGAGGGGAGATCTAATTACTATGTATAAATATATCAGGGGTCAGTGCAGAGATCTATCCCATCATCGATTTATCCCCAGGACTGTGACTGTGACGAGGGGACATCCTCTGCGTTTGGAGGAAAGAAGGTTTGTACACAAACATAGAAAAGGATTCTTTACGGTAAGAGCAGTGAGACTATGGAACTCTCTGCCTGAGGAGGTGGTGATGGTGAGTACAATAAAGGAATTCAAGAGGGGCCTGGATGTGTTTCTGGAGCGTAATAATATTACAGGCTATAGCTACTAGAGAGGGGTCGTTGATCCAGGGAGTTATTCTGATTGCCTGATTGGAGTCGGGAAGGAAAATTTTATTCCCCTAAAGTGAGGAAAATTGGCTTCTACCTCACAGGGTTCGTTTTTGCCTTCCTCTGGATCAACTTGCAGGATGACAGGCCGAACTGGATGGACAAATGTCTTTTTTCGGCCTTATGTACTATGTTACTATGTTACTACTATCATTCATTATGGTTTTCCAATTTGTCCACAAAAAATGTTGTCTGTCCATGATTTTGGGATAAGTCAAAGAAAGTAAAAATAAAATAAAAGAAAATTTCTGGTTGGCAATCTTGATCCACTGCCTTAGACCACCGTGGCTGTTGACGTTAACTGCTCTACCCTCTTAGATCACCGTATATATCCGAGTCTGAAATCTTTTCCTATTCCTATTCCTGTTTTCTAGGCCAAAAATCATGGTACACAAATATGTAACTTCAACAAGCCATGCAAGTAATGTTCTATTTATGTTTTTATGTCCAGTAACCATGAAGAGGTAGTAATAAAATAAATATAGGGGGTCATTTATCAACCTGAAATACGCCTAAAGTAGATGTATTTCAGGTGCAGATTGTGGCGCAATCTGCGACTTTTCCCCTCTTAGGCCAGGTCTAAAAAAGTGGGCGTGGCATGGGAGGGGAAGGGGACGGGCCGATAGGCCCATCTCATTTATCATTTTCTATGCCTATTTTAGGCGTTGAAAATGTTTGCAAAGTAAGATAGCTAGGAAGCTGGCTTACATTTAAAAGCTGCACTGGATGAATCAAAGTTATGTAGAGGTTGGCGCCTCTACATTACTTCGGCAGATCCACCGCCAGTGGAGGGGTTTATTAAGACTGGCATCTAAAACGCTTAATAAATGACCCCCATAGTTTTTTTATCGCACTTTTTTGCTTTTAGGCCTATAAATATAAATAGTATGCAAATAGTTGTGTCCAAAATTAACCTGGTCCTAAGGGGGAAAATATGTTTTACAATCAGATCGAAACCGCTTTCGTCGGTAGGTCTATAAGGCACAACACTGCATGGCCTACAAAGGATTAAACACACAAAAAATAAGCTTTAAATTTGGTTATGTAATAAAAGTCCTAACATTTTCTTAGGTCGCATTTAACATGAATGATAAATAATGCTAATATAACTGCTACTATAATCTATACAACGGTTTTGGCTTTATTTTGGTGGTGGTATTTATGTGTGCAGGCATTTACACTTTTACATTGGTTCAATATTCTATTTAGGGGGAATGAAACTGAATCACTCATCTGTTGCTAGGGGAATACCCATTGTACAGTGTGCCAAATGAGGGGGAGTCCCAATAGGTCTAATATGACCAAGTGACCAACATGGCAAACTATATTACATACTGTATATTACATTATGTGTCTAATAGTATGCCTAACAATGAACGGAACATATAGGGGGAAATGTATCATCTTGCACCTGAAAAGTGGCATCAAACTATGTGTATGCGACTTTTCAAGTGCAACTTTTACACCACCCTCTCCACTTCCCCTAAATTGGGCGTGGCAAGGGTAAGAAGGTGGTGAGTTTATTGATGTGTTTTCTGGCACAAATGAAGCCAGAAATCTATGGTAGCTCTGAGCTGTCGTAGATTTCTGTTTAGGCACATGGACTGCAGGAGGACGCGCCTAATTTATGACGAGGTGTGCACCAAGGTGAGCAGCACAGAAAGTGTTGCTCTTGCTAAATCTCCCTTATAATGGGAGGGGGGGTCACAAAGACAGATAGAGACTGGTACAGCACCTGTCATCAGGGGCAGACTGGGAACTTAAAGTGGCCCTGGAATTAAATATAAAAGTGGCTTCCATGTTATAGATGGGTCAGAATTCACAGAAGGTGGGGCAACAGAAGTAGGTGGGGCCAGCAATCCTGTAAATGCAAAACAAAATTCCACCCCAACAGAACCAACTGCTTCCAACCAAATCAAACCAAATATCAAGGTACCAGCCCAAATTATATTATTGTCCTGAGGGCTCTTACAATAATTGCTGAGAGCCTCAGATCTCTATGTACCCAGCTGGCAGCCATAAGGAGGCCTTGGGTGGCCCCTGGGAAATTTCCCTGTAGGATCTATGGCCAATCCTCCCCTGCCTGTAATACATTTAGACAGCGGCACAGTATAGGCATTGCAGGTTGATAGCAGTACAATGCACATCAGAACAGTTTGAAAGCAATAAACTATGGGGGGGGATTTATCAAGACAGGTGCTCTCTGCACTAGTCTTCATTTTCCCTGCACTGTCGGAGCACTTGTGACTTTTTTCTTCAAAAAGTCACATTTAAAAAGTCATAAATTCACAACTTGATACTTTTTAAAACCACTTTTCTGATGCAAGGGAGATGATAAATCTCTGCCTATGTGTAATACCAGTAGAGAAGAGTACAATAGATTAGCACAGTTAGACAGCTGTACAGTACAGGCAGTGTAGGCAGAGAGTGGTACACTACATGTAGTACTGGTACAAAGCAGTACAGAAAATGTAGGTAGAGAGCATGTAGTAGAGTTAGAGAGAAGTACAGGACATGTAGCACAGGTAGAAAGCAGTACAGTACAGGCAGTGTAGGCAGAGAGTGACACACTACATGTAGTACTGGTACAAAGCAGTACAGAAAATGTAGGTAGAGAGCATGTAGTAGAGTTAGAGAGAAGTACAGGACATGTAGCACAGGTAGAAAGAAGTACAGTACAGGCGGTGTAGGCAGAGAGTGGTACACTACATGTATTACTGGTACAGACTGGTACAGGACATGTAGCACAGGTAGAAAGAAGTACAGTACAGGTAGAGCAGGCAGAGAGTTGTACACGACATGTGGCACTGGTACAAAGCGGTAACGGACATGTAGTTCAGGTAGAAAGCAGTACAGTACAGGTAGTACAGGAGGAAAGCAGTAGAGTACATGTAGTCGAGATATAGAGAGATACAGGGCATGTAGTACAGAAATAAAGCAGTACAGTACAGGTAGTACAGGAGGAAAGCAGTAGAGTACATGTAGTAGAGATAGAGAGAGATACAGGGCATGTAGTACAGGAGGAAAGCAGTACAGTAACATAGTACATAACATAGTAACATAGTACATAAGGCCGAAAAAAATACATTTGTCCATCCAGTTTGGCCTGTCATCCTGCAAGTTGATCCAGAGGAAGGCAAAAAAAAAACTGTGAGGTAGAAGCCAATTTTCTCTACTTTAGGGGAATAAAAAATTCCTTCCCGACTCCAATCAGGCAATCAGACTAACTCCCTGGATCAACGACCCCTCTCTAGTAGCTATATCCTGTAATATTATTACACTCCAGAAATACATCCAGGCCCCTCTTGAATTCCTTTATTGTACTCACCATCACCACCTCCTCAGGCAGAGAGTTCCATAGTCTCACTGCTCTCACCATAAAGAATCCTCTTCTATGTTTGTGTACAAACCTTCTTTCCTCCAGACGCAGAGGATGTCCCCTCGTCACAGTCACAGTCCTGGGCTCTCTGCGACTCCCCCCTCATTACTCTTTAAAGGGCCGACACCTTCAGATTTATACTTTTTAACATTTATATAATTAAAGAACTTTTTAGGGTTAGTTTTACTCTCTTTGGCAATTAATCTCTTGGTCTCTAGTTTGGCCGCTTTTATTAGTTTTTTAGATGTTCTATTTTTTTCCTTATAATTTTTCAGTGCTTCCGTGCTACCCTCCTGTTTTAGTGATTTATGTGCTTTCTTTTTGTCATTTATTGCTTTCTTTACAGTTCTATTTATCCACATTGGTTTCTTTTTGTTCCTTAACCTTTTATTCCCATACGGTATGTACCTCTCACAATAAGATTTTAGGATGCTTTTAAAGATATCCCATTTTGTGGCTGTATTTTTATTTTTGAGGACTTTGTCCCAGTTAGTTAGGCCTATGGCCTCTCTTAGTTGGCTAAATTTAGCTTTTTTGAAGTTTGGTATTTTTGTTCCTCCCTGTAGAAACGCTCTTTTGAATGATAATTGGAAGGTTATTACTTTATGGTCACTATTTCCCAGGTGTCCCCCAACCTGCATGTCTGTTGTTCTGTCAGGCCTATTGGTTAATACTAAGTCCAGTATGGCCGTCCCTCTAGTCGGGTCCTGAACCAGTTGGGAGAGGTAATTGTCTTTGGTTATTGCCAAGAACCTGTTTCCTTTATGAGATATACAAATTTCAGTTTCCCAGTCTATAACTGGGTAGTTGAAGTCCCCCATAATAACCTCATTATGATTTGCCGCCTCGTCTATCTCGTTTAGCAGTAGATTTTCTGTGGACTCTGGTATATTAGGTGGTTTATAGTAAACTCCTATTAGTAATTTATTATTGTTTTTAGCTCCATGTATTTCTACCCACAGTGACTCCACATGTTCAGTAAATGTAGTAGCGATAGAGAGAAATACAGGGCATGTAAAGAACAGCACAGGACATGTAGTTTAGGTAGACTACAGTACAGGTAGTTCGGGTAGAAAGCAGTACAGTACGTGTAGTAGAGACAGAGAGAAGTACAGGGTATGTAGTACAGGTAAAGAACAATACAGGGCATGTAGTTCAGGAAGAAACCAGAATAGTACAGGAGTAAAGCAGTACTGTACACATAGTAGAGATAGAGAGAAGTACAGTACAGGAGGAAAGCAGTACAGTACATGTAGTAGAGAGAAGTACAGGGCATGTTATATAGGCAAAGAAAAAACATAGGACATGTAGTTCACTTAGAAATCAGTATAGTACAGGTAGTATAGGAGGGAAGCAGTACAGTACGTGTAGTAGAGATAGAGAGAATTACAGGGCATGCTGTACAGGTAAAGAACAACACAGGGCATGCAGTTTAGGTAGACTACAGTACAATTAGACAGCAGTACAGTACATGTAATCCAGATAAATCTACTTCTACTTCCTGTATTGTCTGTATTGACAGCAGGGTGTATATATTTGTGGTGGCTGTAATGAATGGGAGATGACAGAGAAACAGCATAAATCATTACCTTCCCCAGGAAAGCAATGGAGCACAGCCCCCTCTCCACAAGGCCATAGGGTGACAGGGCAGATGCATGTAGAGTTTTAGCTGCATGCATGGTGTATAGTGTTGCTGCCCTGCCTAGTACATGACTAGGGTATTGCAGAGTGGGAGAATCTATCTAACTGTAAAATAACCAGTCTTGACACCGTGTGACAATGGAAAAGGATGGCCACAGCAGCCTTTTTATTAACGAACATGTTATAAACATCATGAACATCATGACACATATTAAAACCCAAACAGGTTGTCAGGAGAGGAGGTCATGGTTGCCCTGACATCCCCAGTCGCAACATACCGACTCGGGGATGATAACTTCCGGTATCCGGAAACCGATCTCTTATACCACTCGTTGTTGGGGGGCGCCATCTCTCCAATGGTTCCCCAACTACCACCTCAATCCGTTCAATGCATGACCTCCTCCTCGCCAGCTGCCATGACAAAATGCTGAACAAATATAAACCAAAAGACCCACACCCACAAGCCATGTAACAAAAGGAAGGGTTGGTGGGCCATTCCCAGGTCCTGCTCCAGATGACTAACTGCCCTTAGGCCGGATGTAACGTACCCCTCTCCTACTAACTCCTCCCAGGCCCATGTGACCCTGCTTGACCCAATCCCTACCACCAAGGCCCTAACACTACTTCTATCAAACTATTAACCCCTTCCGCTCCTAGTCTCCCCTGCAAACCCTTTCATGTCGGGCCTGCAGTAGCTTCGCCCTTTTTGGCCCTCACTAGATCCATAATAATGGGATTGGCCACTTTCTGGCTACTGTTTTTGTAAGGAAAATCACTCAGTCTCCTCCATTCAGTACACTGCACCTGCTATCTGGACTTACACTGCTGGGAGTTTTGTGCAGGTGTTTGAATGGAGGAGTCTGAGTGATGTGTCTGGTCACATGACCCACCATCAGCGGCCATCTTATGGACAGGACCTCTGTGCCAATAGTACTGAAGATTTGACCAACAAGGGGATATGGCTTATGAAATCTACACATTGGTCAACAGTAGCTAAAATGCTTTAGCTGCCTTCCCTCCAATAATCTCTTCATCCTTTTCAAAGCTGTACAGTAAAGCTTTAGGTGAATAGACACATATAAAGAAGAAACACTGAAATAAAAAAAAAATAATAGTAATTAAAAACGCACTGGGGAAAATTTAGAGAAACTGGTGCAAAGGAAAACTGACTTAGTTTCCAATAGCAACCAATCAGATTCCTCCTTTCATTTTTCAAAGCTCCTTTGGAAACAGAAAGGTGGAATCTAATTGGTTGCTATGGGCAACTAAGTCAGGTTTCCTTGGCACCAGTTTCTGATAAATCTGACCCATTGTTTCTACGAGAAAAACTATTTGTTGCTTATAGCAACCAATCACTACGTAGCTTTTTGAAGATCAGAAGCAAAAATTAAAGCTGTGTTGTGATTGGTTGCTATGGGCAACAAAGACAATTTTTCTTTCAGTTTCATAAATCTTAATAATAAAAACCTGATTTAATTTTAAATTTTCCAATAATACATTCTAAATCTCTAATGTATATTTGATTTTTTATTCCATCATCCAACTTAGTTTACATTTTCCTCCCCTTCTATTTTGAAAACAAGCAGGTTTACAGAGGAAGTGGTGGGGCGGCGTTCATGTTTTGTTCAGTATGCTTTAACATACAGTGTGTAGGAGTGAACTGCTGGTAATAAGAGAGCACACATATAAAATTAAAGACACATTAAATGACAATAAATATAACATAAAGGCACAAAGTAAAGGGGGTGGTGGTGCGCCATCTATGTTACCATTGGGGGGTAGGTGTGCTGTGTGTGACCACATAGACTTTTTTGTATTATTGTATGTAGCATACACATGGTTATAGTTTACTTTGGGTGAAGTTACAGTTCTCCCATTAGTATGCAGCTTTATACCCAATGTCTGTGACCCCCTTTTCCCTGTTAGTCCGGTATATGTGAGGGAGGTTGATTTTGGTCCCACCACATGGGGCGCACCACCACCCCCTTTACTTTGTGCCTTTATGTTATATTTATTGTCATTTAATGTGTCTTTAATAAACTACATATATTTTATATGTGTGCTCTCTTATTCTATATGGGGTTATTGTTTTTTTTTTGTTGGTTGGCTCAGTATATCATACTAGACCCTAGTGTATCTATATACCCAATTAGAGTTTTTTTCTTATAGGTTGGTCTAAGCGAACTGCTGGTAATGACATCTTGCGGCACACTTGTAGGGCACACTGGAGTTCATGTACAGTTTTTACTTTTTATATGCCTTCTGGGAAGTGAAGCCATGCTCAAATGTAGAAGAAGCGAGGAGCTCACCTAAGGTTCTGTGTCATAACTAAGGATAGCATATATCTATCCGAACCGCGTAGGGAATGATGTACCATGCTGGATGTTATGATTTTAATGTGATCTAATAAAGGTGGAGATTTTAAAAGACGTGCTGCTGGATTTCTTTGTTTGGCATGCTGTATTCATAGCCAAAACGTCTTTCCGTGCACCGTCCTAGAGTCAGATATATTGGAATATCAGAAGTGTTGAGTTGGACTGGGTTCCGTCTTTGTTTTTTACTTGCTTGTTGCCAAGGACACTGGTACAGTACCCAGATTTCAAGACCACCCTCCCGGCCTGTAACAGGTTATAGGATAATATCACTGCATCATGCCACCTGTGCCAGGTCAATGCCAGTGCGGTCTATAGAAGGCCCAGCCACTCAACATGGCAAAAGAGATAGGCGAGTATTCATTTTATAATTTTCAGGGCATGATTTATGTGGGGAAGCACAGAAGGGGTTTTATTACTCTTTCACAGTAGCGTTTTAGTTTTCCAGTATTGAGATCCATCATGGGGGCTCAATACCGGGAAAAAAACGCTTCCGTTTTGTACCCATTTATTGTCAATGGGGACAAAACGTAACTGAACAGAACGGAATGCTCCAAAATGCATTCCGTTCCGTTCGCATACTGGAGAGCAAACTACAGCATGATGCGTTTTGCTTTCCGTCCTTGGATGCGGAGCAAGACGGATCTGTCATGACCCACAATACAAGTCAATGGGGATGAATCCGTTTTCTCTGACACAATCTGACACAATAGAAAACAGATCTGTCCTCCATTGACTTTCAATGGAGTTAATGACGGAGCCGTCTTGGCTATGTTAAAGAAATAGAACCGGATCCGTTCATAACGGATGCAGATGGTTGTATTATCAGTAACGGAAGCATTTTTGCTGAACCCTGCCAGATCCAGTAAAAACACTATTGTGAAAGTAGCCTTAGGCCTCTTTCACACGGCCGTAGTGCTCCAGTGGCCATACTGGGGGCCGCGTAGTGCAGACCACAAAACACTACGGTCGTGTGAATGTAGCCTAAGACTGGTAGGGTCAAGCCCTATCAATCATGCTGTACAGTTACCAACTATTCTGTGGAAACAGTCAAGCGGGCCAGCTCTTCCATAGTTGTCAACTGTCCCAAATTTTATTGGACTGTCCCTGATTTCCAGAGACAGTCCCAGCAAATTCAAGCTGTCCCAGGCTAACATAAATCCCACGCATAAGTGGGGTGTTCCTGGGGCGGGTTTTACACTGACCAAAAATATAAACACAACACTTTCGGTTTTGCTCTCATTTTGCTTGAGCTGAACTCAAAGATCTCAAAAGGAAAACTGGTAAAAAAACGTATTTTGACCGCTTTTTCCGGTGCTTAATTGGAAGAATTCAGACCCAAGTCATCGGACAGATAAGGGGTTAACTTTTATTTGCAGTGTAGTCAACGTGTTTCGAGGGCTGGATTGGTCTTTAGGACTGTATACACTTATGATACCTTGATGTCTCCTGTCCTTTTTCACTGCTCCTTTACAGACAGACCTGTGCAATACTCATGCTGTCTAATCAGCACCTTGATATGTCACACCTGTGAGGTGGGATGGATTATCTCGGCAAAGGAGAAGTGCTCACTAACACAGATTTAGACAGATTTGTGAGCAATATTTGAGAGTAATGGGTCTTTTGTGTATGTAGAAAATGTTTCAGATCTTTGAGTTCAGCTCATGAAAAATGGGAGCAAAACCAAAAGTGTTGCGTTTATATTTTTGGTCAGTGTAGATACCACAAATTTTCCAACTTAGACGTTGGTAAGTATGCTATCCGTTTTTCCATTACTCCCATTTTTAGTGAACTGGGGCTACGCAAACCATGTAGAAGAACAAGCTACACTGCTTCCATAATTCCTGTAGTTACAGAAGCACCAAAAATTGTCCTGCTTTGCTGTTTGTGTAGCTCCTGTTCACTACAATGGAAGTTACGGAAATAGAGTGCCGGCCCGCTGATTTCGAAAGCCCGGCCACCTAGAATCAATACAGTATTTATTCCCATCTCTGTGGAAACAGTGAGATGGGACAAACCCTTTAAAGTAATGATGGGTAAAAACAATTATGATAACCTAAAATAGCTAAAACACAAATAAAGGTGGCTCAAAACACTCTGAGATTACCGAAAGGTAAAATTTATGTTGAGTACCCTGACTCGTACCCCCTGACTTGTACCCCCTGACTTGTACCCCCAGGGCTAAAGAAATGTTTTTTTTTAAAAATACAAAAGGTTGTCTCTCAAGTCTCAAGACATAAACTGATATTCAGGGAAAGGTATTAAAAAATAGAACAGAATTTAATATATCCCATATACAATTACAAAACATAAAAGTTAAAACAAGACCAGACACCGGTGTTGTTAACTGTATAGAAGTCCACAAGGTATTAGTATGGTATAGAATAAGACCGTTGGATGTTGGACGTTCATAATATTGTCTAGAAAATGAAAAATGTCTTGATAGATGTATTAACTCGCCCGTATAATAATAAATATATTAATAGAGAAATCGCTTGACAAGTTCCACGATAGAGTCTTGTGCGGCAGAGGCTCTTAAATTGGTTTATTTACAATCAGCACTTAGTATCTGCAATAACATAAATAAACTGTGTAATTTCATGATAATAGATTAATCTGGGTCTGTGATGGTTACTCACTGTAGCCAAGAGTTAGGCTACTTTCACATCTGTGTATTTGCTAGATCCATCATGGATCAGCAAAAACGCTTCCGTTAGTATAATACAAGCGGCTGCATCCGTTATGAACAGATACGGGTATATTTTCTCTAAAATAGCCATGACGGATCCGGCACTAAAACCATTGTAAGTAAATGGGCACCGAATTTGTTCTCTTTTGTGTCCGAGAAAACGGATTCAGCACCATTGACTTACATTGTGTTTCATGCTGGATCCATCTTGTTCCGTATCCCATGATGCACTCAAAAATACTGCTTGCAGTGGTTTTGTGTCCGGCATGGGAATACAACCATATGGAACGCAATGAATTCTGGTGCAGTCCGTTCAGTTTTCCCCACTGACAATGAATGGGGACAAAACTGCAAATGTGAAAGTAGCTTTACACATGTGGTTTTGGCCTCTCTTCAGTTGTTTACAGGGCAGGGGTGCACCACCAATGAGGCCAGGTGAGGCGATTGCCTCAGGAAGCACCAGGTAGGGGCAAGAGAGGGGCAGCCGAAGGGCCATGGAGTGAAGGGAAGGGGTTAGGTTAAGAAATTGTCATTGGGGCGGGAGGGAGGGGTGCCGTTTCTGTTTTCGCCTCAGGCAGCAGAAAGGCTAGGTCCACCCCTGGTTGCTTAACGCATGAGCATCCAGAAGGACAGTTTGTAACTCACATAAATTACCTGCGCAGGCGTATTGAAGCTTTCAACTAATGAAAAGCCGTCTTCTTGATGTTCCAGCTAATGCAGTAGGCTTGCTGAACACTTAGGAGGAGACTTATAATCTTCCTGTGCAAGAAAAAGTGGCTTTAAAAAGTTTTTAATTGACAGTTTTACCCCACCATCCCCACTTTTCATAAAGGGTTGTGGCAAGGGCGGGAAGGGGGAATGGCCAACATTCACCGCATATTTATCTTCACTTACTCCAGTTTTCTGTTTAGGTGTCAGCCTGCCACAGGGTGTGCCCCATGTTCTTCGTCATAAATGTGGCACATCCTCCGACATTGCAAAAAATATAAAGACCACCACAGTAAGCGCCTGTCTTGATGTCTCCTTTAGTTCTAAAGTAGGAAATGTGGATGTTTATGAGATAAGTATTCTCAGTGGTGTAACTATAGTTCATAGGGCCCCATAGCAGAATATGAGGTCCCAACCACCTGGTGTAACAAAGCAGCATAAATAGCAATAATAAACGTATGTATAATAGCACCATATATCAGTAAATCCACATAGTAAAAAGGCGCCATATTGCTACACTCCGCTAAAAGGTACAGTGTTCTTGCACCTTCCTCCAAACCTCTGGACCCCATAGCATGCACTATGGCTGCTAGGTATTGTTAAGCCCATGTACATAACTGCATAATTAGCAGTCCTTATTTGTACAGTGGTATATTGAATAATTCAGATATGTGTTTCTAAAGTAAAGCAGCAATATTAACCCCTTAACGACCAGGCAATTTTTATCAATTTTGTTTTTTACTTACAGCATTCCCAAAGCCATAACTTTTTTCATTTTTCACAGCAGTGTGAGGGCTTGTTTTTTTGTGGGACAAGTTGTATTTTCTAATGGTATCATTTACAGTTGCATACAATGTAGTGGGAAGTGGGAAACAGATTCCAAATGGGGTAGAATTCTAAGAAGAAGAAAAAATCTGCCACAGTTTTGTTTTTACAACCTTTCCTATGGGGTAAAACTGAACTGTTACTAAAATTCTCGGAGTCAGTACAGATACAACGATACCACATATGTATCATTTTTTTGAGGGGTTTAATACTATAAAAAAAAAAAGCTTAGGGAAAGAAATTATTTGTTTTTTTGTATCACCATATTCTGCTCATATTTTGCTGGGCGATCTGTTCTTATCATTGATACAATTTTGAGGTGTGTATGACTTTTTGATAACTTCGGTGAATGGGCTATTTTGACTTTTTTCTGTTTTTCAGTATGGGATATTATTTAAATATATTTTTTTAAACTTTTTTTTACACTTTTTAATAGTTCCCTATAACAAGCAATCATTAGGTTGCTTTTCTCATAGACTTCAATGCATTAGCATTGGAGTCTATGAGAATTACATTAAAGAGGACCTGTCACCACTCCTGACATGCCTGTTTTAATAGCTTCAAGCATTCCCCATGTAAATAACAATTCTGGAGCATCTGTTCTTATGTCTCTATGTTGTGCCATTCCTTTATTATTTCTACTAGAAGTTATGAATCATTTGCTATTAGTCCTCCATAAGGGTACAGAGGGGAGGTAACCAGTTGGGGGGTGTACCTGCACAGTCTCACTCTATCCAATCAGTGCTGCCATTTTCAGAATGTGCAGGTACCCCCCCCCCCCCCCCCCCCAACTGGTTAGCTCCCCTCTGTACCCTTACAGCAGACTGCTGGCAATTATTCATACATTCTAGTAGAAATAATAGAGGAATGGCACAACATACAGATATAAGAATAGAGGCTCCAGAATTATATGGGGAATGCATGAAGCTATTAAAACAGATATGTCAGGAGTGGTGACAGGTCCTCTTTTAGTTCCTATAAAGCCCTGCCACAGGCTGAGGCTCCATAGGAACTATGTGTAACCTGCAGCAGCCTTGGATCATTCAGGAGGACAGAGGCTGCCCACACTCCATCCGGCTACGCCAATCCTTGCTAGGGGGAGCTAGTGCATGTCCACGAGTGCACGCTCCCAGTTCTTGATCTCACAGATGCAGTGGTCACATTTGAACACGGAATCTGAGGGATTAAATGTATACAATCTTTAGTTGATCACATACATTAGCCGAATGTGGCACCCGATGCGCTTGCAAGCAGGGGCAATCTTTTAAGTTGCTACCCGCCGACGTATATATGCATACAGTGGTTGGGAATCGGTTAAAGAGAATCTGTCACAGTGACCTCCCTATCCAGCTGTTTGCCTAGACACATAACCGTGGTTCATCTGATTAAAACACTGTTTCCTTCTGATGATCCAAGGTTCTGTTCCCGAGTTAATATTCTTTTTCCTAATGTGCAATTTAGACTTCTAGTGCAATGAGGGTGTCATCATTGCTCTTGTTGCATCCAATCTCCACTCCTTTCTGTGACCAGCTCCTTCCTGGCTGCCTTGATTGACAGGTTCAGGTCGTGGCAAAGCATCAAGGGAGGGGCTGGCCCGGAGTAGAGTTTGGATGCAACAATAGCAATGATGACACCTTCATTGCACCAGAAGCCTAATTTGCACATTAGTATCATAACCCGGGAACAGAGCCTTGGATCAACAAAAGAAAAACAGTGTTTTAATCATGTAAACCCCAGCAATGTGTCTATGAAAACAGCTGGATAGGGAGGTCATGGGTGACAGATTCCCTTTAATAGTGGGATGATATCATGGTATAAGTAGTAATCGCATCATAAGCCTATAGAGCTTGACTCAAGCTAGACTCATGTCTCCTTCCTCAGTAGCTCGCACAATAGGGGGATGTGAACTAAAAAAGTACACAATGTGTGATACCTCTTGGCGCAAAGACACAACCTCAATAGATATATATAGAATCTTTTTTTATTTAGTAATGAGCGACAACGCGTTTCGGAGTCAATGTACTCCTTTCTCAAGTCTAAAAAAACACAATGTAGATAAAAAATGACATACAACAATGAAAAATATATAGACACAAAAAATCTAATTCAATTTGTCGATACAATAAAAGATAATAAATGGTTAGAACATTTTTTAAAAGGATTTAAAAGTACTATAGATAAAATAATATAGTAAAACACAGTCCACAAGTAAACGTACAGCAAACAGCGCAAGCAGCGTGTGGGACAGCTGTCAAACATGTGGTTCATGCGGTGCCTGTTGGGCACATATCAATAACAATAATAATGATGTGACTAAATGATAAATAATACATGATAATTTTTTTTTAAATTAAATAAAAGCAATTAATGCGCCTAAAATGTGAAGTTTGAGGTATATATAAAGAGCATGATTGAAAAGTTGAAAATATATATGAGATGAAGGAGGACTGGTCCAGGCGATCAAATGTAAAGTAAGTGAAGGTAAGAATATGAGTTTTGTTGAGAATGGGGGGAAAAGGACCACCGTCCAAGGAGATATATAAATGTTCAAAATGAAACCACTGCAGTCTGTATGAGGAACTGAGAGCAATCTAGGCTATGGAACAATTGAATATAGAGGGGAGGTATAGAGGGCCTCAAGGGGATTGGATCGGATGAGATAACACAAAACTGTTCAAAATACAGGCTGGAGCATAATGGGATCATTATACAACCTAGTGTGGTTAAATGGTAAAATAATGTCCTAATAATGCCAGTAGCTTGCAGGTATCTTAGACTCAAGGTATGTATTCGAAGCTCCACCTTATATACAGAATACAATAGCCACATATAAATCATTTACATAGTGAAATATATTAAAATTAAGATATAAATGATCTATATGTGCTCTTGCTATTGTTTTTTTTATATATACAGGTGAAACTCGAAAAATTTGAATATCGTGCAAAAGTCCATTTATTTCAGTAATGCAAATTAAAAGGAATTGCATTAATGCAGCTTAAAATTAGAATTTTGTGAAAAGGATCAATATTCTAGGCTCAAAGTGTCACACTCTAGTCAGCTAATTAATCCGTATCCCCTGAGCAAAGGGTACCTCAAAAAGACTTTGGGGTTTCATAAGCTGAAAGCCAGAATCATCCTAATTATAACAAATAAAGGCTTGAAATATCTCACTTTGCATGTAATGAGTCTATCTCATATGTTAGTTTCACCTTTTAAGTTGCATTACTGAAATAAATGAACTTTGCACAATATTCTAATTTTTCGAGTTTCACCTGTATATATTTTTTTTATTATTTATTTTTATTTTTTACTGTATATTCTACTTAAATATTGCTGCATTCCTTTAGAAAGAAATATCGGGATTATTCAATACACTACAAACATAGAAACATAGAATGTGTCGGCAGATAAGAACCATTTGGCCCATCTAGTCTGCCCAATATACTGAATACTATGGATAGCCCCTGGCCCTATCTTATATGAAGGATGGCCTTATGCCTATCCCATGCATGCTTAAACTCCTTCACTGTATTTGCAGCTACCACTTCTGCAGGAAGGCTATTCCATGCATCCACTACTCTCTCAGTAAAGTAATACTTCCTGATATTACTTTTAAACCTTTGCCCCTCTAATTTAAAACTATGTCCTCTTGTAGCAGTTTTTCTTCTTTTAAACATTCTCTCCTCTTTTACCTTGTTGATTCCCTTTATGTATTTAAAAGTTTCTATCATATCCCCTCTGTCTCGTCTTTCTTCCAAGCTATACATGTTAAGGTCCTTTAATCTTTCCTGGTAAGTTTTATCCTGCAATCCATGTACCAGTTTAGTAGCTCTTCTCTGAACTCTCTCCAAAGTATCAATATCCTTCTGGAGATATGGTCTCCAGTACTGAGCACAATACTCCAAATGAGGTCTCACTAGTGCTCTGTAGAGCGGCATGAGCACCTTCCTCTTTCTACTGGTAATTCCTCTCCCTATACACCCAAGCATTTCCTGCTGCTCTATGACATTGTCTGCCTACCTTTAAGTCTTCTGAAATAATGACCCCTAAATCCCTTTCCTCAGATACTGAGGTTAGGACTGTATCACTGATTTTATTTTCTGCTCTTGGGTTTTTACGCCCCAGGTGCATTATCTTGCACTTATCAACATTAAATTTTAGTTGCCAGATTTTTGACCATTCCTCTAGTTTTCCTAAATCCTTTTCCATTTGGTGTATCCCTCCAGGAACATCAACCCTGTTACAAATCTTTGTGTCATCAGCAAAAAGACACACCTTACCATCGAGGCCTACTGCAATTTCGCTGATAAAGATATTAAACAATATGGGTCCCAGAACAGATCCCTGAGGTATCCCACTGGTAACAAGACCATGTATACTCCATTGACTACAACCCTCTGTTGCCTGTCCCTCAGCCACTGCCTATTCCATTCAACAATATGGGAGTCCAAGCCCAAAGACTGCAATTTATTAATAAGCCTTCTATGTGGGACAGTATCAAAAGCCTTACTAAAGTCTAGATAAGCGATGTCTACTGCACCTCCTCCATCTCTTATTTTAGTCACCCAATCAAAAAAATCAATAAGATTAGTTTGACATGATCTCCCTAAAGTAAACCCATGCTGTTTTTCATCTTTCAATCCATGGGATTTTAGATGTTCCACAATCCTCTCCTTAAGTATGGTTTCCATTAATTTCCCCACTATTGATGTCAGGCTTACTGGCCTATAGTTGCCCGATTCCTCCCTACTACCTTTCTTGTTAATGGGCACAACATTTGCTAATTTCCAATCTTCTGGGACGACTCCTGTTGCCAGTGATTGGTTAAATAAATCTGTTAATGCTTTTGCTAGTTCACTGCTGAGCTCTTTTAATAGCTTTGGGTGTATCCCATCAGGCCCCTGTGACTTATTTGTATTAATTTTAGACAGCTGACTTAGAACCTCTTCCTCTGTAAAGACACATGCATCAAAAGATTCATTAGTCTTCCTTCCTAACTGAGGTCCTTTTCCTTCATTTTCCTTTGTAAAAACTGAACAAAAGTATTCATTGAGGCAGTCAGCTAGTTCTTTATCTTCTTCCATATACCTTCCTTCTTTTGTTTTTAATTTGGTAATTCCTTGTTTTAGTTTCCTTTTTTCATTTATGTATCTGAAGAATGCCTTATCGCCTTTTTTCCCTGACTGAGCTAATTTCTCTTCTGCCTGCGCTTTAGAAGCTCTTATAACTTGTTTGGCCTCTCTCTGCCTAATCTTATAAATTTGCCTGTCATCCTGGTTTTGTTTTTTTTTATAATTCCTAAATGCTATCTTTTTGCTTTTAATGATTTTGGCCACTTCTGCTGAGTACCACAGTGGTCTCTTCCTTTTTTTTGCTTTTACTGACAAGCCTAATGCAATTTTCTGTTGCCTTCAATAGTGCCACTTTTAAGTAGTCCCATTTCTTCTGGACTCCAATGAAACTGTTCCAATCTGATAGGGACTCGTATACCACTAATCTAATTTTAGAAAAGTCAGTTTTTCTAAAATCTAAAACTTTTGTTTTTGTGTGGTGTGACTCAGTCACTGTACTTATAGTACTTATAGTAAACCACAAATAAGGACTGCTGTGATTATAATTATGTGGTTGTGTAATATAAAGAAGGCAAGGAAGAATATTTGTCTCATAAACATCGACATGTTCTCCAGTAAAACTAAGTGTCCCAGCAATCCTACTGCATGAGCGGAAACACCAAGAAGCCACATCAGTCAAGAGCTTTAATACGCCTGCTGAGGCAATTCGGTGAGTTACAAACTGTCCTCCTTGGTACGCATAAGCTGAAAAACTCAGGAGATGCCGAAACCACATGTGTTACTCTTGGCTACAGTGAGTAACCATCACAGAGCCAGATTAATTTATTATGAAACTACACAGTTTATTCATATTATAGCAAGTGCTAAGGCTCTGATTTATCAGGCTGGTTTTGTCTTTATTTTGGAGTAAATTGCAAGATTTTGCTCTACCTGTAAGACAAATTTAGCAATAGTCTATGACAGGCCAATGTTATTTTTTGCACCTGGTAAGTTAACTTCAGAAATCCAGCTGTGTGTGGGCGTTCCTATGGAGAAGTCATGCCTTGCTCAGGCTATGTACGGAGGTCTGCCAGATTAGCAGCACGTGTCTAGTCTTTTGTTTTGTTTTGTTTTGGAGTCAAGCTAGATCCTCCTCCCTTCAGGTGCACTGGGTGGGGTCGTTGGTTTCAGTTTAAATCACACCCACTCCCAGTGTTCCTTGCGGGTTATAGCTTCTGGCTGGCTTCGTGAAAGCAAGGAAGGAAGGATTGGCTGTTCCTGCTCTGAAAGATAAGTTGGTTTCTGTTTTCTTGTGGTTTGCTGTCTAGACTGTTAGAGAGACGCCTGTCCCTCCAGATTCTGAAGGAGCAGGCTGCCTCTATCCCCCTTTCACCATCTTAGGGACCTTAGGGTATTTTCAGCCCAGGCACGAGGACACATTATTCCCACCTTAAGGGTCTGAATGTGGGCATAGCAGAATAGGGAGAGCTGGTAGGGATTTGTCAGGAGGTGACCTTGATCCCCAGTTTCTCGCCTAGAAACTTATTTGTTTATTTTATCTATGTGTCTGATATCCTGTCCGCCGTGACAGGAGAACGTTGGTTTTTGTCCTTATTTATCATAGGGATTTGTCTGGCCAAATCCCGATATATTTGTCGTGTAGCGCCGGATCTCCAGAAGGCTAGTGTAAAAGAAGCTTAACCCCTTCCCAACTGCCCAACGCAAATTTACGTCGGAGGTCGGGCATTTAAAAATGTGTTAAACATCAGCCACCCGGACTAATGTATACGATCGACGAGAACGTCGATCGAATACGTTTAACCCCTAAGATGTGTAGTCAAATGTAACCATGGCATCTGTAAAGTTAAAGACCAGGAGAGTGCACTCCCAGCTGTGCTCTGGCTCCCCAGGCGAGGAACGAGGAATTCGGATACAGTGTGTGACAGCCCCTGTACTCAGGAGTGCCGTACACTAGTCAGGGCTCCATAGGAACACAGTGTAATTCTAATAAACTCCAATGTGTGTAAAAACGTCCATACGATTAAAATATAAAAATATTTATCCCATACGGCAAACAGCAAAATGGGAAAAAAAGTCACTAAAAATTGAATAAAAAGTGATCAAAAAAGTCATGCAAACCCCAGTATGGTATCAATAAAAAGTACAGACCGTCCTGCAAAAAATGAGCCTTCACACAGCACACATAAAAAAAAAAAATTATGGGGGTCAGAAAATGACAATGCAAAACAATTTTTTTTTTTTTCCAAACTTGTAAATTTCTTTCAGTATTAAAACGCAAGAAAAACTATACATGTAGGTTATTGTTATAATCATAATGAGAATAAAATCTACAGGTCAGTAACACCGCACAGGAAATGCTGTAAATAAAAAACATTTGGAATTTTTTCCCTGCCTCCCACCACATATGCAAACGGAAATGGTGCCATTAGAAAGTATATCTTGTCTTGGAAAAAACAAGCCCTCATACGGCTATGTGAATGAAAAAAATAAATAAAATAATGGCTTTGGCAAGGCCGGGAGTAAAAAAAGAAAATGTAAAAAATGAAAGATCACCCGGTCTTGAAAGGGCTAACTAATAGAAAATAACACACAGTTAAACTAATCACATGAGCCATCAAATTAAAAAAACATATGTGTCAAATCAAAAATGTATCAAGTGATTCTAACCACAGATAAAGTATAAATAAAGTAAGATGCACACTCATAAAATACATCAAGGGTTTCAATAAAAATTCCCCAGCACAATGCAATGTTGATATGGACCAAATTAGCCTCCGCTGCTTATTATGTCTGTATTAACAAATATGCCAAGAACACTAAGTAATTAGTTTACCCCTGTGCTGCCGCTGCTGGTTCTTCGTGTGAGGTCCCTGCTTGAACTCACAAGGTAGTCTAGTTACTAGAATTTGCAAGGATAATTGGATCCCCGCGCCGGACAAGACACTTAGTAACACTTTAATTATACTCTCTGACCTGTATTGTACATATAGGTATAGTCTCACCTTAATCCTTTTCTTTTCCGTTGATCCAGTGTATTCAGCTGCCGTTTCAGGATTCAATGTAGACAATAAAGCTTATTCTTTCTGCTCCACAGCACTCTGTTCTGCTAATGGCTGTGTCTTCTTGCTTCCCCTGTCTGCGCGTGCAGCTCCGGCCGGTAGCTGGCACGTGTGCAAGGAAGTCAGTGGGAGTTGGAATCGGAGCACTCTTGTGTGAGGTCACACCTTCGAGTACGGGTGCCTCCAGAGGAAAAAAAAAATCACCCGACGCGTTTCGAAAGAATCGTGTTTCTTCGTCAGGGATGGGTAATGCTGATGAATCTCCTCCTTAAATAGGCTTTCAGTTCCCATAGTAACTCCTACGTACCGATGTAGTAGAGTTAACACTCATGCTTTCTGAGATTTCTGAGATGTGTTATCTAAACTAAGCAAACACCTTCAATTGCTTTTCAATGGCTTTTGTTTCAAGATAACACTATGATTTAAGAAATTTGAGTTAAGCGTTTGAGTGCTAACCCTGCTACATCTTGTACAGCAGAATGGGAGCTTCTTTATTGTGTTTGGCTTGAATCATAACTATGTTAATCACTTTGTGGAAATATTTTCTATCGGTATGTCACACGCTTCCAGGTTTATTATACAAGAGTCCATTTGGTCTAAATGTTCAATAAAAAGCAAACAGTTCAATTTCTTGATTTAACCCCTTGGGGGCCAAGCTATTTAGCCTGTATATCCATTTGCTTTCACATCGCAACATTTTCTTGATATTGTCCCCGCCTCTCCGATCTTTTTTTACTATTTCAATTCCTGCAAATGTTGAACCACCAAATTCACCTCCATGCTGTTCCATCTAGTGACGGGATAGGGGATGGCCATTATGTTTTTTTTCTTATATTTTTGATATGTTCCCTTATTCTTATTTTCAGAGCTCTTTTTGTTCTGCCTACATATATTTTTTCCCAGGGGCATTGTATAGAATAGATAACACCCTTTATATTACACGTAATATTATCCATAATTTTGTATGAATCAGAACCAACCCTAATCGCTGTGATAGTGGTTATATTTTTATTTTTATTATGTTTCGTTGCTCTACAGTTGTTACACATTTTACACGGAAAGAAAGCTTTTTTATTTTTATTTGTATCTTTGTTGTTTGTATTTTGCTGTGGGCCAATGGGGCGGGGCTACTAAATTAGCTAGATTTTGTGCTTTCTTAAATATAAAGATGGGGTGTGATGGCATCTTTTCTACTATTGTTTTGTCCTGTTTGAGGATGTCCCAGTGTCTTCTGACAATCCTTTTGAACATCCCTTCTTTTTCATTATATTGTGTTATTATTGGGATTCTGAGGGTCTTAGAAAAGATACCATCACATTTTTTGCGGGATGAGGTGACTGTTTTATTGGTACCATTTTGTGGGACATATGCCTTTTTGATCACTTGGTGTTGCACTTTTTGTGATGTAAGGTGACAAAAATGGCTTTTTTTGACAGTTTAAAAAATATATATTTATGGTGTTTATCGGACTGGGTCAATCATGTGATATATTTATAGAGCCGACCATCACGGACGCGGAAATACCAAATATGTATATTTTATTTTATTTTTTTCTATTTTTAACATTCCTTACATCGGGATTTTTTTTTTTACAAGTGAAACCTTTTTTTAACACTTTATTTTTTTATTTTTTATTTTACACTTTTCGTTTCCCATAAGGTCATACAAGACCTCTGGGGGACATTTACTTCACTTTTTTTTTCTTTTACTATGCACCCCTCAGAGAGGCTGTACAGTGCAATACACCACTGTACAGCCTCAGTGCAGGGCTGATCGAGGTCTCTGAAAGACCTCACACAGCTCCTGCACTCTCCGGTCCCGGCGATCACATGACCACCGGGCCGGAACAGGAAGCGCATAGCGCTTCCTGCTCTGTATACACAGCGCTCGGTGAGCGCTGTGCATAAAGCAATCTAGAAGGCAGGGACACCTGGGCACTGTCCCTGCCTTCTCTAAGGGTTGCCCTGCTGTCACTGACAGCGGGCAACCCGATCAGAAGCTGCACGATTAGCGTGCAGCTGCAGTTTCTGAATGAACGTTCAGAAACGTCCATTCAGAAATATAGAACCACCTCCCAGACGTTTTTAGTATATGGGCGGATGGGAGGTGGTAAAGGAGGAGATTCCTCAGCATTACCCATCCCTGACGAAGAAACATGATTGTTTCGAAACGCGGCGGATAATTTTTTTTTCCTCTGGAGGCATCCGTACTCGAAGGTGTGACCTCACACAGGAGTGCTCCCATACTAACTCCCACTGACTTCCCTGCACACGTGCCAGCTACCGGCCGGAGCTGCACGCGCAGACAGGGGAAGCAAGAAGACACAGCCATTAGCAGAACAGAGTGCTGTGGAGCAGAAAGAATAAGCTTTATTGTCTACATTGAATCCTGAAACGACAGCTGAATACACTGGATCAACAGAAAAGAAAAGGATTAAGGTGAGACTATACCTATATGTACAATACAGGTCAGAGAGTATAACTAAAGTGTTACTAAGTGTCTTGTCCAGCACGAGGATCCAATTATCCTTGCAAATATGCCAAGAAGCTAAAATGATCTGCCTCTTTAGACATGAAGTGGTATCTTTACAATATATTTAACTATTTTGAGCTACATAATGTTTTCTTCTCCATTCATACAGTTAATACTCAAGGTAAGTGAACCAAAGCACTGTATATGCAAAGTTACTCATCTATTTATGTAGCTATGTGAAATATTGTAATTTTTTCTTTATAAATCAGCTTTTCAACTGTAACAAAACTGTCAAAGTACTGGTAAC
This sequence comes from Bufo bufo, assembly GCF_905171765.1. NCBI lineage: Eukaryota > Metazoa > Chordata > Amphibia > Anura > Bufonidae > Bufo > Bufo bufo. Next base: position 64,155,900 of record NC_053397.1, on the reverse strand, counting down.
TTGTCCATCGAAACGCGCATCTACTGCCAGATTTGATGCTAGCCTCCCAGTTTAGCAACAACTAGGGTATGGAACTCTCACCTTAAAACAACCCTTCACTAGGTAGGGCTTGCTTACAGTAGCCACTCTATGGTAACCCTGCTCAGAAACATCAATTACGGTAGGTCACCCGAGGGGTCCCTGCTGGTGATATGGAGTCCTAGATTGCTTTCACAGGTTAGCTGCTAGTAGGTGGAGTGAACAGGCAGAGTGGCTGTATGAAACGGAGTGAGAACCAGAGGGCAAAAAATGTCAAAGCCAAATCAGTAACCTATATCCACAACAGAGACAAGTTGAGTCAAACCAAGAGAGACAAACAGCACATTAACAAAAGGCAGTAGAATAGTCAGGAGACAGTCCAAGGTCATAAACAGTAGCAAATAGTAGGAGGTACTGTAGGCAAAAGAAGTAAAGAAATTCGGTCAGCACAAAATGCACAGAGAGACAAACCCAGGTCATGAATAATAACTGCCATTGAACAAAAGGACATCAGGATTTAAGAAGGGCATCGAACTGTCTCTCAAGACAAACCCTCTCCTGCCTAATCTGATCCATCTCACGAGCTAGGTAAGCTCAAAACAGCTCAGTCTGTTCCCTCTTCTGCCTCTTTGCCTGGCTTCTGGAGCAGAAACAGGTGAAGTTGTCAAATCATCTCAGTAAACCTGGCCATATAAATTCAGTAGTTGTAGGCTGAATGATCGGTCGGCCGACAGCTATCTTTCCTGACTCCCCCATACACATAAATGTTTGATTCGGCTTTGCATGTATGTGTTGCCAATGGGAATGGAGTAGAAAGTTGTTGCTAGTTACTTCTGGAAGTGGATTATCTTCTGGGATGTCAAAAGGATCGGGTGAAAAAAATTAGTGAGCATAATCCTCTATTGTATGAATGTAGAAGCTCTGTAAGCCTCTTACTTAAAAAATAAAGACAGATACAGTAGAGCTTAAATATTACGAGGGGTCTTCAAAAGGTGTCTTCACTTTTATATTTTCTTTGGAAACAGTGAGGGTGGAAGGAGTACTAATTGGTCGTGTTTGAAAGTGTCATGTAACTAGCTGACCTTAGTATATGAGTTGTCACACTGTGGAAAACATGAAGAAGAACAGCATTTTATTATGCGTTTTTGTGTACAGAAAGTGTTCCGGGAGCATAAATTCATCTCCACATGTGCGTTCAGTATCGGAAAAAAGTTCTCTCTCCTAACAGGAACCTATCAAGAACATAAAAAACTGTCACAGGTGCAACGTGTTGTGAAAATTGAAACCAGCAATCCGCTCTAAAATAAGGAAATCTGTCATTGTGCTATTGCACGACAACCACACTGCAGCCCACACATTCAGAGAATTGAAGTGGGAGGTTATGGAACACCCACCTTATAGTCCGGAATTAGCCCCATCTGATTTACACTGTTTTGGGCCGCTCAAATAAGCTTTAAGGAGAAAAAGATTTTCATATGATCATGATGTGAAAGCAGCGGTGTCTACGCACTCAACCAAAAATATTTTTTGCTGATGGCAGTAAAAAGCTGGTATGACTCTGGGAAAATGCATCACAAAGGAAGGTGACTATGTAGAAAAATAATGCAATTTATTTAAACTCTTAATAAATAGAGTTAAAAAAGTGCAGAAACTTTTGTAGACCCTTAGAGCCCATTTTATAAATATGTAACGATGAAGTACATATTTATCTAAGTCTATTTTTTCAGATAGCATCTCTGTCCTTATTGGCTTCATGGCTTCCATTCATCAAAAGCAATGCAGGATCTATCTTTGGCTTATAATAGGGCTCCTCAGGGTTCCAGTATTTTAGATAGCAAGAATAGTACTTTGGATACCAAAACCCCTGTTAGAAATCTAAAGATGCATACGTGGAAAGAGACAAATCAACATATTTGCAACTGTACATTCTAAATACGCCCAGCAGAAACTGTTTAACACAAACTTTTTTCATTATGCTTTACTTATAGAACTAGCAGTATTACAAATATTCCTAAGGCCTCTTGCAGATGGCTTTTTCTGTATTTTGCGGTCCGTTTTTCATGGATCCATTGTTCCATTTTTTGTCTCCGTTCTGTTTCTGTTTCCGTTCCATTTTTCCGCAAAAACATCTCGGTATGGTTTCTGTATGCGATCCGTTTTTTGCGGATCGTAAACGGAAACAGGAACTTTGAAATTAACATTTTTGGACACATCCCCTTTTTCACTCCCCCTATTTAATTTGGTCATGTGATTGTTGTGACTGCATTTTATGCAGCTTTTGCAGCATTGAGACCTTAGTTGGAATCCTGTGTTTGGCAGACATTGTTTTCTGGTAATAATTTTCTGTTGTATCATGGCTGACGATTCTGAGAAAATGTTTCTCTTGTGCTGGCTGCTTTCTCGGGAACAGGAACAGCAGCCAACTATGCTGAACGTGGAACCTAGGAGGCATTGGGATCACCCAATTGTCTCTCAGTGGCGCAGGAAGGGTCACTTCCACACGCTGTACATGGATCTGCGACAGCATCCAGAGAAATTTCATGGGTATTGTCGTATGTCTGTGAACAGCTTTGACTTGTTGTTAGCGTCTCTGCGCCCTGGCCTCACATGCCAGGACACAAATATGAGGTGCTGCATTTCTCCTGAGGAACGGCTCATCTTGACGTTGAGGTTGGTATTTTTCACATTATTTTATATTTGTAGAATGTGCAAACTATGACTTATTTGGTGTATTTATTGGGTGTGATAGCACTGTATAACTGTGTTGCATTATTGTTTTTCTATTTGTTTTCCATATTTTTGGCAACTGGGAATTCATTTTCTTCTCTGCATTTTGAGTTCCTGCTAGAGTCTCAATGATTTCTCAGATCGTTCGTCAAACCTGTGACTTGATTTGGCAGCGACTCCGGGACACGGGGATGCCAGTGGCCAAGGCTGTGAATTGGATCCAAATTGCTGAGGGTTTTTATGCTGATGCGCAGTTTCCAAACTGCATTGGGACACTGGATGGAAAACACATACGTGTTAAGAAACCGCCTTACTTAGGGTCCCGGTACTTCAATTATAAACAATAATTTTCTGAAGTGCTTTTGGCCTTGACTGACAGTACATACAAGTTTATAATTGTGGATATCGGGGCCTATGGGAGCACTGCAGATACGCACATTTTCAGTTCTTCTAGAATGTGTGAGAGACTTCAAGCCAACCAGTTAGGCCTCCCAGAACCCAGAAGACTGCCAGGTTCTGTGGGACCACCGGCTCCATTTGTAATTGTAGTTGATGAAGGGTTTGCTTTGGCACCACATGTCATGCGCCCCTTCCCCAGACGCAACCTGGATGACAGCAGACATATCTTCAACTATCGGCTGAGTAGAGCCCATCGGTATGTTGAGTGTGCGTTTGGAATACTCACACACAAGTGGAGAATGCCACCCGGGTTATTTAAGCATGTGTGATCCTGCATAACTTTGTCAGGATTCATGATGCTCCCTCAGAAATGCATTTATTAGAACCTGCTCCATCTTCTTCATCTGGAGGATTGGACCAGACCCTTCATGGACAACCTAGAACTGCAGGGCTTGCAGTTCGGGACCACTATGAACAATATTTTTCAAGTCCTGAAGGTGCATTGCAGATGGACGCAGTTCATGGCAGACTATGAAGTGATCTGGACTCTGGTCATCAAAGTTTTTTGTTTTCTAGTTAGTTTTTTATTTTGGTGGGGGGGTTATATGCAGATAGTGTAGGGACTTACAAGACAAAGAGGACTCTTGACGTGGGCTTGTGGGCTGGGGTAAAACTGTAGCCAAAAATTTAAAAAATCAGTGTTTCAATTCATGTTCATTGTTGAAATGTGCATGAATATTTTTATTTTTTTGTTTCTATCTACATAAACCCTCTAATACCTCTTTATAATAATGTGTTTCGTACCTATTGTATGTTTACTGACGTACACTACTGTTTATATATATGTCCTCACAACATATTTTATTTATTTAGGCATGCAGAACACTTCAAGACGCTGTCCAAGGTGCTGCCTTTGGAGGTTATCCCAGCACTTTCGAACATTTGGAAAATCCTTTGCCATGTGTATGGTTGTCTTTAAAGTATATGCACAGCCCTAGTTGTAGCATAGTAACATAGTATATAATGCTGAAAAAATACATTTGTCCATTGAGTACGGCCTGTTATCCTGCAGGTTGATCCAGAGGAAAGCAAAAAAAAAAACTGTGAGGTAGAAGCCAATTTTCCCCACTTAAGAGGGAAAAAAAATCCTTCTCGACTCCAATCAGGCAATCATGGGCCCTTCATAATGAGCAGGGCGGCCATGTTCATGCTCCTGGAAAAGAGGGGCGGTGAATAATAAGAGCTGGACCACGCATGTTGTGACCCCATGCTGGACCCAGGCTGTTGTGACCCCATCCTGTGGCCAGCATGTTGTGACCCATGCTGTGGCCAGCATGTTGTGACCCAATGCTGGACCCAGAATGTTGTGCCCACATGCTCAGGATGTGGCTGCATGCTGGGCACAGGATGTGGCTGCATGCTGGGCAGAGGTTGTGCTCCTGTGGATAACCTTTAAGCGCGGTGCTTCAAGTTATCCACAGTCTGCACCAGCTCCAGTACATCCATGAGGCTATCCATTATGGTGGCCACAGAAACCATAATGGATAAAAATGTATTTTTTTCCCTCGGAATATTTTTGGATAAGGGGAGCTAACCCACTGAGCATTCGCTCCTCCCTCCCTTCACTCCTTCTCTGCCTCAAATAATCGAGCACCCGAGTATTAATCAGGGCTCGATTAGTTTCGGCAGAATCGGGAAGGTCTCTAGCGCCCCTTCTCCGTCGAGGCTGTCTCCTGTGTATTTCAGGGCTTGATGGCCCTGCAGCACCTCCCTTCAAAGCAGATTCGTCCTCTGCTCTCTCCAGACACCCCTGCTGTGCCACATTTTTGGCATCTTCAGCCACAGGACGAGGGGATTCCAGGGGACCAGCAGCTTGCTCTTCCTCCGTAGAGCTTGTAGCATTACCCCCTAGTTCCTCCAGGCTGTCAATGGTGCTGTGAAAGAGAGATCATTTTTAATAAACAATGTGTGTATACAAGGGTATGATCATACTACACATTTTATAACCCACACTGGAACACAGGGGTCCAGCAGCCTAGTCAAAATTTTATGAACTATGTTGAGTATTGCTTGTCATTATTGAAAGGCTAGAGAACCTCTTAATATAGTAGTTACTTTGGTTCAAAAATGGCATCACAGATAAACCCTTCATATCTCATGTAGTGTATAAAATAAAGGAGATTATTAGCTAATTTCTTGCTCCATTGTTTCCATTAGCAATGTGCTGCATTGCAGAAGCCAAGGTCTGTTTCAGTTCTGCCAGTGATGTACTGTCCTTGTCCACACTATGGTACACACCGACTTCTGCCTAGCAATGTTGACGAGCTGTTGACGGGACCTGCACAGATGGATGTTCCTTCTCGCTATCCTCAGATGTTTCATATGTCACCCATTTGTATAGGTCATGTCAGTAGAAACTATGCTAGATTGAAGTCTTCTTCTACCATGGTCTGGACATGGGCAGTATATTACCGGCTGAGAACAAAGTGTACCAGGCATGTGCAATGTAGGCCACAAGTGAGAGCAGAAGAAATGACTTTGGTACTCACAGCCTAAGATCCAGCACAGGGCGCAGAAACTGAAGATTCCTTGTCTAGAGTTAGGGCTTCTTTCGAGGGCCCCCATCTCCACTGTGTCCCTCTGCAGTGACTAGTTCCCGCCTAAATGGATCGCAGCATGATTGCCAGCGGGTCTTCACTCGTTGCACTGTAGAAATATAACATAACAACCATTCTAAATGTATATGTACACACACACACGTATAAATGCACATGTGTAAAAATGTTTAACCAAAATGTATACATGGAAATACATTTATGTTGATACCATATACAGTAACCTGTATTTTACAAACATTGTGTTACTGCAGTACACATGTAATTTCAAAATTTTCAAGATTTCGCCCCGATACTAGTGATGAGCGGGAGATGAGCGGGAGGTGCCATATTCGATTTTGCGATATTTCACGAATATTCGATTGAATATTCGTTTTATATTCGCCGAAATCGAATATTCGTCATTATTCCATTTATCGCGAATAATATGCGATTTAATTAATCGCGTATTGCGATTGTTCTTTTGACAGTATAATGCAACGTTCGACTAATTGACTATGGCTAGGCTAATATGTGTATTTTACGAATATTCTTAATATTGCTCTAACTTCGTCTTTTAGAATATTCTAAAAGACAAAGTTAGAGCAATATTACGAATTTTCGGAAAATACACATATAGATTGTAATTTAGCTAATATAGTGCTATAATCCTTTTTTTTCTCAATTTTTTTTTGCCTCTTCTGAACTTTAGTTTTGGAAAATATGTACACTATTAAAAAAATTATTATAGCAGTATATTAGCTAAATTACAATCTATATGTGTATTTTACGAATATTCTTAATATTGCTCTAACTTCGTCTTTTAGAATATTCGTAATATTTTAAAAGACGAAGTTAGAGCAATATTACGAATTTTCGTAAAAAACACATATAGATTGTAATTTAGCTAATATAGTGCTATAATCCTTTTTTTTTAGTCAAACTTTTTTTGCCTCTTCTGAACTTCAGTTTTGGAAAATATGTACACTATTAAAAAAATTACTATAGCAGTATATTAGCTAAATTACAATCTATATGTGTATTTTAGAATATTCGGAATATTCTAAAAGACGAAGTTAGAGCAATATTACGAATATTCTACTAGACGAAATTAGAGCAATAATATTCCACTTTGGCATACTGCTCCCCGACAAGCGTCCCCGTAACCATGGGAACGCCTGTGGGTTAGAATATACCATCGGATCTGAGTTTTTACGATCTCAGCAAAAACTCAGATCTGATGGTATTCTCTAACCCACCGGCGTTCCCATGGTGACGGGGACGCTTGTCGGGGAGGTGTATGCTGAAGTTGATTAAATAACGATTTTGTCATGCGGTCGGGCACACATATTAACCATTACGATTTTTCTGTTGTAAAATTCGTGAACTCGAATATTATAACCGAGATTATTGGTTTAGATTAGAATAGGATGAATATTCTAAAATCGAATATACAGCAATATATTCTTTATTTCGAATATTCGTCATATTTGGTCCATCTGAAAACGTGATTCCTTCCAGCTTCAATTCAGTTGCTTGTGGGCCAATGGCTCATTGACCCACAAGCAAGAAGCAGGGAGGAATCATATATTTTCAGATGGGAAAAAAAATAAATAAAAATGAATATTTGATTTTGCGAATATATAGAACTATATTCGAAATATTCGCAAAATCTCGAAGTTGCGATATTCGAGATAAAAATTTGTTATTAGAATATTCGCGCTCAACACTACCTGATACATTTAATGGGCCACTAAACACACATTTCTGTCTATTTGGATCAGATGGGGTTGTTTCACCTCTACAGATAGCATTTATTATGTTCTACACTTTCATAAAAGCCAGTTTATAATCTACTTTTATTTAACAAATTTGTTACTACGTTGCCTGGCTATTTTTTTTAAACACTTCCTACACTTCTTGCTTCCATGGTTATGAACACCATAAAATCCAGCTGCAGTGACTGCGCTTGCACAGTACATTAAAGAAAAAGGACTATATGGTACCAGCCAACAGAGGGGGTGCCACTTTTTCCTATACTACAGGTTCTTCTCAAAAAATTAGCATATTGTGATAAAGTTCATTATTTTCTGTAATGTACTGATAAACATTAGACTTTCATATATTTTAGATTCATTACACACAACTGAAGTAGTTCAAGCCTTTTCTTGTTTTGATATTGATGATTTTGGCATACAGCTCATGAAAACCCCAAATTCCTATCTCAAAAAATTAGCATATCAGGAAAAGGTTCTCTAAACGAGCTATTAACCTAATTATCTGAATCAACTAATTAACTCTAAACACCTGCAAAAGATTCCTGAGGCTTTTAAAAACTCCCAGCCTGGTTCATTACTCAAAACCGCAATCATGGGTAAGACTGCCGACCTGACTGCTGTCCAGAAGGCCATCATTGACACCCTCAAGCAAAAGGGTAAGACACAGAAAGAAATTTCTGAACGAATAGGCTGTTCCCAGAGTGCTGTATCAAGGCACCTCAGTGGGAAGTCTGTGGGAAGGAAAAAGTGTGGCAGAAAACGCTGCACAACGAGAAGAAGTGACCGGACCCTGAGGAAGATTGTGGAGAAGGACCGATTCCAGACCTTGGTGGACCTGCGGAAGCAGTGGACTGAGTATGGAGTAGAAACATCCAGAGCCACCGTGTACAGGCGTGTGCAGGAAATGGGCTACAGGTGCCGCATTCCCCAGGTCAAGCCACTTTTGAACCAGAAACAGCGGCAGAAGCGCATGACCTGAGCTACAGAGAAGCAGCACTGGACTTTTGCTCAGTTGTTCAAAGTACTTTTTTCGGATGAAAGCAAATTTTGCATGTCATTCGGAAATCAAGGTGCCAGAGTCTGGAGGAAGACTGGGGAGAGGGAAATGCCAAAATTCCTGAAGTCCAGTGTCAAGTACCCACAGTCAGTGATGGTCTCGGGTGCCATGTCAGCTGCTGGTGTTGGTCCACTGTGTTTTATCAAGGGCAGGGTCAATGCAGCTAGCTATCAGATTTTGGAGCACTTCATGCTTCCATCTGCTGAAAAGCTTTATGGAGATGAAGATTTCATTTTTCAGCACGACCTCGCACCTGCTCACAGTGCCAAAACCACTGGTAAATGGTTTACTGACCATGGTATTACTGTGCTCAATTGGCCTGCCAACTCTCCTGACCTGAACCCCATAGAGAATCTGTGGGATATTGGGAAGAAAAAGTTGAGAGACGCAAGACCCAACACTCTGGATGAGCTTAAGGCCGATATCGAGGCATCCTGGGCCTCCATAACACCTCAGCAGTGCCACAGGCTGATTGCCTCCATGCCACGCCGCATTGAAGCAGTCATTTCTGCAAAAGGATTCCTGACCAAGTATTGAGTGCATAACTGAACTTAATTATTTGAAGGTTGACTTTTTTTGTATTAAAAACACTTTTCTTTTATTGGTCGGATGAAATATGCTAATTTTTTTAGATAGGAATTGTGGGTTTTCATGCGCTGTATGCCAAAATCATCAATATTAAAACAAGAAAAGGCTTGAACTACTTCAGTTGTGTGTAATGAATCTAAAATATATGAAAGTCTAATGTTTATCAGTACATTACAGAAAATAATGAACTTTATCACAATATGCAATTTTTTTAGAAGAACCTGTATATGCAAGGCTTGGCTCCTGCTACTGCTGGATAGCCGGGTTGTTGTAACCAGGAAAACGTGTGACTGCCTAAACATTTGCCAAACGTTCTATCTTTCAAATTCAGTTATACCCAATATGCGGCTCTACAGCTGTTTACTAACTACTACTCCAAACATGTCCAGAGTTTTATTAAAGAGATCAGCCTACAGCAGGCTATGTTGGGAATTGTAGTTTCAGTACAGCTGGAGAGCCACAGGTGGCCATGGCTGATGTACTATATCAATGTATAGTGCGGCGGAAGTTGACAAGGAATATTACTATTTTATAACATCTTCGGAGTGCCCCTACAAAAATCCCATATTTCTGCTTCCACCATATATAGGCCAGTGCATCAAAGGTAGACATAAACAATAAACATTTTCAGAACTAAAAACATCCGCATGGGTTGGCTTACCTAATTTGCGCCGTTTGGATGCATTGGCCTTCTCCCACTTTCTGGCCAGCATCTCGCCTGTGACCTCGTCCTATGACCTCTCCTTGGTCAGGCAGTCATGGTAGGTGTCGCAGCGGGTGTCCCAAAGCTGCGGACGCTCTTGGACGAGTAGGATCAGCTTCTCCACATTCATGTTCTGTGGCTTGGCAGACATGCTGGGTCCTATTTCAGCACCTTGCACATGTGCTCAGTTAATGTTTAGCATTTGTGAATCACGACCTAGCATTTGTGAATCACGGATCCGCAAAAAATGGATGACATACGGATGTGTTCCGCATGCATTCCGTTCTTTTTGTGGACCCATTGACAAGTTCTATCTTTCGGCGGAACAGATATACGGAAATACGGAAACGGAATGCATATGAAGTACATTCCGTTTTTTTTGTGGAACCACTGAAATTAATGGTTCCGCATATGGACCACAAACTGAATCCGCAAAAACAGAACGGAAACTGAAAAAAAAAACGTTTGTGTGCAAGAGGCCTAATTCATAGCCTCAATTGAGATCTTGGAGACATCTGGAGTTGGACACAAAATAACATGCAGAAGCCAAGTGTATTTTCTACAAAAAGATAGCCACCTACAGTACATACTATAAAATCATGTATTTATCATTGTATACAGAATTTTTTTTAATATTTTTAATATATGTGAGATATTTATGTGTTTAATTGCATTTAAGGTTTGAAACAATGGCGTTGACCACTACCTAAAAAAAATAAATCTCATTAACATGCTAACATTGTAGGCACTAGCCTACAAAAACCCAAGCCCCCTTAAGTCTTGCTTGAGCACCCCAGATTAGTGTCCCTGCTGCATACGGATCCCGCCTAGACTGGGATGCAGCACCCACCATTTTCCATTGTTTAAAAACTGGATCCATGGACAGTTGACTAGGCTGGTACCCACAAGGCTAAGGCATTATAGAGATTTTTTTTAGAAAATAGCCAATCACTTTAACTTAAAGTGGTTGTCCTATGAAAAATATTCTAAAGTTTTCTAACCAGCACCTGAATCGGAATACTTTTGTAATTGCATGTAATTAAAAATTTAGCATAGTCATTGAGTTATTCAATACAATGTATCTGTATAGCGTCACCTGTAGTTTGTTTTCTTCTTATTTCTTTGACCTGCTCACTAAGAAGGCCGCACATGCTCAGTTACATTTTTTAACTGCCTCCTGAGCTGTGATAGGAAGAGCTGAGACACACCCCCTTTAGCTGCAGGATAAAAGACACTCCCCATGAGCTTTCAGCTTGATATAAATCTAGCAGAACAAATAATGGGGAGATCTCTGGATCCATGTGAGTTACAGGGCTGGTTCTTGCTTTGTTAGAAAGAGGTTGTCTTGTACTGTATGATGTCTAATTTTCATATTTTACATTAGTCATGGGATAACCCCTTTAAAGTGTGCCTGATTATCATGCCCAGTGTAATCACTTGGTGAGGTCATCACACTCGCCGCAGGTCCTTTGGCAGTTTTCTTCAACCAAGACAGGAGCAGACTGCCTCTCTGCAAGCAAATGGATGAGGTGAATATACTTTATTTATTTTCAGCCATTTTGATTCATTACAACGAAGCAAAATAGAAATTTGGCTTCATGGCGAATCACATTTTTCCTGAAATTCAGATAGAAGTCCACTTTGGACACTTTGATTCGCTCAACACTAATTGTGAGTATAAGTGTGCATACCTAGACAGCTGTCAGTCACTAACACCGCCTCCCTGTACCAATAGGTATTCACAGGAAGAGAAAAATGTAAAGATACAAATGTATAAATTACAGGTTTTACGGAATCTTTTCCCACAAAAATATGAATCTACTCATCTTTTCTTGCTCTATAACATGGTGCTTTCAGATTGCATTTTGTGGCAACTGGTCCTCCTTAAAGCTGCCGTTGTGTGATTTTGAAAAAATTGTGGCTGAAAAGTCGAAGTCTGGCTTAAATAAATAGCTGTAAATGTATAAAGGATAAAGCGCCACCTGTTATAAAATGGCCCAGGGCTCCCTTTAAAGGGATATTCAGATTTTTCCATTTTCAGCATCAATTGACAGGAAACAACACAGGTTCTAACTTACTAACAGTGATTGGGCAGTTCCCCAAGAACTGGGTACTTGCAAACTGTTTTTGTTATGTAATGTTATTTAATGCTATTTAATATTTTATTTAAAAAATTGTTTTTATTGGCGTTTTGAAGGTACATCATGTACAAGACATGAACAAGACAATAAGATTGCAGCCACAAGTGTACTGCCGCGAATATGATCAGTATCATACAACACAAAGAATTGATCGCAATAAAATCGCGGTTGTAGATCTGTGATAGAATATACATAATACAATTTTGGGGCAATAAGAAAAGAACAAACTGGGATAGGGCGGGATAGAAGGGTTGAAAGGGAGGGAAAGGGAGGGAGGGGGTATAATATATCTCATAACCCATAGATTGAAAGGTAAGTATATGATAGAGAGAGGGTCTGAATATCGAAAATAAGACCGGTTGTGCTAATAGTCGTTGCTTACAGGGAATTAACAACTCGATTGTTAGATGCTATTGTGTTATCCCTCTGAGCTAAGATACTAGGAAACCTAGGGCTTCCATATATCTGCAATTTTTTGTGGTGTGCGCATTTCCCAGTGCACCAATTGCTGTAGACCAGGGGTGCACAACCTTTTTTGGTCTGGGGGCCGGATTGTCATATCGCACTATTTCAAGGGGCCGTAAAAAATAAATAAATCAGCACCTGCTAATTACACAGGCTAATGCAAAGTGACTGGGAAGGAATGATCACTACCACAGTCATTCCTCCCTCATTCACTTCTATCGATTATTGGTTGCACATTCCTGATTACAAGGTGAGATGGGCTGACGATAATTGTACATTTGTCATCCTGATAAAATATGCAAATCAGCCGACAAACTAGTGATTCCTTGTTTATCAGCTGATCAGCGGCACAATTATACCCCCAGATATCAGGAATGAGCGCTCCTACAAACGCTTGTTCACAGTAATTGTCCTGAATATCGTGCCGTGTAACAGGAGCTTACAGATTTCCTGGTAAAAAAATATTTTTAACACGTTTCTGCAGCATGAGCCTGAAACAGAAGATTCATACTTTCCTGGTCCCTGCCGCTCCCGTTGTCTCCATCTTCTGGTTCCGGCGCTGTTTACATGCGGTTGGATATGGGCATAGTCACTTGTACCTCTCCAGCCAATGGCTTCAGTGGTGATGTCGCCACAAGCAGCGTTTCACAGGATATACTGTAGGTGCCCTGCAATAACCAGTAAGCACTTTCCCTGAGGGTTCACGCACACGGGCATTGTTTTAGTCTGCATCTGAGTCGCATTTTTTTTTCTGTGGCTTGGATGCGGACCCATTCACTTTAACGGGGCCGCAAAAGATGAGAACAGCACTCCATGTGCTGTCCGCATCCGTTACTCCATTTCGCAAAATGCACAACACACATGGCTGGTGTCCTGCGGACCAAAATAAAAAGGTACGGTCGTGTGTATGAGGCCTTACTAGCCGGGAAAGCACTTATTGGTTAACCCTTTAATGACAAGGCCTGAAAAGGCCTTAAAGGGACACTGACAGGCTGTTAGAGCATATCAAGTGACATATATTCTTCTATTGGTCTTAATATGCTTAATTAAACTATACCATTATCACCCCTCGCTGCCTTTCCATTACTTATAAAAAGTGTTTTTATCAATATGCAAATTACCTTACTTTGTGCCCAAGGGGCTGTCCCTTATTCAGTTCTGTGCCCAGTCGCGCCCCAACTTCCGTCTCCTAGTGCCGCCCAGCTCATTAGTATTCACTGCACTGGGCAGCTTTTTATTCTCCCGATGCGGCGAAATCCCGCGCATGCCCAGTACTATCTTCTACTGGAGCTGGAGGGTGCAGGCACTGAGAGACAAGATGAGGCTGATGCCAGGAAGATAGTACTGGGCATGCGCGGGATTCCACCGCGTCGGGAGAAAAAAAAGCCGCCCAGTGCAGTGAATACTAATGAGCTGGGCGGCACTAAGAGACGGCAGTTGGGGCGCGGCTGGGCACAGAACTGAATGAGGGACAGCCCCTTGGGCACAAAGTAAGGTAATTTGGATATTGATAAAAACACTTTTTATAAGTAACGGAAAGGCAGCGAGGGGTGATAATGGTATAGTTTAATTAAGCATATTAAGACCAATAGAAGAATATATGTCACTTGATATGCTCTAACGGCCTGTCAGTGTCCCTTTAATGACCAGTCACTGTTTTGTCATTTAGCACATGTGGTTCAAACATTTGCAACTAGTGTTGAGTGGACAACTGGATGTTTGGGTTCGACGGGTTCGGCCGAACTTCACAAAAAAGTTCGAGTTTGGGACCCGAACTTGACCGGGAACCCCATTGAAGTAAAAGGGGACCCGAACTTTTGAGCACTAAAATGGCTCTAAAAAGTAATGGAAAGGGCTAGAGGGCTGCAAATGGCAGCAAAATGTGGTTATGAGCATGGCAAGTGCTCTGCAAACAAATGTGGATAGGGAAATGACTTCAAATAACATAAAATACATAAAAAAAATAATAATCTTGATCTAGGAGGAGGAGGTCCATATGGAGTAGGAGGTTGAGGAGGCGGTGGATGTGGTGGTATAGGTGGAAGCGGCGGTGGAGGAGGAGGTAGCCAACACTGGTTTTTGTTCTTTTTTTTTTTTTAGTAGACCCCAAAACATTGGGAAATATAACCTGTGACAACCTTCTCCAGCCATGCTAAACAAACGTTCAGACAATACACTGGCTGCAAGGCAGGCCAGCACCTCCGAGGCTAAAGGGCAAGTTCAGGCCATGTGCCCAATTTGGAGACCCAGAAGTTGAAGGGGGCAGACCCATCAGTCAGTACGTGTAGGCATGTCCACACATACTGCTCAACCATGTTGCACGTCCAGGTGATGTCCACGATCCAATTGGATATCTTCTCTATCAAGCTTCAATGTTCTCTTCTGCGCCTACCATGGTGATCACGGGTAGCGGGGAATCAGGGTTCCAGGCCGGAGAGGGAGCCTGAGAAAGGGGTACCACATCCAAGGAAGGTCAATGGATAAAATTAAATGTGATCAAGCGGAAATGTGGGACAAATTATTGAAGCCGAATCTTCAAAGTAAAGGAGGGGGCGACTCAGGGAGGTAGCGACGATAAATAACAATACAGGACTCTTAAGATGCCCTGTTAATGGAATGATGAATAAAAAATTACAGGGAATGTCACTGGGGTATTTTGGATTTGGAAACGTTAGACAGGAGAGGCCCTGCTGCCGCTTTATTGACTCTAGATAACTTCTGCTTGATCGCACGTCTCCGTGACGTCCACAATCCAATTGGATATCTCCTCTATCAACTTTCGATGTTCTTTTCTGCGCCTACCATTTTGATCACGGTTAGCGGCGAATCAGGGTTCCCCGCCGGAGAGGGAGCGTGAGAAAGGGATATAACATTCAAGGGAGGTCAATGGCTGAAATGTGATCGAGCGGAAATGTGGGATAACTTATTAAAGCGGAAGGATCAAATGAAAAGAGGTGGCAAGCGTCAATTAAAGACGAATTTTTGAAATTTAAGTCCCTGTCACCTATGCAGAGCAGGGGTTTTCATCGTCAAAAATGGGTTAATGTCACCCACCAATGGAACAGATGATTTTTAAAAATTTCGGTCCCTGTCAACTATGCAGGGCAGGGGTTTATTTACGGAAAAACTGTGTTCATGTCACCCACCAATTAAACAGACCATTTTACAAAAATTAGGTCCCTGTTACCTATGCAGAGCAGGGGTTTATTCATGGCAAAAATGGTAAAATGTCACCCAAGAATGTAACAGATGCTTTTGCACCCTGCTCCCTCTTTTGCTGTGCTGGTGCCTCTGTGCGAACACCGCCTCTTCCTTCGAACTAGACAGGTCACTCGCATGACCTTGATTCCATGTGTGGTCTAGTATTTCATCATCCTCCACATCATCTTCCACCCACTTTTTACCCCTGCCCTTCTTGTCGGTCTGCAGACTGCAGAAAGCCGCAGCAGTTGGCACCTGTGTTTTGTCATCATCAGAGACGTTCTGCGGTGGTCTTCCAATGTCCTCATCCTGAAACATAAGTGGTTGGGCATCAGTGCACTCAATCTCTTCCACTTCTGGTGCAGGGCTATGTGGATGGCCCATGGAAACCCTGCCAGCAGTCATCAAAAAGCATAACAGACTGCTGCATGACTTGGGGCTCAGACTACTTGCCTGATTTGCAAGGAGGTGAGTTGAAAGACAGATGGTCATGGGCTGTGGGTGCCAACTCTGATCTTTCAGCAGGGGACTGGGTGGAAAACAATGCGAAGGAACTGTAGGCACTGTCAGCCCCCCAATCTACTATAGTCTGTACTTGTTCTGGCCTCACCATTCGTACTGTCCTAAATGCAGTGTAGGCCGCAAATGTACTTTCTAGCGCAAAAGATGAGCCTTTATCACCCAACAATGTAACAGATGAATTAGGGAAATGTATTTCCTTGTCCACTAGGTAGAGCAGGGGTATATCACAGCCAAAACTTTGTGAATGTCACCCAACTATGTAACAGACAAATTAGTGAAATGTATTTACCTTTACACTATGTAGAGCTGGGGTATATCACAGCCAAAAATTTGGGGATTTCACCCGACAATGTAACAGACGAATTAGTGGAATGTATTTCCTTGTCCATTAGGTAGAGCAGGGGTATATCACAGCCAAAAATTGGTAAATGTCACCAAACTATGTAACAGACGAATTAGAGAAATGCATTTTCCTTTCCACTATGTAGAGCAGGGGTATATCACAGCCAAAAATTTGTGAATTTCACCCAACAATGTAACAGACAAATTAGTGAAATGTATTTCCCTGTCTACTAGGTAGAGCAGGGGTATATCACAGCCACAAATTGGTGAATTTCACCCGACAATGTAACAGACAAATTAGTGAAATGTATTTCCCTGTCTACTAGGTAGAGCAGGGGTATATCACAGCAAAGAATTTGTGAATTTCACCCAATAATGTAACAGACAAATTAGTGAAATGTATTTCCCTGTCTACTAGGTAGAGCAGGGGTATATCACAGCCATAAATTTGGGAATTTCACCCGACAATGTAACAGACAAATTAGGTAAATGTATTTCCCTGTCTACTAGGTAGAGCAGGGGTATATCACAGCCAAAAATTAGTAAATTTCACCCGACAATGTAAAAGACAAATAAGTTAAATGTATTTCGCTATAAAAGAAATTAGTCACCAGTCCGCAACAATGCTGTGCTGCAGGTCCGAAAAGTGTTGTGGGATCAATCACGTTTAAACAGATAAAAAAATAGAGTTCGGACCGCGCATATAATCAAGGTCAGTATGCAAACAATTTTTCTTTCTTCCTTCTCCCTTTTGACAGAGAACCAAGGGCTGCAAATACCCTTTAAATGGATATCCTGCAACTAATAAAAGTTTAAAATAGTGTAAGTCCGTATGATTAGGTGACCTGCACTGCACAGATTATACTTACACAGCGCTATGTCAACCAAGGCGTGTATATAATCACTCCGTAGCTTGCCGTTCTTATTTTGGCGGAGATCCACGTTCTCATGCAATACCGCAGGATCTGCACACGGACTTAATTCAGGTATACCCCAAGTGAATCTGCTGTTTTCCGATTTCTTTTCCTAGAGGTTCTGTGAATAAAAGTGGCTTCTGCAATAGTGAAGCTCCGTTGGTGTTTGATTAAAAAAAAATTATTTGCACATACTCACAAACACGCTCTTTAAAATTAGCATATAAAAATCCCAGCGTCTTAAACTTTAGGGCTAAAGTTTAAGACGCTGGGATTTTTATATGCTAATTTTAAAGAGCGTGTTTGTGAGTATGTGCAAATTATTTTTTTTTAATCAAACACCAACGGAGCTTCACTATTGCAGAAGCCACTTTTATTCACAGAACCTCTAGGAAAAGAAATCGGAAAACAGCAGATTCACCTGGGGTATACCTGAATTAAGTCTGTGTGCAGATCCTGCGGTATTGCATGAGAACGTGGATCTCCGCCAAAATAAGAACGGCAAGCTACGGAGTGATTATATACACGCCTTGGTTGACATAGCGCTGTGTAAGTATAATCTGTGCAGTGCAGGTCACCTAATCATACGGACTTACACTATTTTAAACTTTTATTAGTTGCAGGATATCCATTTAAAGGGTATTTGCAGCCCTTGGTTCTCTGTCAAAAGGGAGAAGGAAGAAAGAAAAATTGTTTGCATACTGACCTTGATGATATGCGCGGTCCGAACTCTATTTTTTTTAATGTATTTCGCTGTCTACTAGGTAAAGCAGGGGTATATCACAGCCAAAAATTTGTGAATTTCACCCGACAATGTAACAGAAAAATTTGTTAAATGTATTTCACTGTCTACTAGGTAGAGCAGGGGTATATCACAGCCAAAAATTGGTGAATTTCACCCGACAATGTAACAGACAAATAAGTTAAATATATTTCCCTGTCTACTAGGTAGAGCAGGGGTATATCACAGGCAAAAATTTGTGAATTTCACCTGACACTGTAACAGACCAATTTGGTAAATGTATTTCCCTGTCTACTAGGTAGAGCAGGGGTATATCACAGCCAAAAATTGGTAAATTTTACCTGAAAATGTAACAGACAAATAAGTTAAATATATTTCCCTGTCTACTAGGTAGAGCAGGGGTATATCACAGCCAAGAATTTGTGAATTTCACCCGACAATGTAACAGACAAATTAGTGAAATGTATTTCCGTGTCTACTAGGTAGAGCAGTGGTATATCACAGCCAACAATTGGTGAATTTCACCTGACAATGAAACAGACAAATTAGTTAAATATATTTCCCTGTCTACTAAGTAGAGCAGGGGTATATCACAGCCATAAATTTGGGAATTTCACCTGACAATGTAACAGACAAATTAGTGAAATGTATTTCCCTGTCTACTAGTTAGAGCAGGGGTATATAACAGCCAAAAATTGGTGAATTTCACCCGACAATGTAACAGACAAATTAGTTAAATGTATTTCCCTGTCTACTAAGTAGAGCAGGGGTATATCACAGCCATAAATCTGGGAATTTAACCCTACAATGTAACAGACAAATAAGTTAAAGGTATTTCCCTGTCTACTAGGTAGAGCAGGGGTATATTACAGCCAAAAATTTGTGAATTTCACACGACAATGTAACAGACAAATTAGTGAAATGTATTTCCCTGTCTACTAGGTAGAGCAGGGGTATATCATAGCCAAAAATGTGTGAATTTCACCCGACAATGTAACAGATGAATTAGTTAAATGTATTTCCCTGTCTACTAGGAAGAGCAGGGGTATATCACAGCCATAAATTTGGGAATTTCACCCGACAATGTAACAGACAAATTAGTGAAATGTATTTCCCTGTCTACTAGGTAGAGCAGGGGTATATCACAGCCAAAAATTGGTGAATTTCACCTGACACTGTAACAGACCAATTTGGTAAATGTATTTCCCTGTCTACTAGGTAGAGCAGGGGTATATCACAGCCAAAAATTTGTAAATTTCACCCGACAATGTAAAAGACAAATAAGTTAAATGTATTTCGCTGTCTACTACGTAGAGCAGGGGTATATCACAGCCAAAAATTGGTGAATTTCACCCGACAATGAAACATACAAATTAGTTAAATGTATTTCACTGTCTACTAGGTAGAGCAGGGGTATATCACAGCAAAAAATTGGTAAATTTTACCCGAAAATGTAACAGACAAATTAGTGAAATGTATTTCCCTGTCTACTAGGTAGAGCAGGGGTATATCACAGCCAACAATTGGTGAATTTCACCTGACAATGTAACAGACAAATTAGTTAAATGTATTTCCCTGTCTACTAAGTAGAGCAGGGGTATATCACAGCCATAAATTTGGGAATTTCACCTGACAATGTAACAGACAAATTAGTGAAATGTATTTCCCTGTCTACTAGGTAGAGCAGGGGTATATCACAGCCAAAAAATTGTAAATTTCACCCGACAATGTAAAAGACAAATAAGTTAAATGTATTTCGCTGTCTACTAGGTAGAGCAGGGGTATATCACAGCCAAAAATTGGTGAATTTCACCCAACAATGTAACAGACAAATTAGTTAAATGTATTTCACTGTCTACTAGGTAGAGCAGGGGTATATCACAGCCAAAAATTGGTAAATTTTACCTGAAAATGTAACAGACAAATTAGTTAAATGTATTTCCCTGTCTACTAGGGGTATATCACAGCCAAAAATTTGGGATATGTAAACCAACAATGTATCAGACAAATTAGTAAAATGACATAAAATAAAATAAAATACGTAAAAATTAAAAATAATAATGTTGATCTATGAGGTGGACCATGTCCATATGGAGTAGGAGGTTGAGGAGGCGGTGGACGTAGCGTTGTAGGTGGAAGCGGTGGTGGAGGTGGTAGCCAACACAATTCAGTTTTTTTTGTTCAAATTAGAGTACACCCCAAAAGAGTGTCAAATATCAAAAATACAACAATGAGCAATTGCGCTGGAGTATAACAATGGCTGGGTAAGGCCGGTATACATGTATATTCTGCACAAGGTACGGACAAGTCCTAGTGGGATCTATGCCTGGTTCATTTTAATGAACGTGAGCTTTTCCACATTGGCTGTGGACAGGCGGCTGCGCTTGTCTGTGATAACGCCCCCTGCCGTGCTAAACACAAGTTCAGACAAGGGCAAGCTCAGGCCATGTGCCTAATTTGGAGACCCAGAAGTTGAAGGGGGCAGACCCATCATTCAGTACGTGTAGGCATGTGCACACATACTGCTCCACCATGTTGCTGAAATGCTTCCTCCTGCTAAGACGTTCCATATCAGCTGGTGGTGCTGGTTGTGGCGTGCTGACAAAGCTTTTCCACATTTCGGCCATGCTAACCCTGCCTTCTGAAGTGCTGGTGGTGCCCCAGCTGCGTTGGCGACCTCTTCCTCCTCCTCTGCCTTCGCCTTGTGCTTCCTCTCTGCCCCCGCTGTCAGGTGGGAATGCCACCAGCAGCGCGTCTATCAGCGTGCGCTTGTACTCGTGCATCTTACGATCATGCTCCAGTGACTGAATTAAGGACGGTACGTTGTCCTTGTAACAGGGATCCAGCAGCATGGCCACCCAGTAATCAGCACAAGTTAAAATGTGGCCAACTCGGCGGTCGTTGCGGAGACACTGCAGCATGTAATCGCTCATGTGTGCCAGGCTGCCCAGAGGCAACGAAAAGCTGTCCTCTGTGGGAGGTGTATCGTCTGTGTCCTCTGTATCCCCCCAGCCATGCACCAGTGATGGCCATGAGCTAGTTTGGGTGCCACCCTGCTGTGAACACGGTTCCTCCTCCTCCATCTCCTCCTCCTCGTCACCCACCAGAACTGTGCCGCTGTAATCCTGCAAATGTGTGGCGCTCCGGGCAGAAACACAGCTAATGGCAGGTTGTGCACCCCTGCTCTAGACGGTACAGTTGATCTCCCCTGTTGATCCAATGTTGAATTCAGGGGGGGGGTGTCTGCTTCCAAGATGTGGCTATTAACAGTCTAGCTGTAGCTAGTAAAGTCTGGCATAGCACTTGTAGGTGTTTAGACCCCTTGAAATCAGAAAAAGTTCTGAATAGACACAATATTGGGGATACTGGAATCATCATTTTGCAGAGGTTAGATAGTAGTTTGCAAACCTCTATCCGGTATGTTGCGATTTTAGGTCAAGTCCACCATATATGACCATAAGAGCCTATATCATTATTGCATCTCCAGCAAGTGGGACTGATGTCTGGGAACATTCAATGAAGCCGTTGTGGTGTGTAATACCATTGAGTCAGTAATTTATAGCTATTTTCCTGCAGTTTGACGCACCTAGACACCCTCATAGGACCTGATAACAAGGAAACCACCTCTTGTTGTCACGAGGGTATCGAGAACCACGCCTGACTCCGTTATACCCGGGGTCAGGAAGTCGCAGCGGTTGGCTGCACGCTCTATTTAAGATATGGCTGTTTTCCTTATGGTAGCTTTCTGGGTTTGCTTTGCAAACCCTTTTGGCTCACTCAGGGATCCGTAGCTCCTTCTCCTCAGCTGTTCCTTGTCCAGCACTCCCAAACCTCCTTATATTCCTCTCTCACACTTCTCTGGTTGCCAGAGATAGAACTTCCTGCCTGGACATCTATTCTGACCTTCTGGAGCTGTGTTGCTGCGTTCTCTGGTAGTTGGTCCAGAACGCTACCCTCCGGATCCCTGTTGGACCTTTGTGGTCTATTGTGATCGCCCACCTGGGTGTATGTGTTTGTCTGTTTTGTCTGTCCTCTCCCTGGTGTTTCCCTCTTAGTGATAGTGGTGCGGACTAGCGATCCCACCGGCCCGTTCACTATCTAGGGCTCATTTTAGGGAAAGCCAGGGTTTAGGCACGTGAGCGCCGCACGGGTGAGGAACCCGTCTAGGGACGTCAGGGCAGTCAGGTGCCAGCCGCAAGGTGAGTTAGGGGTCACCACCTTTCCCTCTCCCTTGGGCAGGGCTTTCCCTTATTTTGTGTAGGTAAAAAAAAAAATGTAAAAAATTTTTTTTTTACCTACTTAGAATCCAGTATGGATCAAATTGCTGCTCTGTCCAAACAATTTCATGGCCTGTCTTGTGAGGTGGCAGGATTGAAGGCATCGGTCCTCCAGCAACAGCAGCGATTACAACTGACCGCAAGCCCAGCGGTTGCTACTGGTAACCAGGTTGTTGCGGAACCCAAGGTCCCTCTCCCTGACAGATTTTCTGGGGGAAGGGACAAGTTTTTGACATTCCGTGAGGCCTGTAAGTTATATTTTAAACTGCGCCCTTACTCCTCTGGTAATGAAGATCAGCGGGTGGGGGTTGTTATTTCCCTGCTGCAGGGGGACCCGCAGTCCGGGGAGTTCTCTTTACCTACTGATTCCCAGGCTCTCCGGTCAGTGGATGAGTTTTTCGGGGCTTTGGGTCTCATATATGACGACCCTGACCGAGTCGCACTGGCTGAATCAAGATTACGGAGACTCTTACAAGGAGAGCGGCCGGTAGAGGAGTATTGCTCTGAATTCCGTAGGTGGGCTACGGATACCCAATGGAACGACCCGGCTCTCCAGAGTCAGTTCTGCTCTGGGTTATCCGAAAGGGTTAAGGATGCGCTTGCATCATATGAGACCCCCTTTTCCCTTGATGCGGTTATGTCCCTTTCTATCCGTATAGAGAGACGCCTTAGGGACAGGTTGAAAAAAACCGGAGCAATTGGTAACCCCTCCCAAGCAGCAGTTAGTCTGTACGGACTTAGACGAGCCTATGCAGCTAGGAGGAACTACTCGTCAGGTCCGTCCTCCTGAGGCTCGCCGTAGGCGTGGGGTTTGTTTTTTTTGTGGGGAGAGGGGTCATTTCATTAATGTCTGTCCTTCTTTCCTCAGAAGCAAAAGACCGTCGGAAAAACTACTAACCCCAGGCTCTGTGGAGGATGTCAGCCGGGGGGTATACGTTTCCTCCATACGTACATCGCAATTTGTGTTGCCAGCGGTTATTATTTTTGGTGATAAGACGGAGACTATTTCTTTCTTTCTAGACAGTGGAGCAGGGGTAAATTTGATAGATGCCCATTTTGCCCGCACTATGGGTTTGTCTCTCTGTACGTTACAGAGACCCATTCCCATATTCGCTATTGATTCTGCTCCCCTGTCTCAGAGAAACCTCACCCACATTGTTCATAATTTACACCTTCGGGTAGGGGACCACCATAACGAGATGCTTTCAGGTTATGTTCTGGAGGGGCTTCCCACTCCGGTAGTGCTGGGTCTTCCCTGGTTGGTAGCGCACAATCCAGTTGTGGATTGGCAGGCCAGGGAGATATTGGAGTAGAGTGAGCAGTGCAGAGAAAATTGCTTAAATAGTAATTGCTTAGTCGCCTCTATAACTACCCTACCTACATTTATTTCGGATTTTGAGGATGTTTTTTCTGAAAAGGATTGTCAGAAGTTACCACCTCATCGTCCTTATGAATCCCCGGTTAACCTTATTCCCGGCGCAAAATTACCCAAGACCAGGTTATATAATCTTTCGGGTCCAGAGAGACAAGCCATGAAAGATTATATCTCCGAGAGCTTGGCTAAGGGACACATCAGACCCTCTTCTTCACCCGTGGC
The DNA here is from genome assembly GCF_905171765.1 of Bufo bufo. Taxonomy (NCBI): domain Eukaryota; kingdom Metazoa; phylum Chordata; class Amphibia; order Anura; family Bufonidae; genus Bufo; species Bufo bufo. Next base: position 64,131,835 of record NC_053397.1, on the reverse strand, counting down.
TGCAGGGTTTTTCTTCGTTAAAAAGAAAGATGGGGGCCTGCGTCCTTGCCTAGATTTTCGCGAATTAAATCGGATAACCATCCGAGACCCATACCCTCTTCCTCTCATTCCTGACCTGTTTAACCAGATTGCGGGTGCTAGGTGGTTCTCCAAACTTGATCTTAGGGGGGCCTACAATCTGATTCGTATTAAGGAGGGGGATGAGTGGAAGACAGCGTTTAACACCCCTGAGGGGCATTATGAAAATCTAGCTATGCCTTTCGGTCTGACCAATGCTCCTGCCGTCTTTCAACATTTCGTTAATGACATTTTTAGTCATCTAATCGGCAGGTTTGTGGTAATATACCTAGATGATATTTTAATTTATTCGTCTGATCTGAAAACACATGAGGTGCATGTCAGACAAGTACTGCAGGTCCTACCGACGAATGAATTATATGCTAAAATTGAAAAATGTGTCTTCGCCGTTCAGGAGATACAATTCCTAGGTTATTTTTTATCTGCTTCAGGTTTCCGTATGGATCCTAGGAAGGTCCAGGCAATTTTAGATTGGATGGTAATCTAGAATTTCAGATATCCAAAATTGTTAATTCTCGTCGGGTCCGCCGCTCTCTTCAATATCTGGTGCATTGGAGAGGTTACGGTCCCGAGGAAAGAATGTGGGTTCCTGCATCTGAGGTAAACGCCGACAGGCTAGTTCGGGTTTTTCATGCCTCTCATCCTGAGAGACCTGGTCCTGAGTGTCCGGAGGCCCCTCGTAGAGAGGGGGGTACAGTCACGAGGGTATCGAGAACTACGCCTGACTCCGTTATACCCGGGGTCAGGAAGTCGCAGCAGTTGGCTGCATGCTCTATTTAAGATAGGGCTGTTTTCCTTATGGTAGCTTTCTGGGTTTGCTTTGCAAACCCTTTTGGCTCACTCAGGGATCCGTAGCTCCTTCTCCTCAGCTGTTCCTTGTCCAGCACTCCCAAACCTCCTTATATTCCTCTCTCACACTTCTCTGGTTGCCAGAGATAGAACTTCCTGCCTGGACATCTATTCTGACCTTCTGGAGCTGTGTTGCTGCGTTCTCTGGTAGTTGGTCCAGAACGCTACCCTCCGGATCCCTGTTGGACCTTTGTGGTCTATTGTGATCGCCCACCTCTCCCTGGTGTTTCCCTCTTAGTGATAGTGGTGCGGACTAGCGATCCCACCGGCCCGTTCACTATCTAGGGCTCATTTTAGGGAAAGCCAGGGTTTAGGCACGTGAGCGCCGCACGGGTGAGGAACCCGTCTAGGGACGTCAGGGCAGTCAGGTGCCAGCCACAAGGTGAGTTAGGGGTCACCACCTTTCCCTCTCCCTTGGGCAGGGCTTTCCCTTTTATCCTCCCTGTGCGTGACGTCGGTCATTACACTTGTTCTCTAAAATGAATCCCAACTCTTGTTCCCAAGAGGAGATAAAGGGGTATTTATTGGGATGTATAAGACATAGTAAACTGTTGTATAATTTAGAGATCTTCTTTTTTGGTTCTCTACTTTGTAGTGTCAGAGTCTCAAAAACAGAGAGCTCTGAGGTGGCTGAGGAAAACTCTTGTTGTTTTTTAATAAAATGTAGAACATAGCCTAATTGAAAGGTAGAAAGACAAGCTACTGATGGGTTTGCTCTTAAACTCGTATGAAATGGAATGTCATCCTTGTGGCAGATAGACAATAGAGTAGTGTTCAATGTTTTCGCTGTGTCAGTCAAAGTTGCCCAAAAAGTCGGTGAGGATGCGCAAAGTACATCTCGTATTTGCATAAGGGTAGGGTGATGTGGTGTTAAACTAGATAGAAACTTAGAGTCTATCCAAACCTTTGCTGTATAGTGTGTTAATGTGCTGGTGGTGCTAAGCATTGTGCGAACTAGGGAGCAGTCTAAGAGTAGAAGTGCTCGCAGAGGGATGTTAGACATGGCATCCTCCATGGAAATGTCAATCCGCCCCTTAGGGGCATGGAGCAAGTCCAAACACCAAGCACATATAATAGCCCCATGGTAGTTATATACTGTAGGTCAGGGATCTCCAGACCTCCTTTTTTAGGTTGCTAAATAAAGTATTTATGAGGCAACCTGGGTCGGCCCCGTCCCCAGAGGAAGGATGAGAAAATGCTTGATAAATGCTTGTGGAATTGGGATAGGTAAAGCTTGTAAAAAATATATCAACTTGTGGAGCAAGATGGTTTTAAGGAGAGTCCTTCGGCCGAACCATGAAACAAAGGGTATTTCCCAGGAACCTAGCAGGTCCTCCAAGATCTTTGTCAAACCCTAGAAATTAGCTGAGAACAACGATGAAAATTCCAGAGTAAGTTTTATTCCAAGGAATACTACTGACTGAGTGGTCCATTGGAATGGAGTAGATTGTTGTAAGCTAGCCTGCAATCAGGAATCTAAAGAAACATTAAGAACAATTGATTTAGAGAAGTTAACTGAAAAATTGGAGAGGATGCCAAAGATCTGGAAATGCAACATGCTCGCCGGGAAAGCTTGTTCAGGGTTCGCAATAAATAATAAAACGTCAGCGAACGCTGCTAATTGATATGTATTAGGTACAACTGGGAACACCTTCACCTCTTCTGAAAGCCTGAAGGCCTGTAGAAGTGGTAGGATGACAAGAGCAAAAAGCAGCAGGGACAACTGGCAGTCTTGGTGAGTCCTATTGGATATATCAAATGGGGGAGACAGAGTGCCGTTAACCAGGACTCGTGCTGTCGGGTTATTATACATAGCCATCACTCCACTTATAAAGGGTGCAGGGATTCAAAATTTAGACATTATCTGGGACATAAATAGCCAGTCAACTCTGTCGAACACCTTTTCGGCATCAATGCTGAGTAAGACTAATGGCATTGCTTAACTTTTAGCTAATTGCAAAAGTTGGATCACTCTCGCAATATTATTTTACCCTTCTTTCCCAGGGATAAACCCCACCTGTTCTGGTAAAATGAGGTCTGACAAAAAAGCTTTTAGTCTTTTTGCCAGCGCTGCATTACAAACCACCAGTAGGCGGAGTGGAAGTATTGTTTTAAATGAGTTATAATAGTACATGGGTAGGCCATCTGGGCCTGGGCTTTTATTTCTAGGTGACTCTTTTAACGCCGTTCACATGCCAGAAGAGAAAAAGGGCGTTCTAGTTTTTGGGCCTGTTCTGGCTGCAAAGAAGGCAAGTTTAGTGTATTAAGCTCGTCCTGGATTTGCTGGGTTTTGCTTTCATGTTGAGAAAGCGTCAATGGCTCATGTAGGTTATAAAGTTTACTGTAGTATTCACAAAACTGCTTCGCTATTAAATCAGTTTTGCGATATTCCTGGGAGTCAGCAGATTTAATAAGGGAGATAAAAAGAGGCTGCTTTCCTCTTTTTTATTTGAGATAATAATATCTTCGATGCTTTATCACCATGGGCATAGTACTTATATTGGGTGGTTAAGAACAGCTTAGCAGTCTGGCTATTCAACTGGTTTTTCAGTTCTGATCTCAGGGTGTCCAGGTGTGCCAAGGTGTCCGCAGCCAGCGATCTCTTGTGTTGTAATTCTAAAGCAGAGATCTGTGACAAAAGAACCTGAATTTTTGCCTGTCTTTGTTTTTTGACATGCATCCCCAAAACAATAAAATGACCTCTTACGACAGACTTATGTGCATCCTGCAACACTGAATTTGATATATCAGGGAATTCATTTAAGTGAAAATATTCTTCTAGGTGATCATGCATAGTTGGTATTACAATGTTAAACAAAACCAGTGCATCATCAGATATAAGTATGTCTCCAATTTGGGAGGAGATGCAGTGTTGAAGGGATTGGGCTGGTAGAAAAAAATATGGTCCAGTCTTTGGTATGAGTGATGAGAAACTGATAAATAAGTATCGTCTCTCTCATTTGAATGCATTGCTCGCCACACATTTACCAAGCCTTGGGATGATAGAGCATTTTTGATCTTGTGCAGGGATGACAAAGACATAACTGAAAACCCGGTTGAACAATCTAGACCAGGAACCAAAGCCACATTAAAGTCACCTCCTAGTATAATTGTACCTTCAGCAAAATCACCAAATCTAGCAATAGCATCACTTAGCCATCGCGCATGCGCAGTATTGGGCGCGTATATATTCCCAAATGTAAACATCTGATCGAGGCAAACAGAGCCCCAAAGTTATTTAATGCTCCGCATATCTCTTCTTGTTGTTTGAAGACTGGATGTCTTCTTAGGTCTCTGCGGTTTAGCTAGGACAGCTTGCCAGGAGTCCACAACTGGTCGAGGAGGTAGGGAAGTGACATTCTGTGCAGGGCACCAGTTCGGGATGTTGAGATTAGGAATGTCCAGAGCCCAATAAATCCATGCAAATCCGCGTGAGCTCAGATGACATGCTAGCGGTTCGTGGTGTTGATCAAAAGACCAAAAGGATGGAGCCATATATAGGTCAGTTGATGTTTCTGTAGAACATCTAGTAATGGCTTTAGGAGTCGTCGTTTTCTCAGAGTCATAGGAGAGAGGTCTTGAAACACAGTTATGAGTGAACCTTCAATCTTCATAGTCCTGTTGGATCGGGCTGCTGCTAGTATCTGCTCTTTAGCCAAAAAGCTAGTCAAATGGCATATCACATCCCAGGCGGGCTCTTGAGGTTTGGGCACTGGTCGCAGTGTACGGTGAATTCTGTCTATAGCAAAGACCCCTGGTGATTTAGTTAAGACAAGGCATTCAAAAAACTGCATGATTGTGGTACGCAGTGCATCTGGGCCTACTGACTAGGGGATCCCCTTGAGTCTAATATTATTATGTCTCCCTCTATTGTCTTGGTCTTCGACCAGAGAGTATAGGTAGTTGAGGCGGGCTTGAGCATTGTCCAAGTTGTGAGATACTTGCTCACCAAATTCATTTGTAGCGACTTGAGCATCCTCCAGCGCCTCGACCTGGGAGCCCAATTGTCACATGTCCTGTTTTATTTCTTTCAGGTCTAGGCGTAAGGGCTCTAAAGCTGCATTAAGCAGCTCTTTCATGAACTCTCTAGATATTGGCAGATCATTTGCTGTGGTTGCCTCCTCATGCTCACTGTTTCTGTCCCTGTCAGCGTCGGCCTCACCTCCCTCTAGAAGAGCTGCGCGCCGAGATGGTGCCATTTTGGTTTCTCCTCTTGCCTCTGCTTTCTTCACTAATCTGTCCATATCACTCCAGGGGTTTCTTTGCTTATATCCATATATTGCTATCTTGGAAGATTTGCACTAAGAATTGTCTGAAACTGTTCATCCTGGCCCTCCACTTTGCAACCCCAGAGAAGGCTTTCAGTAGAGTTCTCCCAGTCTTAACTGCCCCTTCTTAGAGGGGTGCCTTCCTTTTTCTTAAGAAGTGGCAAGAAAACCCCACTATGCCCTATGGCAGAGAGTCAAGAGAGTCTCCCTGTTGATGACTTGTGTAAGAGCAGTGACCATTTGGGCTGCCGTGAGGAAGAGGCTGGGGAGGAGGCTGGGGACCCCATGCATACCTGTGTTGATGGTAGTGGTATTAGTGGCACCTGTAGCCACAGCATTGGCGGTGGGGGCAGTGACAGTGTCAGTTGGGAAAAATGCAGAGCAGCGGAGGGGGGCAGTGACAGTGTCAGTTGGGAAAAATGCAGAGCAGCGGAGGGGGGGCCCAGGAGCCCACCATCATATCTCACAGTCTGATAAAAGCGGCAGGAAGGGTGAAGCCTCCGATGATGATTGTATGCTGGACAGGACCTGGAAGCAGGGATTGGGGTGCTGAGGAGGAGGCAAAATCATTGGAGAAGGGTGGTGGTGGCAACAATAAAGAGCAGAGGCCATGTGCCTTCCAAAGAATAGCCAGGGCCACATCTGCTATAGGATCTGGTGATGCCTCTGACACTCTGTCGCTTGGCTGCCTGTAGCTCTGTGCGAGCAACTCGCTTATGGCGCTTTTTCACAAATCCACAAGGGGCACACAAATTCACAGCAGTGTGCAAGATCTGCAGGATTAGAATAAGCTGTGACTGTTCAAGCACAATTATAGGTACAAGAGGTCTATTGAAGCAGGTGAGGTGGCATTACTGGATCCTTTGGGGAAATACAACTGGCCAGCATTCCCAATCAGAGCAAGTCTATCCTCCTGCTCCTCTTTGTGGCAGCCGATCTGCATCCCCATCAGTTTTTCCACATGTCGCACCAGGCTGAGTCCAGTCAGCAAGCCAACAGCTCCCGCCTCAGCAACCAGGTTCACTTTTTGGTCCACACCCTGTTCCCTGACCCATGGATTTCTGGGCAGGCAGACCAGAACAGTGGCCTGAACTGGCACAGCATGCTCTCTGTCTTCTCCCGTGTCATCTCGGAGAGGGTTTTCAGTGTAGCAGGGGCACCATCACTTTTGCCAAAATGAACCAAGCCTGGATTGGGGAGGATTTTCACACTCCTCCAGCTGAGGCCAAGGAATAGATCTGGCCTTGCTGGCGATGCCCCATTTTGCCACTGTTGCTGTCTACCTGCCTGCCTCCATCATGCCACCTCCAGCATCATGCAACTGCTGTGGCCTGCCAACCATCATGTTCTCTATGGCTCCTGCTGTCTCTATCATGCCTTTGCAGATCATCATGCCACTGCTGCAGCCTGACGAGCGACCATCATCTTCTGTAAGACTGCTGCTGTCTGCTTCATGCTGCTGCCTGCCAGTATGTACCATATGGCTGCTGCAGCCACCGCTGCCTCAACAGCTGCTGCTGCTCCTCACTGCTAATCCCCTACTGCCACCACTATTAATGCAAAGCATCTGCCACTACTACCACTACCACTACTACTACTACCCATAGACAACCATTCTACTGCCTTGTATGTTCCATGATATGCTGCTTCTACTGCCGCTACAATTGCAGGTCCATGCCACTATATCCTTACTCTTTCCACATCCACACTGCACTGCCGCTGCTCCAAATTAAAACGGAGACATTTTTTGGGCTTGTTCACAACAAGCCATTTTTTCTTCTGACAATCAACACCTGTGTGTGTCATATGGGTAGGCATTCTGACCCTGTCAAGGCATACATTTTGGAAACTTGGTCACCCAGGCCACTTTTTTATAAAAAAATTTTAATCCTTCAACACTGTGTGAGTTTAAACATCATCTGCCCCTGTTAAGGGACAATTTTTGGAAGCTTTGGAATATGAAAACAGAAATGTGCTGGTGCGGTGTGTTTTGAAAAAGAAAAGAGATACATTTTCCTAAAAATAGGAGGCACGAGAGCTTATATACCAATTTTTAGGGCAACTTCCATTTAGCCCTAATCGATTTGGGTTCGAACTGAACTTTTTCAAAAATTTGGCAAACCTGAACTGAATCTCGCGTGGTTTGCTCATCTCTAATTAATCGCAACACAGCCATGAATTTATTCAGACTGCCATTTTCTACACCTGTCTTAATCAGAATGGCACTGAAGAAAGATGCATCAAACTGGTGCAGGTGCATTCCTTTTAATAAATTCGGAGCATCTTTCAGTTGTCTGTGAGCCAGGAACTTGGTAAATTCTATTTTTGCATGTTCACTCTCCATGGTTTATCCAATATTCTTAATTTACGGTAACTGTTATGAGTGAAATAATATAATGCTATTTTAGTTTTATGCAGATTTCTTGTGATGCAGATGTAGAAATATAGCAAATCCAATTATCCTTGAAAAAGTGGAAGTGAAAGTACTGCTTTAAGAAAAAGAATGTCTTTAAAATATTTTCTATAAGCTAAAATAACATTGACGGTTAGCACTGTACATATGACTAGCATATCTGCAACAATTCCGTCCTGTGGCCTGAGCTGTCAGAAAATTTATAGCCATATATAAATCCCTTTTTTGCCTCATTTTAAAATATAACTTTTATATTTTAAAAAAGTTGCCCATATTGGATTTAAAAAATGCAAGCCAGCTTCAGCTAAACAGCAAGTTAAAATCAGATTGTTATTTATATGATGCAACTGTTGCAAGAAGTCTCTAAGGGGTATTATCGCCATAATCCCTTACAGATACCACTGGTATACTTTGTATCTATTAAGTCTAATTGCGGCATACTACCGGTATTCCATTGCTTTCTCAAGATATGCCAGTAGTATAATTTAATTTATTTGATATTTCTTGCCCAGATCTGTACTCTATCAATATTTAAAGTTCCAAGACTACTTTTCAGATGTTATATGTTAGTAGTATTAGTTGTCTTAGTCAGCATAGCTATACTAGCTGACCTTTAGGATTTTTCTTAAAGCTAGGAGTCTAAGAACCATATATAGTTTTTCCTGCCTCAACCAGCTTGCCTGCAGTGCGCCTCGCTGGTCCTAATAGCTAATGCGGCTTGCTAATTTAAAAGGAAACACAGAGCTCCCCCGACATGTTTCGACACATGCACGACATCTTCAGGGGTATAGGAGCTACTAGCAATACAAGCACCTCCAAAAATGCATCTAAAATAAATATACAGTACTGCATATTATGCATGATTCCATCTTTTTTCAGATTATGTCCTCGTTCCTCAAAGAGAGTATTATTATTTTTATTTGCATGCATTTCTAATAACCATAATAATGATATTTAAATTTATTTATAGCGCAGAATACTAATTATGAATTGTCTTATTTATATAGCTGCATATTTTACATACAGCCATTCCATAATAAATTCTACGTTTTAATCTGTTGGTATTTCAATATAGTGTATTACTTATGTACTAGTACTTTTGGGACTCTGGACTGTAGTGCAATTTATTTATTGCTTTTATTATTATTTATTATTGTTTTTAATTGTTGATGTTTCAAAAATACGTGAGAAATTATTACTAAGGCTCCCTATCGTGTATAGCGTTTCTATTTTCCGGTATTGAGATCCGGCAGAGAACAATGACAATGAATGGGGACAAAACGTAACTGAACAGAGCTGAATGCTCCAAAATGCATTCTGTTCAGTTTGGTTAAGATCCCATACCGAAGAGAAAACCACAACAAGCTGTGGTTTTCTTTCAGTCATGGGATGCAGAGAAAAATGGATCCGGCATGACCCACAATGCAAGTCAATGGGGACGGATCTGTTTTATCAGACACAATAGAAAACAGATCCATCCCCCATTCACTTTCAATGGTGTTCATGACGGATCATTGCTATGTTAAAGATAATACAACCGGATCCCTTCATAACAGATGCAGACGGTTGTATTATTAGTAATGGAAGCGTTTTTGCGGATCCCTGCCAGATCAGGCAAAGACACAGGTGTGAAAGTAGCCTAACTCCCTCTAAAAAAGAGAATAGGATGATTAGGTGCATTGGCACGTATGATGGATATTCTTAGGAAATATACAGGGTGGGCCATTTATATGGATACACCTTAATAAAATGGGAATGGTTGGTGATATTAACTTCCTGTTTGTGGCACATTAGTATATGTGAGGGGGGAAACTTTTCACGATGGGTGGTGACCATGGTGGCCATTTTGAAGTCGGCCATTTTGAATCCAACTTTTGTTTTTTCAATAGGAAGAGGGTCATTTGACACATCAAACTCATTGGGAATTTCACAAGAAAAACGATGGTGTGCTTGGTTTTAACGTAACTTTATTCTTTCATGAGTTATTTACAAGTTTCTGACCACTTATAAAATGTGTTCAATGTGCTTCCCATTGTGTTGGATTGTCAATGCAACCCTCTTCTCCCACTTTTCACACACTGATAGCAACACCGCAGGAAAAATGCTAGCACAGGCTTCCAGTATCCGTAGTTTCAGGTGCTGCACATCTCGTATCTTCACAGCATAGACGATTGCCTTCAGATGATACGAGATGTGCAGCACCTGAAACTACGGATACTGGAAGCCTGTGCTAACATTTCTCCTGCGGTGTTGCTATCAGTGTGTGAAGAGTGGGAGAAGAGGGTTGCATTGACAATCCAACACAATGGGCAGCACATTGAACACATTTTGTAAGTGGTCAGAAACTTGTAAATAACTCATGAAAGAATAAAGTTACGTTAGAACCAAGCACACCATTGTTTTTCTTGTGAAATTCCCAATAAGTTTGATGTGTCAAATGACCCTCTTCCTATTGAAAAAAACAAAAGTTGGATTCAAAATGGCCGACTTCAAAATGGCCGCCATGGTCACCACCCATCTTGAAAAGTTTCCACCCTCACATATACTAATGTGCCACAAACAGGAAGTTAATATCACCAACCATTCCCATTTTATTAAGGTGTATCCATATAAATGGCCCACCCTGTATAATGTTTTGAGAAAACACTGGCACGTCTTACAATCAGACGGTGAACTTAAATCAGTTTTGAGTATGTATCCGAGCATAACATACTGAAGGAGTCCTAAGTTTAAGGACTATTTAGTCCATAGTTTCTTTCAGGAGAACAGGACTACAAGTGGAATGACTAAGGATAGAAATATAGGCTCCACACCATGTGGGGACTGTTCATTTTGTAAATACATCTCAAGGATTTGAAGTTTCAGTAATCCTAGTGATGAGAAAAAATATGAAATTAGACTATAATCCGTAAAACCCAGGGAGCAGTCTATATAGCGACATGTTCTTGCCCCAAGCTTTACGTAGGTAAAACGACACAAGAACTAAGACGCCGGATTTCTGGACACATTAGTGCCATTGAGATCAATAAGGATACATCAGTCTATGTACATAGGAATAATTCAAAAGTGTTGAGATTTGGGGTATAGAGAAAATACAACTGGGCCCTCAAGGGGGAAATTTAGATAGGAAACTATTATAAAGTGAAGCTCTGTGAATATACAGACTCAATACTATGAGTCCCATGGGCTTAAATGCGGGCTACTCTTTTTCTGCATTTATCTAAAATTAGGGAAAAATGACTAGTAACATAAGAAAATAAATAACTGTATTAACCCAAAAATGTGGGATAGATGCCTTTCAGATATTATAGATAACTTGAAAGAAAATGATAATCAGAATGGACCTAGATGATTTAAACCAATTTAAAGTAGAACATGATTAGGATTAGAATTCCATTAAAAGACTTATTATGGGACCTTACTCTGGTTATATAGTAATCGTGTGTTTAACAATAATGAATAATAATAAAAGCAATAAATAAATTGCACTACAGCCCAGAGACCCAAAAACACCAGATCATGATGCGTAATAAAATGTATTGAAACACCAACAGATTAAAACATAGAATTTATTATGGAATGGCTGTATGGAAAATATGCAGCTATATAAATAAGACAATTCATAATTAGTATTCTGCGCTATAAATGTATTAAAATATCATTATCATGGCAATTAGAAATACATGCAAATAAAAATAATACTCTCTTTGAAGAACAAGGAGATAATCTGAAAAAAGATGGGAATCATATGCATAATATGAAGTCTGTTTATTTTAGATGCATTTTGGGATGCAGGTTACTAATTGTCAATTATGATAAACATATATGGTGCTACAGTCTCTTTTCTGGAAAACATAAGAAACTGTCAAAGTCCCCAGACATGTGCACTGCAAAAAATACCCAGTAAAAACATCAAAGTCCTAATACATATGCAGAGAGGAGGGTCTGATACTTACCTGTCATCCTTCTCCTCTCTTTTCTTGATTGGTTATCATCGATATACCAAGTCTCCATTTCTGGAAGGCTATAGGTAGTGTAACGGACCGTTTCAGCAGACAAGGGGTTAAAATCCGTTTAGGCGATATGACCCTTTCTGAGAGACAGGCACAGTTACTGCAGAACACCAAACTCCCGACTGGATACAAAATAGCACTCCAAACTGGAACCTCACAAATAGCTGCTAGCAGACGAACAGGAATCAGCTTACACTCCTGGCAATCAGTCTCTAACAGCATACAGTGGATCCCCCCCCAATAACGAGACAAGGCTCCGTGTTGAGGGTTCAAGCAGTGGTCTGAGGTGCTGGCACACCCAGCCTGGTTTTTATTACAGTTGTTGCAAATACAGGTCCGCCCACAGGGTTTTGAAATACAACCAATCAATATGTTACAACACATACAATGTAAGTACAGCAACCAATCGTTCACGCCCCTAGAGGACCAGAAGGGAGACTGCGACACAGGACAGATATGTAGCAATTCAGGATACACAGAGACAATACATCCCCACAATGCATCATGGTTTCCTCCTCTCTGCCCTGGAGACACCCGAGGAGTAATCAAATTATCTCTCAAGACAAAGGGAAATCACCAATACACATGTGGGGACAACAGAACAGAAATCACCATTTAAACATACAATGTCACAACCCTTTTCAATACACAGACATTTAACATCCCAAAATGGCACAAATTAGACCAGGAGTTCAAGTTAGTTCAAGTCCTTTGTGAACAAATGAGGCCTGGCTTATGAGAGGGCCCATAATCCTAGGCAAGAGGCCAGCAGCCAGGCCCCTCCAAAACCCAGTGGCGAGGTTGGTTTCGCCACAGGTAGGTACAACTATCCATAACACGAGTCGGTGGCTAACATTGTTTAAAGAAAAGGGAAAGTTACACCCGCTTAGTTTCAAGTGCGATCAGCTAAGGTGCTTGTATTGCTAGTAGCTCCTATACCCCTGAAGACGCCATGTATGGGACGAAACATGTCGGGGGAGCTCTGTGTTTCCTTTTAAATTAGCAAGCCGCTTTAGCTATTAGGACCAGCGAGGCGCACTGCAGGCAAGCTGGTTGAGGCAGGAAAAACTATATATGGTTCTTAGACTCCTAGCTTTAACCGCCTCACGTCCGCCCATAGGATATAAACGTCCTATGGGTGGACGTCTATTTCTGACAGCACGTTTTAAAACGTCCTGTCAGAAATAGCAGCTGCACGCTAATCGTGCAGCTGCTGATCGGGTTGCCCGCTGTCAGTGACAGCAGGGCAACCCTAAGACAAGGCAGGGACAGTGCCCAGGTGTCCCTGCCTTCACGATCGCTGCAGACACAGCGCTCACCGAGCGCTGTGTCTGCAGAGCAGGAAGCGCTGTGCGCTTCCTGTTCTGGCCCGGCGGTCATGTGACCGCCGGGACCGGAGAGTGCAGGAGCTGTGTGAGGTCTCTCAGAGACCTCGATCAGCCCTGCTGTGAGGCTGTACAGCGCAGGATTGCTGCTGTACAGCCTCTATAGGGGTGCATTTCCACTGTAACTGGGGCTACTATGTCAGCCCCAGTTACAGGAGAAATTAACAGTGAAAAAAAAAAAAAAGTGAAGTAAATGTCCCCCAGAGGTCTTGCATGACCTTATGGGGGACGAAAAGTATAAAATAAAAATAAAATAAAGGGTTGAAAAAATAAAATAAAAAAAGGTTCACATGTAAAAAAAAAAAAAAATCCCAAGTAAGGAATAAAAAAAAAAATTAAAAATAGAAAAAATAAAATAGACATATTTAGTATTGCCGCGTCCGTAAAAACCAGCTCTATAAAATATCACATGACCTAACCCTCGGGTGAACACCGTAAAAAATAAATAAAAAAAACTGTGTCAAAACAAGCAATTTTTGTCACCTTGCATCACAAAAGGTGCAACACCAAGTGATCAAAAACGCGTATGTCCCACAAAATAGTACCAATAAAACAGTCACCTCATCCCGCAAAAAATGAGCCCCTACATAAGAAAATCTCTCAAAAAATAAAAAAAACTATAGCTCTCAGAACATGGACACATTAAAACATAATTTTTTGGTTTCAAAAATGCTATTATTGTGTAAAACTTTAATAAATGAGAAAAAGTATACATATTAGGTATCGCCACGTCCGTAACAATCTGCTCTATAAAAATGTCACTTGACTGAACCCCTCAGGTGAACGCTGTAAAAATAAATAAATAGAAACTGTGCTAAAACAACCAATTTTTTGGTCACCTTGCCCCATAAAGTGTTATAATGAATGATCAAAAAATCATATGTACCCAAAAATAGTACTAATAAAACTGGCACCTTATCCCCTAGTTTCCAAAATGGGGTCACTTCTTGGGAGTTTCTACTGTAAGGGTGCATCAGGGGGCTTCAAATGGGACATGGCATCTAAAAAACCATGTGGAGTTCCTTTTCTTCTGTGCCCTGCCGTGTGCCCATACAGCAGTTTACGACCACATGTGGGGTGTTTCTGTAAACCGCAGAATCTGGGTAATAAATATTGAGTTTTGTTTGGCTGTTAACCATCGATGTGTTAAAGAAAAAAATTGATTAAAATGGAAAATCTGCCAAAAAAGTGAAATTTAAAAATTTGATCTCCATTTTCCTTTAATTCTTGTGGAACGCCTAAGGGTTAACAAAGTTTGTAAAATAGGTTTTGAATACCTTGAGGGGTGTAGTTTCTACAATGGGGTCATTTATGGGGGTATCCACTATGTAGGCCCCACAAAGTGACTTCAGACCTGAACTGGTCCTTATAAAGTGGGTTTTGGCAATTTTCTTAAAAATTTGAAGAATTGCTTCTAAACTTCTAAGCCTTCTAACGTCCTAAAAACATAAAATGACATTCCAAAATGATGCCAACATAAAGTAGACATATGGGGAATGTTAAGTAATAAATATTTTATGAGGTATCACTTTCGTTTTGAAAGCAGAGAAATTGAAATTTAGAAAATTGCGAATTTTTCAAATTTTGTGGTAAAATTTGGGATTTTTTTCATAAATAAAGGTGAAATATTTTGACTCAAATTTAATGACTATCATGAAGTACAATGTGTCACGAGAAAACAATCTCTGAATGACTTGGATAAATAAAGGTGTTCCAAAGTTATTACCACATAAAGTGAGATATGTCAGTTTTGCAAAATTTGGCCTGGTCAGGAAGGGGGCAAAGGGCCCAGATGGGAAGTGGTTAAGAAAAATCCTAAAGGTCAGCTAGTATAGCTATGCTGACTAAGACAACTAATACTACTAACATATAACATCTGAAAAGTAGTCTTGGGACCATAAATATTGATAGAGTACAGATTTGGGCAAGAAATCTCAAATAATAAATAAAATGATACTACTGGCATATCTTGAGAAAGCAGTTGAATAGTATGCCACAATTAGACTTAATAGATACAAAGTATACCAGTGGTATAGAGATAATACCCTTAGAGACTTCTTGCAACAGTTGCATCATATAAATAATAATCTGATTAATTTGCTGTTTAGCTGAAGCTGGCTTGTATTTTTTAAATCCAATATGGGCAACTTAAAAAAAAAATATAAAGTAATAAAAGTTAGATTTTAAAATGAGGCCAAAAACAGGATTTATATATCTTATGGCTATTCATTTTCAGCAAATTTGATATATCCTAGACCACTTAGGGTCTCTTGTATTTGCCTGAGCTGTCAGTGACGCAGTTTAGGAAGCCATGATGATGTCATTGTGTTGTCTGTACCTTTGATACCAATTCAACTGTATTCAGCTGCAGTATTCAACTGTATTGGCCATCAAAAGACACCACTGTATACAGTTGACTATGGTGCTTGACTGTACATTCGTGGACACAACTGGCATTTGTATAGAAATATAAGGTAACACATTTTTCAAACTCAGTGAGGTAGAGTTACTAAAAGTCAAAAAATTTTACAGATTTGTCACAGTGGCTGATGCTAGATAATCGAGTGCACCTTTAGACGGCCTAGTCTAACTGTGCTTATATCGTGCGCCTGATTTTTAGCGCATGTATAGCCACACCCTATCAGCTGTTAAAGGGTAACTGTCTTTTTTTTTTATTGGCTAGTTTATTAGAGCTAGGCATGTATACCTGAGTAAGAATGTTAATGATTGCCAAAAGATCTGTAATTACCTTATAATAACAGCTTTCATTAATGTCCCCTGTCCCTTTCCACTGCTCCCTTAAAAGACCGTTGCTATGGCTCATCTGTCTCCGGCTAGGAAGACAGAGGGGCGGTCCTTCACACTGTATGCCTGCATTAGGCTTCAGAGGAGGCGTGTCTCTCCGTAAACCAATCTGATTGGCTGGCAGGAAGCTGCTGGCTAGAGCAAGTTTGTATGTGACCTGAGGGAATGCAGTTTTGGCCTCAGAGAACTGGCAGAGGATCCATCTTGAGAAGATCCTCATAATGTAGGATTCAAAACAGCGGTAACTAAGGGGAAAACTCAAGGAAAACAGTGGTAAGTGAAGAAACTAAAGATTGCTTTATGCATAATGCTGCTACAGCAGTAACATATGCTAAAATTGACAGTTATCGTTTAAGGCAAAAAAAGATCTGTACCATCTAATAAATGTGGTTCTTGGCCTTTTTTCTGGCACATTTGCCATAATATACTGTAAATTTACCCCAAAGAATCCAAATCATGGTACTTAAACCAACAAAAAAAAAATCACTTTTAAATTTACAAAAGGCAATTTATACATATACACTGTCAATTTGACACATGTTAAAGGGGTTCCACGGGATTTACATCTTGATGACCTATCCTCAGGATAGATTATCTCTGAGATTCAGCTGTGCAAAGAGGCTATTTTTTGTTTTATTTCTTTTGTATCTTTAATGTTTTTTAAGGGGGTTTCCAGGTTTACATACTGATGGCCTATCCTCAGGACAGGTCAGCAATTTCAGATTGTGGGGGTCTGGCTCCATGAGTGCTTAGGCCTCTTTCTTGATGTTCATCAGTCACATGGCCTAGAAATGGCTTAGTCCTGCCTGGGCTTCCTATCATTACATTAAAAGCACGGGTTAATTGGAACAAAAATCTTTGTCCAGTACTTCCACTAAAACTAGCTGCACTTTATTGGAAATAAAATCACAATAGCGAAAGCGAAAACCAGTGTGGTCCAAATAATTAAAGTATCTATATGGACCAAATTCAAAATGTATTTAGAGAAGGCTCACCTCCTAGACAAAAAATGGAGTGGGTGCACCTACAAAGAAGGTTACACCCAATCTTCAAGAAAATTGTATAGATAAATTGAAGGAGTAGGGCACACCTACATTCAGATACACATGGAAGAGTTTTCTAGACAATAAATTTATTTATACCAGAAAAAAATATATATACATAAAATATTATTAAACATATATTTGCATGCTATATAGACTTATAGTCACTTTAAAATTATTCAAATTGCAAACATCCATAAAAAGCAACACTAAAATATTAAATTATGTAAAAAATCCTAGGGAAGAAACGTCCTGAATAGAGTCTCAGATTTTTCTGTGATTTTCTATTCCTCTGAATGTCCGTGTTACATTAATTGTCCAGTGGACCTGATATCCACGCTATTTGGACGCAGTCCGTGGTAATCAGGATTTTAGGAAGTTCACAGGTTAGTTTCAATGTAGCCGAAGTGAGGATGTGTGGTTGAGTCACTCACATTTCTTTTGCTACAAGTTTAGCAATACATTCAATCACTTTGGATGTGTATACATCCATACGGCATTGGTTTTACTTACAGTTCTGTAGATTTATGCCGGCTGTACTGCGGTTGACGTGGCGTCCCACGTCTAGTACGCTTACAGGCTGCGATGTAGTTTCCAGGAGATAGATTCAGGGATCTGCAGCAATCAACTGTAGGAGTGCCGTCTCAGTGGTTTTGTGTGGTTTAGTTCTTTAGTTTATTGGTCACTACTCTTAACTAGCCCCTTTTCCACCAATTACTTAGTTTAGAGGGGCAGCCAGCTCTAGGAAGGAAGAGTCCTGGTTGTTTCAAACTTCTTCCATTAAGGAATTATGGAGTCCATTGTGCTCTAGGAAACTTTGAGTGCAGCAGAAATGTTTTGTTCCCTTCTCCAGATCTGTGGCTCCATATGATCAAGTCTTTGAGCTCTATAGTCAGTTATCCGTTGTCTGATATCATTGCCAGCTGTGAGTCCTTATATAGAGAGGGGTGTATCTTTCCAAATCCTGTCCAATCAACTGAATTTCCCACAAGGTGTAAAAACATGGGTGCAGCTCAACCCTCCTTTTTATTCTGGCTCTTTGTTTCTCCCTTTTCCTGAGCAAAAAGGTTTCTGGTTGCCTATTATACCCGGTGTGCTTTTTCTGTTCATCTACCAAACTTCCCCCCCTTCTACCAACTCTAATTCTCTGTCACCTGCTCTGACGCTGGATTAGCCTCTAGGATATACACTGCCTGCCCTGACCTCAGACTAGTTCTGCGCTACAAGTTGTCACAGTGTAGTTCCACTGTGACACGAGTTGCCGTATTGCTCACTTTAGTAGCTCTGGGTGTACTGGCTGCTGTGGATTTCATTTAGGCTGGTTGCCATGACCTACGTACAGTTGCGGCAGCATGTGTGCGTACTACTCCTAGTGTATGCTTTCTCCCCTCCCTGTTGTCTTGGATCTGGAAGTGTCACAGTGTGGTCATTGTGACACGGGTTGTTTGTGCTCTGCGTTACTGGGTGCGGTAGACCCTGTGTATGCTGGTTGCCAGGGGCAACATCCAGTACTACAGCCTGTGTTCACTTCTGTGTTTATGCAGGCTCCCCTCCCTGTTTGGTTCTGATGGGGTTATGGTCTTGGTCTGGGTGTGGTTACAGGGGCTCCTAATATACTTGTGTGCCTGGGTTAGGGAGAGTCTGTCTCCAGCCTTGCTGAGTGCAGGAGCTTTGCATCTGACCTGGTGGTTCCATCTGCCCTGTTTTTGTGGCCACTTTACTATGTCATCAAGGTCACCTGGTCTTCCTGCCATTCCTGGTTCTATGTTTGGTTTGTCTGGTTCTAGGTCTGGTCTGTGACTGCCATGTGACGTTTTGCATGGAGTCTAGACATTTGCATGTCTGTGCCATGTCTTGTCCATGGTTCCGTGTCTGGTCTGTGACTGCCATGTATCGTACTGCATAGAGTCCAGACATCTCCCTGTCTGTGTAACTCTGCAGGGGGAACAGGCATCTGCTATCCATGTCTAGCCTGGCAGTGCTTACTGTTTCTGTTCCTGTCTGTTTTTTCCGTGCCTTTGTGAGAGGGCTACTGGGTTCTCCGGAGGGAGGACATCGAGTTTGTGTGCAGCTCTGCCTGTTCATCATGAACTAACTCTGCTTGGGGAACAGGCATATGTTTGTCCTGTCTTTGCCTTTGTGAGAGGGCTCCTGGGTTCTCGGGAGGGAGGAGATCTAGTCTGTGTGGAGCTCTGCCTGCGACCGCCATGTGTCGGTCTATATGGGGTCCAGGCAGCTGCTTATGTACTGGTTCCTGTTTGTCCTGTCTTCCTGGTCCTTTGCTGTTGTCTGGGTTCCAGTAGCTTGCTCGGGTTCTAGTCCTGTTTGTGTTTGACTGCTGGTGCAGCTCCAGCAGTCTCTGCAGGTAAGTGGCCAAGTGCACCACAACATCCTGGAGGTGCAACCAGTGAGCCTCGGCTAAGTTCATCCCTACTATCTGGGGCTCTGTGAAGAACGGGGCTCACTGTGTCTCTGCCCTCTGGGTTTAGTCCCAAGTAAAACCAGTGTACTTGGTCCAGTGGTATTTCTTCCCAATGTGTTCGTTACCTGCTAATCCAGTTTCCTGCTTACTGTCATGTCTTGTCTCTGTTTACCGCGTGTGCTTGTATGTTTGCCCTGATATGTTCTAGCGGTGGTGGTTCCTCATCTAGAACATGACACAAGTATTGCCTGATCTCGTCGTGTTGCACATTGCTTTATCTGTTAAGATGCTAACAAGTAAAATGTCATATTGCTGTTGCAATGTATTATTGCAATTCTGTCACAAGACTTGTAAAGTTGAGTAAAAGAATAATAATTTATATTTTCTTGTTGCCTTTTCTAATGCCTTTGATTTGGACATCTGATAAAATTGATTTATTACTTGCAGAACATTTTCTATGGCAATAATAACAGGCTTGTTATCAGAGGGTACTACACAGGGGCCACTTCATTTGGGGTCTTACAGGATAGATATGAGAGAGTTACAGTAGTATGGTTGAAAAAAGACACAAGTCCATAAAGTTCAAACAAGTGATGGGTGGCAATGGGAATTATGCGAAGAGGGGTGAGAAAACAAACTTCTACACATTTTTTTTTCCAAAAAATGCTCCACTCTTTTAGATTTTTTTATTTATTCCATAATGGCTGTGGCCTATTAACAGGTAATAATGTATGATCTCCTTAATTTAAGACTCCCAGTCCCAAGTGTGGAATAATAGAATTGATTCTTGTTAATCCTTCATTTCAGAAGCCATATAACCAGTAAACATACCCTTCAGAAGCTATCGTATACAGTGGTGAATCTTAACCCCTTCAACCCCGGGCCTGTTTTCACCTTCCTGCCCAGGCCATTTTTTGCAAATCTGACCAGTGTCACTTTTTGTGGTGATAACTTTAAAACGCTTTTACTTATACATTGTACTTCATGACAGTGGTAAAAATAAGTAAAAAAAAAAACATTTTTATTCATAAAAAACTACCAAATTTACCAAAAATTTTCAAATTTCAATTTCTCTACTTTTATAATAGATAGTAATACCTTCAAAAATAGTAATTACTTTACATTCCCCATATGTCTACTTCATGTTTGGATCATTTTGAAAATGACATTTTATTTTTTGGGGACGTTAGAAGGCTTAGAAATATGGAAGAAAATCTTGAAATTTTTTGGAAAATTTCCAAAACCCACTTTTTAAGGACCAGTTCAGGTCTGAAGTCACTTTGTGAGGCTTACATAATAGAAACCACCCAAAATAGACACCATTTTAGAAACTAGACCCCTCAAGGTATGCAAAACTGATTTTACAAACTTTGTTAACCCTTTAGGTGTTCCACAAGAATTGATGGAAAATGGAGATGAAATTTCAGAATCTCTTTTTTGGCAGATTTTACATTTTAATCAATTTTTTCCAGAAGCAAAGCAAGGGTTAACAGCCAAATAAAACTCAATATTTATTACCCTGATTCTGCGGTTTACAGAAACATCCCACATGTAATCGTAAACTGCTGTACGGGCACATGGCAGGGCGCAGAAGGAAAGGAATGCCATATGATTTTTGGAAGGCAAATTTAGCTAAACTGGTTTTTAGATGCCACGTCCCATTTGAAGCCCCCCTGATGCACCCCTACAGTAGAAACTCAAAAAAGTGACCACATTTTGGAAACTACGGGATAAGGTGCCAGTTTTGGTACTATTTTGGGGTACATATGATTTTTTATTGCTCTATATTACGTTTTTTGTGAGGCAAGGTAACAAAAAAATTAATGTTTTGGCACCGTTTTTATTTTTTATTTTACAGAGTTTACCTGAGGGATTAGGTCATGTGACTTTTTTAAAGAGCAGATCGTTGCGCATGTGGCAATACCTAATATGTCTACTTTTTCTTATTTATTTAAGTTTTACGCAATAATAGCATTTTTTAAACCGAAATAATGATATTTTAGTGTCTCATAGTCTGAGAGCCATAGCTTTTTTATTTTTTGACCAATTCGCTCAGGTAGGGTCTCATTTTTTACGGGATGAGGTGACGGTCTGATTGGGCATATGCCTTTTCTATCACTTGCTGTTGCAATTTTTGTGATGTAATGTGACAAAAATAGCTTTTTTTTACAAATTTTTTATTTTTTATTTTTTTACGGTGTTCACCTGAGTGGTTAGGTCATGTGATATTTTTTATAGAGCTGTTTGTTACAGACGTGGCGATACCTAATATGTATACTTTAAAAAAAAATTCACTTTACCACAATAATAGCAGTTTTGAAGCAAAAAATAATCATATTTTAGTGTCTCTATAGTCTGAGAGCCATAGCTTTGTTATTTTTTGAACTGATTCTCTTAGGTAGGGTCTCATTTTTTGCGGGATGAGGTGACAGTCTGATTGGTACTATTTTAGGGGGCATACGCCTTTTTGATCACTTGCTGTTGCAATTTTTGTGATGTAATGTGCCAAAAATGTTTTTTTTTTACACAGTTTTTTATTTTTTACGGTGTTCATCTTAATGTGGTTAGGTCATGTGATATTTTTATAGCGCTGTTTGTTACGGACGTGGCGATACCTAATATGTATACATTATTTTTTTTCACTTTAGCACAATAATAGCAGTTTTGAAGCAAAAAATAATCAAATTTTAGTGTCTCCATAGTCTGAGAGCCATAGCTTTTTTATTTTTTGACCGATTCTCTTAGGTAGGGTCTAATTTTTTGCAGGATGAGGTGACAGTCTGATTGGTACAATTTTGGGTGGCATACGCCTTTTTGATCACTTGCTGTTGCAATTTTTGTGATGTAATGTTGTGAAAAATGGCATTTTTTTTACACAGGTTTTATTTAACATTTTTTTACGGTGTTCACCTGAGTGGTTAGGTCATGTAATATTTTTATAGAGCTGGTTGTTACGGACGTGGCGATACCTAATATGTATATTTTTTTATGTATTTCACTTTAGCACAATAATAGCAGTTTTGAAACAAAAAAAATTATGTTTTAGTGTCTCCATGTCCATGTTTTATTTTTTAGGCGATTGTCTTAGGTAGGGGCTCATTTTTTGCGGGATGAGGTGACGGTTTTATTGATACAATTTTGGTGATGTAAGGTGACAAAAATAACTTTTTTTTACACAGTTTTTTTTTTTTTTACGGTGTTTATCTGACAGGGTGGATCATGCGATATATTTATAGAGCCGGTTATTACGGACGCGGCGATACCACACGGTTTTGTGGTTTTTTTCAGTTTTTTATTATAAAATAAGGGGAAAGGGGCGTTTTTTTTCTTTTTTACTTTATTAATTTTATTACTTTTATTAAAAACACTTTTTTTTAAACTTTTTTACTTTACTTTATTTATGACATTCACTTTTGGGGGTCTGATCCCCTCTGCAATGCATTACAATACATCTGTATTGTAATGCATTGCCTGTTAGTGTATGACACTAACAGGTTGCCTAGGAGACCCAGCCTGAGGCTGGATCTCCTCGGCTCCCGTAGAAGGCAGTTCCCGATGCCATGCAAGGCATTGGGCAGCCTCTGCATGGCATCGGGCTGCATTGTGTCGCATCGGGTCCCCGCCACAGCAGCGCGGAGACTCGACGCTCTCCCTCACCCGACACAAACCACTTCTATGTCGCGGTCAGCGTGGAACGCAGCATAGAAGGGGTTAATCCGCTGGCATCAGCTTTTACAGTGATGCTGGTGGATACAGCAGGGGCCCGGCTACCACGGACTGCCGGGCCCTTGCAGTGATCGCGCGCACACCGCTCCGGTGCCTGCGCGATCACTATGACGTACTATTACGTCAAATTACGGGAAATCAGTGGTTTCCATGACGTAACAGTACGTCAAAGGTCGGGAAGGGGTTAAATTATGGTAATCTCCACATTTAATATAAATCTCATAAGAGATGAGTGAAGTTTTCAAAAATTCAATTCAGCTGACTAACCGAATTTTGTCAAGAAATTCCATTTGTGAAGAATTACTTTGTAACGAATCACATTCCATTGTATGGAGCGGGCGCAATGACTGGGAACTGCGAACACGCCACCACAGTCATTTTACCTCTCAGATGCCACGTATAATGCTGATGAGGCATCTGAAAGTCACATTCACCCTATCAGGGGGATAATCAGGGGTTAAAACAAAAAATATATACATTTACCTCATCCATTTGATCATAGAGAGGCCGTTGAGGACATTTTGATTGAAAAAAACACGTTAATTGGGGCGCAGTGACAAACTTCATCACGCCAAGCAGGTGCAGGTGAGCACGGGAATTGGCGCATTTTCTTCAATCAAGATCGCCGCAATGGCCTTTTCATGCTCAAATGGATGAGGCGATTATGTTTTTTTTTTTTTTTTACTGCTATTTCAGGAAAATTTATTTGTTACCACAAAGCGCCAGGAAATTTGGATTTGTGGCGGATAGAAGTCAAGATCATTAACTTCAATTTGCTCTAAATCCCATTATACCTTAGAGTGGTTTGCTGAATATATTTTATTGCACAGTGAAATTTGAGAGTTTAACCCTGTCCATATGTCTTTGTCCAGACCCTCTGCTATGAGCTTGAATAGCCCCAGCTAGCTCCAGATCTTCCCTGGAGATAACTACTGATCATTAGGGCTTCAGAAGCTCTACCCACAACAGTCAGCTGTGCCACATAAATGCTTCTTATAGAAATAGTGGAAACTAGTACACCCACATCGTATGTCCTGTGACATATTCTCTTTACAATTTGGATGACTTCAAATACTTGAAAGGTGCAAAAACATAGAAACATAGAATGTGTCGGCAGATAAGAACCATTTGGCCCATCTAGTCTGCCCAATATACTGAATACTATGGATAGCCCCTGGCCCTATCTTATATGAAGGATGGCCTTATGCCTATCCCATGCATGCTTAAACCCCTTCACTGTATTTGCAGCTACCACTTCTGCAGGAAGGCTATTCCATGCATCCACTACTCTCTCAGTAAAGTAATACTTCCTGATATTACTTTTAAACCTTTGCCCCTCTAATTTAAAACTATGTCCTCTTGTAGCAGTTTTTCTTCTTTTAAATATTCTCTCCTCTTGGTACTATATGTCCCATTTAACTGCACCCTAGGGAGGGTACATGCCTGCTTTTAGGCGGCGTATAAACATAGTGTGGGGGTATTATAATGTAACTGATTTGAGTGTTTGGTTCACGAACATTAAGAAACATAATGAAATTGCTTTTAAGATGACACAGTCCCCCTTGCCCCTGTGCAGATATGTTAACTTCAAGCTGTTATCCATGATAGAGCATTTATTCAAAAGCCTAAATCCCTAAATCTGCAGCCAAAGAATTCATTTTTTCAAAAGTTTTGCTTCCTTGAATATTTTTGAATCATTGTGATAGACCCATTCAAGCTGAACACCAATATAGCTTATGATTGTCTGTATCACGTGGAAATTTTGAGGAACATAATTAAGATTTACTGATTAGAACACATGTAAATATTACACATCTCATTAAGGTAACTGAGCTAAAAGGGTTTTGATGCTGATTTTTGTTTGTACTCAGTGTCTGGGGCATCTCGTATTAGTGTTCAGCAATAGTCAGCCTGGATAACACTTTTCTATCGTGGCAATGTCTTGGTGAAATGGCTCACCTTGCTCATCACTTACTGCACCAAGATTAGCAGGGAGGAAATCCAAATATAAATGGGAAAAATTAATTTTCATGTCATGACATGTTGCACTTCATCACTTTGTAAGCTTTCAGAAGGTTGTCAACCAGTTTGATGTAGTTTCATACCAGGGGACAGCAAATTCGATCCTTGAAGGCTGAAATCCAGTAACTCTTCTTTTGCTTTTAACAACCCCAGGTCCCTGACATAATCGTTTAATTCTGACTGTTGAGGTTAACCAGACACACATGACTCAAAGACTGAGGCTACTTTCACATCTGCATTGTTAATTCAGGTTTTGAGATCCAGCAGGGGGGACAAAATGGGGACAAAACTGATCAGCATGCATCAGTTCAGTTTATTTGCATTTTGGGGCCAGACACAAAACCGCTGCGAGCAGCTTTTAGCAAAATGCAACAAACTGGATCTGGTATGAAAATCAATGTAAGTCAATGGTGCCAGATTCAGTTTTTTCTTTACTGAAAAAACTGATCCGACGCCTATAGACTTACAATGATTTTCATACCAGATCCAGTTTGTTGCATTTTGATTCAATACAACTGGATCCTGCTGAAACGAAGCCATCAGGATGTATTAAATGCAACAGATCCGTCTAGATCAGGTTTTGAGATTCTCTGCCACATCTCAAAACCTGAATTAAAAAAGTAGATGGGAAAGTAGCCTTATTCTGTGTTGCTCTCCATTTCTAAAGCATGGACTGCAACATCTTCATCTGCTGCTACATCTAGGCTTAAATAAAAAAAATACGAGGCCAACTTATGCTTCAATGGACAAATTTGAACTGTGCATCCCATATGAATCCGTGCAGGAAACACGTGCTGGCTTGTACATGTAGTCTCCATGTCTCTGGTGGCTTTGATACTGGAAGAGCGTTATGTGGCACCAGTCTCATATCTGAAGGCAGATTTTGATATTCAATGGATTTTTTACTTTTAGTCGAGAAACCAGAGATATGGGTAAGACAAAAGTAGCAGTCAGTCACATGATCCTTCTGTTCCGACCATATCATCGAGAGTGAATGGCTTTGACTTGTGAGAACCCATCAGCTGAGCTCTAAGGTCTACAGCACACCTTGCACAACAGATGAGAGTAGTCCAGGCTTTGTCTTGATCACCGGTTTTACAACCAAAGTACAGCTCGTAGGATTTCATCACAAGAGCTGTCCTGGTGCGGCTTTGAGGATTAAAATGTTTGGCCGATCTCAGACATTGGTGGCATCTCTCAGATATGCCACTAATGTCTAATAGGTGCAGATGGCACCTATATCTACAGTGGAGGCCACAATGTGAAGGAGAGCAGACCGCACATGCACAGCCACCCCCCATTCATTTCCATAGGAGTGCTGAAAATAGCCGAGGGGGGCACCATAGGTTCTAGAGATAGGTGTGGGTCCCAGATATAGCTAGGATATGTAACCAAAGTCTGAGATGGGCAAACCGAGCGTGTATTCACCACAAATGTAACAGAATGCATTGTGTCTGTCGCGACACTGACTGGACATTGTAGCCATATCACATCCTCCTGTGACAGTTTATAGCTGCATAAACCTTAGAACCAATGTATCAACATATACACTCAACCTGATACCAGTCTAATGACGGCATATGCGCGGAGGCCAGAACTGCCCAGGCTTGTCAAGACATGCAATTATGCAGCTTCAATCAAATGCAAGGATTGCATGCCTCTACAAAACAAAAGAACTCGTATATTGTTGAGGTCGGATATACTCGGACAGACTAAAAATATGTCAAAATTGCTGAAATAGAAGATTTTTTTTAAATAAAAGGGCAATACTGAAAAATTTCGATGTGATTTTTATCAGCAGCTCAAAAAAATACATAATCTACACCGAAAAGTGTTCAAGTAGCAAAATTCCTGTTGACCAGTGTAATTTCTGTATTACTCATGAGAAATGAATCTCAGTGCAGCAATATGTGGACCATACATTAATACAGAGAAAGTTCCTACCTGTTGATGACTCCCTTTAAAAAGCACTGCTAGGAACACAATGCAGACGAGGATCAACACCCACTGCAGTGCAGCAGAGCTTATGAGCATCAGGCTCCTGCGATCAGATTTGTTGACTCTTTCTGTCATCTCAAAAACTGCAGCTGCCTTATTCTCATCCATGCTCAGCTCTGTTCTTCGAGAAACAGATGTTAGGTCAGAAATGTAGTGGTGTGCCTGCCTTCTGTCTTGATAACAAACTGAGTTATGATTCTTATGCATCTTTAGTGCACACAGAAGGTTCTTTTCATACATAAGGCGGGGAACTTCTCTGAGTAATATAAATTTCCCTTTTATCTTACTCTCCTCTCTCCTACTGTGGTTTTAAATGTCATTTGGGTGCTGTCAATACATTGTCTCTGCCTGATTTAAAGGCACTGAAAGATTTTCGAAGTTCACTTTTTAAAATTAGGTTCCCCTTTAGGGTCCGACCACATGGCGTGGTCATATCGCACTTGCATCCTGGCCGCGTAGAGGTCGAGATCCGCATGGAAATACAAGCTGCAGCAGGCTCTAGATAAACTAATTAGGACTGCACTGTCTAGTCAGCCTGTGTTGTTAAAGGAGTTCTCCGGGAACTAAGAAAATGAAAATACCTAAATATTACTTCATTATAAATACCTTTCATTACTTATAATGCCTCGTTTTGTCCAGGGAGCCATCATTAGGGGAAATAAAATGGCTGCCATCCTACTAGTACACACAAAACCTGTCCTAATTACATAGGAGGACAAGATAAAGAGCTGCACCATTTCCCTCACTTACTTGTCAGGGATTATGATCCTGAATACAGTTCAATATGATCTTCAGATGAATTTCTGTGGGAATGGAGTTCATGAAGAGACATGAAGTACAAAGAGAGGTGGGGATGTAGATAATGAGCAGCCGTCCTTGTATGCAGTCTCCATTACCACAGTCTGTTCTGTTCAACCTCTCTGTACTTCAGCTGTCTCTTCCTGAACTCCATTCCTACAGAGATTCAGCTGAAGATCTTATCTATATTCAGGATTATAATCCCTGGCGAGCAGAGAGGAGGATGAGGCAGCTCTTTTCCTCAGTGTTGTAAAGTAGCTTGTCCTCCAGTGTGTTTAGGACAGGTTCTGTGTGTGCTAATAGGACGGCGGCCATTTTATCTCTCCTAATGATTGCTCCCTAGACAAAATGAACTATTATAACTAATGAAAGGTATTTGTGAATATATCTATCTATCTATCTATCTACTATCTATCTATAGATATCTATTATCTATCTATTTACCTATCAATATATCTCTGTCTCTCTCACTACCTATCAATATATCTCTGTCTCTACATCTCTCTATGTACTGTATATATCTATCTATATATCTATCTATCTATCTATCTATCTATCTATCTATCTATCTATCTATCTCTATCTTTCAATCTCTATACCTCTATCAATCTTTCTATATGTTTATATCTATTCTTCTCTTTCTATGTCTGTCTTTCTCTGTCTTTCTCTATCTCTCTGTATCTATCTCTATCAATCTATCATCTATCTATCATCCTCTCTCTATATCTCAGTCTATCTATCTCTGTCTATCTCTCTATCAATCTCTATCAATCTCTCTCTATCTCTGCCTCTATCAATCCCTCATCTCTAGTTAGCAACCTTTGTCTCTTCTGATGACAAGGATAGCGCAGCATACAGTGCTGTTCTTACTGCCAAATGGACAGAAACTTTGACACATTCAATTATCAGTAAGGGTAGGGCCAATCAGAGCAACCTTGCTGCACTTGGGATGTGAGTACTGTGTGTCCGTATGAGCCTTACTGTAGCTGCATCCTATTAACTAATTACAAACGTAGTGTAACCTTCTTTGTTAATGGCTGTTCAGTTGTGGGTTACCATTCGGCCATGAACAATGAAGACACAAAAAACAATGCAGTTGTAATTAGTTAATAGGATGCAGCTGTCTACTTTCACACTCGCGTTTTGGCTTTCCGTTTGTGAGATCCGTTCAGGGCTCTCACAAGCGGTCCAAAACGGATCAGTTTGCATTCTAATGCACTCAGACTGTTTATCAGTTTACTTCAGTTGATAAGCATGTAGATAAGCTCATCTACCAATTATTTTTCAGGCTATTGTCTGGATGGAACCATTCAGGTCTAGCGGCCTGAAGCCTATGAGGCAGAATGGCCGCAGATGGAGCCATGATTGCGCCCCCACTTCTGGGTAGTGAGGTGGCACCCTAGGTGACTTCATGCTACTTTCTTTCCTTTGAATAGTTACTTATTTTGATATACTAATAAAGTCTGAGAAAATTTTATATGTTTTGAGTACAATTGGCTTTTTTGGATGTGGATGTGGCGCCTACCCTTGCCTACCCTTGCCTACCCGTCGTCCAAAACAATACGGTGTATATACAGATGTAGCCAAGCTAAAACTGACTCTGATAACACTTGTCACAGTGTTATCTTGTGCCATCTTTAGACAAAAGCCATTGAAATACATTGAAAGAGTTAATTAACCTTTTCGTGCCAATTTTTACTTAAAGGGTATGTACACCTTTGGGGCAATTGTATTTTATTATTATTGCATTGTACTAATTTTGAGCTAAAAATAATTTTTTTAATTGGTCTTTATTAAAAATATGGAATCCTTTTTTCTGTACAAAGCTGACATGCTCTAGTAGCAGCCTCTGGATTTTCTGTCTTTTCCGTCAGACCAGGAGCAGACCGACTCCTTATCGCTGCTCTCTGAACTCCTAAACACTCATTATAGCTCAGTTCTTATATTACTGATATATAAGTGTTTATGACTAGGGATGAGCGAACCCGAACTGTATAGTTCAGGTTCGTACCAAATTTTGGGGTGTCCGTGACACGAACCCGAACATTTTCGTAAAAGTCTGGGTTCGGGTTCGGTGTTCGGCGCTTTCTTGGCGCTTTTTGAAAGGCTGCAAAGGAGCCAATCAACAAGCATCATACTACTTGCCCCAAGAGGCCATCACAGCCATGCCTACTATTGGCATGGCTGTGATTGGCCAGTGCAGCATGTGACCCAGCCTCTATATAAGCTTGGGTCACGTAGCGCTGCACGTCACTCTGCTGATACAAGCGTAGGGAGAGGTTGCAGCTGCGACGTTAGGGCGAGATTAGGCAGTGATTAACTCCTCCAAAAGACCGATCTACAGCTGTGGATCATTGAACTGCTGCTATTCAATTGCTCACTGTTTTTAGGCTGCCCAGAGCGTTTTTCAGTCACTTTTTTCTGGGGTGATCGGCGGCCATTTTGTGGCTTGTGGTGCGACAGCACAAGCTGCCACCAAGTACATTTAACCATCAATAGTGTGGTTATTTTTTGCTATATCCTACATCAGGGTCAAGCTGTCATCAAGTGCATTTAACCATCAATAGTGTGGTTATTTTTTGGCCATATACTACATCAGGGGCAAGCTGAGCCTGTCACCCAAGTGCATTTAACCATCAATAGTGTGGTTATTTTTTGGCTATATCCTACATCAGGGTCAAGCTGTCATCAAGCGCATTTAACCATCAATAGTGTGGTTATTTTTTGGCCATATACTACATCAGGGGCAAGTTGAGCCTGTCACAAAGTTAATTTAACCATCAATAGTGTGGTTATTTTTTGGCCATATACTACATCAGGGGCAAGCTGAGCCTGTCACCAAGTGCATTTAACCATCAATAGTGTGGTTATTTTTTGGCTATATCCTACATCAGGGTCAAGCTGAGCCTGTCACAAAGTTATTCTCAATAACTTCACACACACGCTACAGTGCAGATCCAAGTCTAATTCTGTGATTAAACGTATAGCTGTCACCCAGCGCCTAAAAAATAGGCCTCACATTTATATTCATCCAAATCTGCCATTACTGCTTTAGCTGGTCAAGTTATTTAGTGTCCGTCAAAGCACAGTTTTTTTTCTGGGTTGAAATACAATTCCCAATTTTGCAATTCTCTAAATTAGTGGTTTCTGCTGTATCAGGCCTACTTTAAATCTATCCCTAAAAGGGTATATTAGATTCAAGGTGCTAATAGGGTAATTCTCAATAACTTCACACACACGCCACAGTGCAAATCCAAGTCGAATTCTGTGATTAAACGTATACCTGTCACCCAGCGCCTAAAAAATAGGCCTCACATTTATATTCATCCAAATCTGTCATTACTGCTTTAGCTGGTCAAGTTATTTAGTGTCCGTCAAAGCACAGTTTTTGTTCTGGGTTGAAATACAATTCCCAATTTTGCAATTCTCTAAATTAGTGGTTTCTGCTGTATCAGGCCTACTTTAAATCTATCCCTAAAAGGGTATATTAGATTCAAGGTGCTGATAGGGTAATTCTCAATAACTTCACACACACGCTACAGTGCAGATCCAAGTCTAATTCTGTGATTAAACGTATACCTGTCACACAGCGCCTAAATAATAGGCCTCACATTTATATTCAGCTAAATCTGTCATTACTGGTGTGCCTGTATTAGTGTAATACGGTACCTAAATAAATAGCCAGATAGTGTTAGGTGTCTGTAAAAAAAGGCCTGAATTTGAATTCAATACATTGGCCCGAATAAGATTTTTCTTATTGTGGTGAACGGTAACAATGAGGAAAACATCTAGTAAGGGACGCGGATGCGGACATGGTCGTGGTGGTGTTAGTGGACCCTCAGGTGCTGGGAGAGGACATGGCCGTTCTGCCACAGCCACACGTCCTAGTGAACCAACTACCTCAGGTCCCAGTAGCCAGCAGAATTTACAGCGATATTTTTTGGGCCCAATGCCGTTCTAAGGATGGTAAGGCCTGAGCAGGTACAGGCATTAGTCAATTGGGTGGCCAACAGTGGATCCAGCACGTTCACATTATCTCCCACCCAGTCTTCTGCAGAAAGCGCACAGATGGCGCATGAAAACCAAGCCCATCAGTCTGTCACATCACCCCCATGCATATCAGGGAAACTGTCTGAGCCTCAAGTTATGCAGCAGTCTCTTATGCTGTTTGAAGACTCTGCTGCCAGGGTTTCCCAAGGGCATCCACCTAGCCCTTCCCCAGGGGTGGAAGAGATAGAATGCACTAACGCACAACCACTTATGTTTCCTGATGATGAGGACATGGGAATACCACCTCAGCACGTCTCTGATGATGACGAAACACAGGTGCCAACTGCTGCGTCTTTCTGCAGTGTGCAGACTGAACAGGAGGTCAGGGGTCAAGACTGGGTGAAAGACGATGCAGGGGACGATGAGGTCCTAGACCCCACATGGAATGAAGGTCGTGCCACTGACTTTCACAGTTCAGAGGAAGAGGCAGTGGTGAGACCGAGCCAACAGCGTAGCAAAAGAGGGAGCAGTGGGCAAAAGCAGAACACCCACCGCCAAGAGACTCCGCCTGCTACTGACCGCCGCCATCTGGGACCGAGCACCCCAAAGGCAGCTTCAAGGAGTTCCCTGGCATGGCACTTCTTCAAACAATGTGCTGACGACAAGACCCGAGTGGTTTGCACGCTGTGCCATCAGAGCCTGAAGCGAGGCATTAACGTTCTGAACCTTAGCACAACCTGCATGACCAGGCACCTGCATGCAAAGCATGAACTGCAGTGGAGTAAACACCTTAAAAACAAGGAAGTCACTCAGGCTCCCCCTGCTACCTCTTCTGCTGCTGCCGCCTCGGACTCTTCTGCTGCTGCCGCCGCCTCGGCCTCTTTCTCCGCCTCTGGAGGAACGTTGGCACCTGCCGCCCAGCAAACATGGGATGTACCACCAACACCACCACCTGCGTCACCAAGCATCTCAACCATGTCACACGGCAGCGTTCAGCTCTCCATCTCACAAACATTTGAGAAAAAGCGTAAATTCCCACCTAGCCACCCTCGTTCCCTGGCCCTGAATGCCAGCATGTCTAAACTACTGGCCTATGAAATGCTGTCATTTAGGCTGGTGGACACAGACAGCTTCAAACAGCTCATGTCGCTTGCTGTCCCACAGTATGTTGTTCCCAGCCGGCACTACTTCTCCAAGAGAGCCGTGCCTTCCCTGCACAACCAAGTATCCGATAAAATCAAGTGTGCACTGCGCAACGCCATCTGTGGCAAGGTCCACCTAACCACAGATACGTGGACCAGTAAGCACGGCCAGGGACGCTATATCTCCCTAACTGCACACTGGGTAAATGTAGTGGCGGCTGGGCCCCAGGCGGAGAGCTGTTTGGCGCACGTCCTTCCGCCGCCAAGGATCGCAGGGCAACATTCTTTGCCTCCTGTCTCCTCCTCCTCCTACTCAGCTTCCTCCTCCTCTTCTTCCACCTGCTCATCCAGTCAGCCACACACCTTCACCACCAACTTCAGCACAGCCCGGGGTAAACGTCAGCAGGCCGTTCTGAAACTCATATGTTTGGGGGACAGGCCCCACACCGCACAGGAGTTGTGGGGGGGTATAGAACAATAGACCGACGAGTGGTTGCTGCCGGTGAGCCTCAAGCCCGGTGGCCTGGTGGTGTGTGATAATGGGCGAAATCTCATTGCAGCTCTGGGACTAGCCGGTTTGACGCACATCCCTTGCCTGGTGCATGTGCTGAATTTGGTGGTGCAGAAGTTCATTCGCAACTACCCCGACATGTCAGAGCTGCTGCATAAAGTGCGGGCCGTCTGTTCGCGCTTCCGGCATTCACACCCTGCCGCTGCTCGCCTGTCTGCGCTACAGCGTAACTTCGGCCTTCCCGCTCACCGCCTCATATGCGACGTGCCCACCAGGTGGAACTCCACCTTGCACATGCTGGACAGACTGTGCGAGCAGCAGCAGGCCATAGTGGAGTTTCAGCTGCAGCATACACGGGTCAGTCGCACTGCGGAACAGCACCACTTCACCACCAATGACTGGGCCTCCATGCGAGATCTGTGTGCCCTGTTGCGCTGTTTCGAGTACTCCACCAACATGGCCAGTGGCGATGACGCCGTTATCAGCGTTACAATACCACTTCTATGTCTCCTTGAGAAAACACTTAGGGCGATGATGGAAGAGGAGGTGGCCCAGGAGGAGGAGGAGGAAGAGGGGTCATTTTTTGCACTTTCAGGCCAGTCTCTTCGAAGTGACTCAGAGGGAGGTTTTTTGCAACAGCAGAGGCCAGGTACAAATGTGGCCAGACAGGGCCCACTACTGGAGGACGAGGATGAGGAGGAGGTGGAGGAGGATGAGGATGAAGCATGTTCACAGCGGGGTGGCACCCAACGCAGCTCGGGCCCATCACTGGTGCGTGGCTGGGGGGAAACGCAGGACGATGACGATACGCCTCCCACAGAGGACAGCTTGTCCTTACCTCTGGGCAGCCTGGCACACATGAGCGACTACATGCTGCAGTGCCTGCGCAACGACAGCAGAGTTGCCCACATTTTAACGTGTGCGGACTACTGGGTTGCCACCCTGCTGGATCCACGGTACAAAGACAATGTGCCCACCTTACTTCATGCACTGGAGCGTGATAGTAAGATGCGCGAGTACAAGCACACGCTGGTAGACGCGCTACTGAGAGCATTCCCAAATGTCACAGGGGAACAAGTGGAAGCCCAAGGCGAAGGCAGAGAAGGAGCAAGAGGTCGCCAACGCAGCTGTGTCACGGCCAGCTCCTCTGAGGGCAGGGTTAGCATGGCAGAGATGTGGAAAAGTTTTGTCACCACGCCACAGCTAACTGCACCACCACCTGATACGGAACGTGTTAGCAGGAGGCAACATTTCAATAACATGGTGGAACAGTACCTGTGCACACCCCTCCACGTACTGACTGATGGTTCAGCCCCATTCAACTTCTGGGTCTCCAAATTGTCCACGTGGCCAGAGCTAGCCTTTTATGCCTTGGAGGTGCTGGCCTGCCCGGCGGCCAGCGTTTTGTCTGAACGTGTATTCAGCACGGCAGGGGGCGTCATTACAGACAAACGCAGCCGCCTGTCTACAGCCAATGTGGACAAGCTGACGTTCATAAAAATGAACCAGGCATGGATCCCACAGGACCTGTCCATCCCTTGTGCAGATTAGACATTAACTACCTCCCCTTAACAATATATTATTGTACTCCAGGGCACTTCCTCATTCAATCCTATTTTTATTTTCATTTTACCATTATATTGGTAAAGTTGAATGAACCTCTCCTCTGTCTGGGTGCCGGGGCCTAAAAATATCTGACAGTGGCCTGTTTCAGTGGTGGGTGACATGAAGCCTGATTCTCTGCTATGACATGAAGACTGATTCTCTGCTGACATGAAGCCTGAATCTCTGTTATGGGACCTCTCTCCTCTGTCTGGGTGCCGGGGCCTAAAAATATCTGACAATGGCCTGTTCCAGTGGTGGGTGACATGAAGCCTGAATCTCTGCTATGACATGAAGCCTGATTCTCTGCTGACATGAAGCCTGAATCTCTGTTATGGGACCTCTCTCCTCTGTCTGGGTGCCTGGGCCTAAATATGTGACAATGGCCTGTTCCAGTGGTGGGTGACGTGAAGCCTGATTCTCTGCTATGACATGAAGACTGATTCTCTGCTGACATGAAGCCTGAATCTCTGTTATGGGACCTCTCTCCTCTGTCTGGGTGCCTGGGCCTAAATATGTGACAATGGACTGTTCCAGTGGTGGGTGACGTGAAGCCTGATTCTCTGCTATGACATGAAGACTGATTCTCTGCTGACATGAAGCCTGAATCTCTGTTATGGGACCTCTCTTCTCTGTCTGGGTGCCTGGGCCTAAATATGTGACAATGGACTGTTCCAGTGGTGGGTGACGTGAAGCCTGATTCTCTGCTATGACATGAAGCCTGATTCTCTGCCATGAGACCTCTCTCCAATTAATATTGGTTAATTTTAATTTATTTTATTTTTATTCATTTCCCTATCCACATTTGTTTGCAGGGGATTTAACTACATTTTGCTGCCTTTTGCAGCCCTCTAGCCCTTTCCTGGGCTGTTTTACAGCCTTTTTAGTGCCGAAAAGTTCAGGTCCCCATTGACTTCAATGGGGTTCGGGTTCGGGACGAAGTTCGGGTCGGGTTCGGACCCCGAACCCGAACATTTCCGGGAAGTTCGGCCGAACTTCTCGAACCCGAACATCCAGGTGTTCGCTCAACTCTATTTATGACCTCTCAGTTTAGAGATAAGGTTTATTAGATGGACCAGCACAAAGTGAAAGTAACTGTCACACAGCTAGAAAAACTGTTAACCCTTTGTGACAGCTCGATATAGTGATTTTTAGCCAAAAAAGAGTAACATGCAGCCATAAAAAAAATTGCCTCCGATGGTGTACATAGCCTTTAATGCAAGTTTAGCTTGGCTGCATCTGTATATATATATATATATATTACAACCTCACCCCCCCAAAAAAAAAAAAAAAACACCACTTATTATTGTCATAACACAACCCCTAACCAAAGCATCCTAAAATAGACATGTAACATATCAAGTCTTTTTTTTAAGGTAACACTAATATGATTATCAGAAAATGTAACTCAAATGTGTAAAAATATTCTTTACCGTTTTTTTCATAATGATATAGAAACTTGCATTGGTCACAAAAAGAAATGCTGCAAAAATCAAGCTGATGTCCCAATTGACCTGAAACATAGAAAGGTTAGAGTTGTTAAACTAACACTTACCAAAAATGGCTAAACTATGATTCATCCTGAAGATGCAAACAGGTGTGCACCACCAATGAGGCCAGGTGAGGCGATCGCCTCAGGCAGCACCAGGTAGGGGCCATACTGGGGAAGCGGAAGCCGGCCACGGGCAATGAGAGCTTTCATTGCGTCGAAGGGGTTAGGTTAAGAAATTGGCATTGCCCCCCGTTTCAGTTTCCCCCTCATGCAGCAGAAAGGCTAGGTGCACCGCTAGATGCAAAATACCCTGGACCTCAACCAGTTAAGCCAAAACCAGGAAAGGTGAAGTATCCGGCTTTCAGCATGGTGGCTCAGTGCTTAGCACTGGGGTCCTGGGTTTGAATCTGACCAGGAACAACAACTGCATGGAGTTTGTATGTTCTCCCCGTATTTGCGTGGGTTCCCTCCTGGGGCTCCGGCTACCTCCTGATAGGAAACTTTGATTGTGAGCCCCACTGGAAACAGCAAGGGATGATAATGTCTATAAAGCTCCACGGAATATGTCAGCGATATATAAGCAAATAAAATAATATAATAGTATAAAAATATGTCCTTCCTCTATATTATCTTTCCTTTTGTATTGACTCCCTACACTGCATCAAAAGCTTTTAATGCATTACTTGTCTTTAGGTGATAACTTCTGTCCTTCTTCCTTTTCATTCTATGACCCTTGTAATCTCTTCCATTTCTTGCAGCTTTTTTAATTGCCGTCGGTTTCACTGCATCCACCCTCCACCCCCCCTTATCACAAGCTCAGCTACACAAACTGTTTTAATAATCCTCCACTGAAAACTGTGATTCAGCCACTCCAGAGTAATGTAATAGAAAGTTCTTAAGGATTGTCCATTTTCTCCTCAGATTAACAACCGCAACATGTATCTCGCTGTTAAAAAAGACCCGTAATCTTCCTGACTTTTCTATTTTGCTTGCATTCTAAATTTAATATCAACGCTGGAGCCTCTATTCGTATGACTCAATGTCGTATCATTCCTTTATTATTCAAAGTAGATGTTCTAAATATATTCCTAGTGCACTGCATTGGGTGTTACCAGTTGTGGGTGTATTCCTGCACAATATTACACTGCAGCACTGTGCAGGGACACAACCCCAACTAGTAACACCCATCTAGACTTTCATTGCAAGCTGCTAGTAATTCATTCACAATTTCTAGTAGGAATAAAAGGAATGGCACAGCACAGAGTCATAAGAATAGATGCTCTAGTTATTCCTTGGGGGTGCAAGTAGTTGTTAAAAGAGCCACGTCAAGAGAGGTTAAAGGTCTTCTTAAAGATGCCCATTTTTCTTTAGCCTGATAAAGGGCCTTACCAAAGAAACACATAGACCAGTGATGGCTAGAGTTGAGCGAACACCTGGATGTTCGGGTTCGAGAAGTTCGGCCGAACTTCCCGGAAATGTTCGGGTCTGGGATCCGAACTCGAACCAAACTTCGCCCCGAACCCCATTGAAGTCAATGGGGACCCGAACTTTTCGGCACTGAAAAGGCTGTAAAAAAGCCCAGGAAAGGGCTAGAGGGCTGCAAAAGGCAGCAAAATGTAGGTAAATCCCGTGCAAACAAATGTGGATAGGGAAATGAATTAAAATAAAAAAAATAAAAAAATAAATTAACCAATATCAATTGGAGAGAGGTCCCATAGCAGAAAATCAGGCTTCCTGTCATAGCAGAGAATCAGACTTCATGTCACCCACCACTGGAACAGGCCATTGTCAGATATTTTTAGGCCCCGGCACCCAGACAGAGGAGAGAGGTCCCATAGCAGAGATTCAGGCTTCATGACATAGCAGAGAATCAGGCTTCATGTCACCCAACACTGGAACAGGCCACTGTCAGATATGTTTAGGCCCCGGCACCCAGACAGAGGAGAGAGGTCCCATAGCAGAGAATCAGGCTTCATGTCATAGCAGAGAATCATGCTTCATGTCACCCAACACTGGAACAGGCCACTGTCAGATATTTTTAGGCCCCGGCACCCAGACAGAGGAGAGAGGTCCCATAGCAGAGAATCAGGCTTCATGTCATAGCAGAGAATCAGGCTTCATGTCACCAACCACTGGAACAGGCCATTGTCAGATAATTTTAGGCCCCGACACCCAGACAGAGGAGAGAGGTCCCATAGCAGAGATTAAGGCTTCATGTCATAGCAGAGAATCAGGCTTCATGTCACCCAACACTGGAACAGGCCTGTCACCCAACACTGGAACAGGCCACTGTCAGATATTTTTAGGCCCCGGCACCCAGACAGAGGAGAGAGGTCCCATTGCAGAGAATCAGGCTTCATGTCACCCACCACTGGACCAGGCCACTGTCAGATATTTAGGCCCCGGCACCTAGACAGAGGAGAATGGTCCCATTGCAGAGAATAAGGCTTCATGTCACCCCCCACTGGAACAGGCCACTGTCAGATATTTAGGCCCCGGCACCCAGACGGAGGAGAGGTTCATTCAACTTTGGGTTGCCCCGCAATATAATGGTAAAATTAAAAAAAGAGGATTGAATGAAGTGCCCTGGAGTACAAGAATATATTGTTAAGGGGATGTAGTTATAAATGTATAATCTGCATAAGGGATGGACAGGTCCTGTGGGATCCATGCCTGGTTCATTTTTATGAACGTCAGCTTGTCCACATTGGCTGTGGACAGGCGGCTGCGTTTGTCTGTAATGACGCCCCCTGCCGTGCTGAATACACGTCCAGACAAAACGCTGGCCGCCGGGCAGGCCAGCACCTCCAAGGCATAAAAGGCTAGCTCTGGCCACGTGGATACTTTGGAGACCCAGCAGTTGAATGGGGCCGAACCATCAGTCAGTACGTGGAGGGGTGTGCACACGTACTGTTCCACCATGTTAGTGAAATGCTGCCTCCTGCTAACACGTTCCGTATCAGGTGGTGGTGCAGTTAGCTGTGGCGTGGTGACAAAACTTTTCCACATCTCTGCCATGCTAACCCTGCCCTCAGAGGAGCTGGCCGTGACACAGCTGCGTTGGCGACCTCAGTGCAGGAAGTAAGGTGGGCACATTGTCTTTGTACCGGGGATCCAGCAGGGTGGCAACCCAGTAGTCCGCACATGTTAAAATGTGGGCAACGTTGCGCAGGCACTGCAGCATGTAGTCGCTCATATGTGCCAGGCTGCCCAGAGGTAAGGACAAGCTGTCCTCTGTGGGAGGCGTATCTTCATCGTCCTGCCTTTCCCCCCAGCCACGCACCAGTGATGGGCCCGAGCTGCGTTAAGTGCCACCCCGCTGTGAACATGCTTCATCCTCATCCTCCTCCACCTCATCCTCGTCCTCGTCGTCCTCCAGTAGTGGGCCCTGTCTGGCCACATTTGTACCTGGCCTCTGCTGTTGCAAAAAACCTCCCTCTGAGTCACTTCTAAGAGACTGGCCTGAAAGTGCTAAAAATTACCCCTCTTCCTCCTCCTTCTCCTCCTGGGCCACCTCCCATTCCATCATCGCCCTAAGTGTTTTCTCAAGGAGACATAGAAGTGGTATTGTAACGCTGATAACGGCGTCATCGCCACTGGCCATGTTGGTGAAGTACTCGAAACAGCGCAACAGGGCACACAGGTCTCGCATGGAGGCCCAGTCATTGGTGGTGAAGTGGTGCTGTTCCGCAGTGCGACTGACCCGTGCGTGCTGCAGCTGAAACTCCACTATGGCCTGCTGCTGCTCGCACAGTCTGTCCAGCATGTGCAAGGTGGAGTTCCACCTGGTGGGCACGTCGCATATGAGGCGGTGAGCGGGAAGGCCGAAGTTACGCTGTAGCGCAGACAGGCGAGCAGCGGCAGGATGTGAACGCCGGAAGCGCGAACAGACGGCCCGCACTTTATGCAGCAGCTCTGACATGTCGGGGTAGTTGTGAATGAACTTCTGCACCACCAAATTCAGCACATGCGCCAGGCAAGGGATGTGCGTCAAACCGGCTAGTCCCAGAGCTGCAACGAGATTTCGCCCATTATCGCACACCACCAGGCCGGGCTTCAGGCTCACCGGCAGCAACCACTCGTCGGTCTGTTGTTCTATACCCCGCCACAACTCCTGCGCGGTGTGGGGCCTGTCCCCCAAACATATGAGTTTCAGAATGGCCTGCTGACGTTTACCCCGGGCTGTGCTGAAGTTGGTGGTGAAGGTGTGTGGCTGAATGGATGAGCAGGTGGAAGAAGAGGAGGAGGAAGCCGAGTAGGAGTAGGAGGCTACAGGAGGCAAAGAATATTGCTCTGCAATCCTTGGCAGCGGAAGGACGTGCGCCAAACAGCTTTCCGCCTGGGGACCAGCCGCCACTACATTTACCCAGTGTGCAGTTAGGGAGATATACGTATCTGTGGTTAGGTGGACCCTGTCACAGATGGTGTTCCGTAGTGCACACTTGATTTTATCGGATACTTGGTTGTGCAGGGAAGGCACGGCTCTCTTGGAGAAGTAGTGGCGGCTGGGAACAACATACTGTGGGACAGCAAGCGACATGAGCTGTTTGAAGCTGTCTGTGTCCACCAGCCTGAATGACAGCATTTCATAGGCCAGTAGTTTAGAAATGCTGGCATTCAGGGCCAGGGATCGAGGGTGGCTAGGTGGGAATTTACGCTTTCTCTCAAATGTCTGGCAAAGGATATATTTTTTTCTGGGTTGAAATACAATTCCCAAATTAGCAATTCCCTAAATCAGTGGTTTCTGCTGTAGCAGGCCAAGTTTAAATCTATCCATAAAAGGGTATATTACATTGAAGGTGCTGATAGAGTCATTCTCAATAACTTCACACGCTACCGTGCATCTCCAAGTCTAATTCTGTCCGTAAACGTATACCTGTCATCCAGTGCCTAAATAATAGGCCTACAAAGGGTCTGTATACTTATATCCATGAAAAATATATATTTTTTAAAAATATTTGCAAACATTTCTGAAATTGCAAACATTCGTTGTGGAGTATTGAGTGCATATTGATGGGAGAAATATTTTTGACAGTTTTTTTTTCATTTTAGCACAAGGCGGCAACATAACAAAATGTGAAAGAACTGAAAGGGCCTGAAGACTTTCTGAATGTACTGTAACTTGTTCTGTTAAAGGGGTTTTCTGGGACTCAAATATTGATGACCTATTCTCAGGATAAGTAATCAAAATCTTATTGGTGGGGGTCTGATACCCAGCACCCCCGCTGATCAGCTCTTTTAAAAGGTTGAGGTGCTCCGGTGACAGCTATGACCTCCTCACACAGTTCACCAAGCACTGCACCCTACATTGTGTAGCGGATGTGCTTAGTATTGCAGCCCAGGCCCATTCATTTCTGATAAAACAACCAACGAATACTTTTCCCATATATGTATATGCGATCCAATATCACAATAAGCGGAACCAATAATAGAAAATATATGGATCAAGGTTTAAACAAATAATAATTTCACCACACAATATATACTCAAATAATCACAATTTTTATTAAACATTTCATAATTACAAAAATCTGGCTTCACATAATTAAGAACATTTAAAAACTCAAAGGTTGGAGGTATATGGTGATATTAATTCATCAATGTAAAGTGCAAGTGAAAGCATATACATAAGGTAGTACAGAAATCATACACGCAGTATTATTACTGACCAACAGTGTATAAATATCATTAAATTCTACAGCAGATATCCAGTGTTGCTTCTACTAGACTCATAAGTAATATATAAAGTGCATCAAAAAGGTTGATAAATAGGCATCACAAAGAAATGTTAGTATTATGCAAAATCGGTACTGCGAAATCACACTATAGTTGCTAGACTATACCGAATATAACATATGATCAACGCAATGTAATACATACTAACCCAGAATATACACCACACCACTGCCAGACTGTGCCCCGACGCGCGTTTCGCCGTCAGCTTTTTCAAGGGGTTATGTCATCTACTTAGATAGACGGGTATTTATAGTCAAAAAGGTAGGCAGAGTCTAGTACATTCATCCAATGAAAATGGATTGAGCCGAGTCTGAACTGAGTGAAATAATTGCTCTCACCTGAGTTTAAACCAATACTGTGCAGCGCAGTGTGTATGGCGCGTGACTCGCCGCACATCGCTGGTACGTGCGTGTGCGGTCACAGCGACGGCGGGGACCCCTGCCAACTGCATATCAATGACTTATCCTAACAAGAGGTTATCAATATTATTGGCAGGACAACCCCTTTAAGAATAGCTCCACTGGGAGGCTATCTGGGCCAGGCGATTTTTTTCTTATGTAAATTCTATATGGCAATTTACAAATCCTCTAATCTAAATGGGTCATCTAAGGTTTTCCAATGGGAACCGCTTTGGAAAGAAAGACTCCATCTAATAAGATTTCAGTATGTGCAGTACAGTACTTATCATTTACATACTGTATATTAATTTGAAATAGATTAATATTGGAACATTCCATTAATTCTACTGTATGTAACAAATATTTATGAAAAATAGTCTCTATATGTAGAGGGTTTTAATTAATGCATACAAAGAAAAGTCCCTGCTGGTAACCAGGACAAAACACAGCAAAGAAGTTACCAACCAATACTGGAATCAGAAACCCTGGCTGATTTAATTATGGCTCATCCTTTGTTTAAGTCCGTGTGTTAAAGCTACTTCCAGTCCAGTGGGAAAAAGTCCAAAAAAGAAGGCACTTACCCAAAATATTATTTTCTCTGAAATGCCTCCTTCTCCCGCCTCGCCCCCCTCGCCCCTTCTGTTTACTGCTGGTTTTCAGGGGTTACGGCCACCGCTGTGATCTAATAGCAGTGGTCGCACTTGCGCAGTGTGATCCTCTCCTCTGGTGGCCATGCTTGCAGGATCGCACACACTCACACATGCGCGGAAGCTCCTAATCCGGCCACCACTCCTACAGCATCAATTCTGCTAATAAAATGCTGTATTAGCAGCCTCAGGAGCACCCGCGGTCAGTCAAGCGTAATCATCAGAGTGCCACATGCCTGGTCTGCAAGTCCCATACAAGGTTGTGCCCACCAAAGAGGCAGAAACTGTGGGCTGCTGAACAGCTGAAAAAGGCACGGTGAGACAACCCCTTTAAAATCACTCATCGTGCAAAGGTGGGAATATCATGTAGAAATAAAGTCATAGACTAAATTTCACCAAACAAGCTTGCCCACCCAAAACATTAGTAAATGCAAGGGAGGTCTTAGAACAGCTGTTACATACAGTGGGATGTGAAAGTTTGGGCAACCTTGTTAATCATCATGATTCTCCTGTATAAATCGTTGGTTGTTACGATAAAAAATGTCAGTTAAATATATCATATAGGAGACACACACAGTGATATTTGAGAAGTGAAATGAAGTTTATTGGATTTACAGAAAGTGTGCTATAATTGTTTAAACAAAATTAGGCAGGTGCATAAATTTGGGCACTGTTGTCATTTTATTGATTCCAAAACCTTTAGAACTAATTATTGGAACTCAAATTGGCTTGGTAAGCTCAGTGACCCCTGACCTACATACACAGGTGA
Organism: Bufo bufo; assembly: GCF_905171765.1. NCBI lineage: Eukaryota > Metazoa > Chordata > Amphibia > Anura > Bufonidae > Bufo > Bufo bufo. The sequence continues at coordinate 64,087,728 of NC_053397.1, read as the reverse complement.
ATCCAATTATGAGAAAGAGTATTTAAGGGGGTCAATTGTAATTTTCCCTCCTCTTTTAATTTTCTCTGAAGAGTAGCAACGGTCTCAAAACAACTCTCAAATGACCTGAAGACAAAGATTGTTCACCATCATGGTTTAGGGGAAGGATACAGAAAGCTGCCTCAGAGATTTCAGCTGTCTGTTTCCACAGTTAGGAACATATTGAGGAAATGGAAGACCACAGGCTCAGTTCAAGTTAAGGCTCGAAGTGGCAGACCAAGAAAAATCTCGGAAAGACAGAAGCAACGAATGGTGAGAACAGTCAGAGTTAACCCACAGACCAGCACCAAAGACCTACAACATCATCTTGCTGCAGATGGAGTCACTGTGCATCGTTCAACCATTCGGCACACTTTACACAAGGAGATGCTGTATGCGAGAGTAATGCAGAGGAAGCCTTTTCTCCGCCCACAGCACAAAAAGTGCTGCTTGAGGTGGGCTAAAGCACATTTGGACAAGCCAGCTTCATTTTGGAATAAGGTGCTGTGGACTGATGAAACTAAAATTGAGTTATTTGGCCATAATAAGGGGCGTTTCGCATGGAGGAAAAAGAACACAGCATTCCAAGAAAAACACCTGCTACCTACAGTAAAATATGGTGGTGGTTCCATCATGCTGTGGGGCTGTGTGGCCAGTGCAGGGACTGGGAATCTTGTCAAAGTTGAGGGACGCATGGATTCCACTCAGTATCAGCAGATTCTGGAGACCAATGTCCAGGAATCAGTGACAAAGCTGAAGCTGCGCCGAGCTGGATCTTTCAACAAGACAACGACCCTAAACACTGCTCAAAATCCACTAAGGTATTTATGCAGAGGAACAAGTACAACGTTCTGGAATGGCCATCTCAGTCCCCAGACCTGAATATAATTGAAAATCTGTGGTGTGACTTAAAGAGAGCTGTCCTTGCTCGGAAGCCATCAAACCTGAATGAACTAAAGATGTTTTGTAAAGAGGAATGGTCCAAAATACCTTCAACCAGAATCCAGACTCTCATTGGAACCTACAGGAAGCGTTTAGAGGCTGTAATTTCTGCAAAAGGAGGATCTACTAAATATTGATTTCATTTCTTTTTTGTGGTGCCCAAATTTATGCACCTGCCTAATTTTGTTTAAACAATTATAGCACACTTTCTGTAAATCCAATAAACTTCATTTCACTTCTCAAATATCACTGTGTGTGACTCCTATATGATATATTTAACTGACATTTTTTATCGTAACAACCAACGATTTATACAGGAAAATCATGACGATTAACAAGGTTGCCCAAACTTTCGCATCCCACTGTAAGTAGTCTAGGACTGATAGTATGCTATTTTCCAGAAACAGTGCTACATTTTCCACAGGCTGTGTCAGGTACCTCATCATTTTCCAACCATAGAGAATTTAATTCTACAAATCCAGGTACATAAAACTCTAAGAGAACTATTATAGGTGGCACTATACCCTTGTTAGGCTGAGCAGCTTTTTCCCTGGAGTTGACCCAATATTTTGGGGGTGTGGGATGGAGGCTCCTACTGCCATATTTGGTGGCAGTGTCCTAAAATAAAAAGGTTTTGGACCTCGGTATGTGGCACATTGTCAAACATTTGTGATATCTCTCTCTCTCTCTCTGTGTCTCCCAAAACATGTCTATTGGGTCTTTTGATAGGAAGTCAGGGATCCCACTCTACCCAAACTTTATTTCAAATACTGTTGGCCACAGCCAGGATCTTAGTGGCCAGTAGTTGGACGCAAGATGAGCCCCCCTCAGTCTCACATTGGCAGAATTGGGGTAATCAATTGTACCCGTTTGAACATCTGGCCCCTTGGGAAGTATATTCTTCTCTCAAATTTGCAATCATTTCGGAGCCATGGAAGAAGTTCAGGGGTTCTGATTGTGTTTTCATTTTCTATGTGCGTTTGATTACCAATCTAGGTCACTATGCTTCTGTAGGGTTGGGTGGTCCTTCCATTCCCTTCCTTCAACCCTCCTCTCTCCTGCCTCCACTTCCTCTGTTTCTCCTTTTTATATATTTTGTTTATTCTGGTTTACTTGACCTTCCTGCTGTTATATTTATATTTATTCATCTACTGTAATAGTATGTATTGAGGAATGTACAGTGGTGTTGGTACTATTGTCTTGTTACTGTATTAGACATTTGTTAAAATAAAATATTATAAAAAAAAAAAATGAATCCTACAATTGAAACTTTTCAATAGTAAGCTTATTTAGTATTGGAGTCAGTGCCAGGTATATTCTGAGTGCCACCATTACTAGTCATCTGTATACAGGTGGGCTTTTACTTCTTCTGTCAAACGGCCAAATAACTTCAAAGATTGCTGGTAGGCTTGAGTGAATCGAGCTTCGGATCATAAATCCAAAGTTGATTTGTTAAAAAAAATTGTTGGTAATGCTATTTCCGAACATTAAAATGTATGGGCTCCGTGTAGCAAAATTTAGTCTTGGCCGCAGTTGTGCAAGATTTCGGTGAATGACTTTGGTATTCTGCGTATTTAAAAACATTTTAAAATAGGAATCCGAAGTACTGGCTGGTACCTCGGTACCAAAGCCCAGTTCAAATTCCTATTTTAAAATGTTTTTAAATACACAGATAGGAATACTGAATCATTCACTGAAGTCTAGCGCAATTTCGGCCGAGACAAAGTTTTGCTACACGGAGCCTATACATTTTAATGCTGTACGGAAACTGCATTAGAAACAACGTTTTTTAACAAATCGACTTCGGATCTAAGATTCGAAGCTCGATTCGCTCAAGTCTAATTGCTGGCTCTTTGACATATTGTCATATACAGTATGCATATTACTACTAAAAGACGCTGGCACTGTGATATATTCTGATACTAACTGAAGGACCCGGCTTCGCTCAGGTATATTTAATCTATTTCATTTAATGTTTGTGTGTCGTTAAAAAATATCAACACTATCCACTATAACAGTGGCATCTACAGCACCCCGCCCCCTTAACAGTGACCTCCACAGCCCCCCACCCCTTAACACTGACCCCCCCACAGTGCCCCATCCCTTAAAATTAGACCTCCACAGCAGCCCACCCCCTTAACTTTGACCTTTACAGCAGCCTTCCCCTTTAAGGCCTCATGCACACGACCGTTGTGTGCACCCGTGGCCGTTGTGCCGTTTTCCGTTTTTTTTCGCGGACCCATTGACTTTCAATGGGTCCGTGGAAAAATCGGAAAATGCACCGTTTTGCAGCCGCATCCGTGATCCGTGTTTCCTGGCCGTGAAAAAAATATGACCTGTCCTATTTTTTTCACGGCCAACGGTTCACGGACCCATTCAAGTCAATGGGTCCGTGAAAGAACACGGATGCACACAAGATTGGCATCCGTGTCCGTGATCCGTGGCCGTAGTTTAGTTTTTATACAGACGGATCCGAAGATCCGTCTGCATAAAAGCTTTTTCAAAGCTGAGTTTTCACTTCGTGAAAACTCAGAACCGACAGTATATTCTAACACAGAAGCGTTCCCATGGTGATGGGGACGCTTCTAGTTAGAATACACTACAAACTGTGTACAAGACTGCCCCCTGCTGCCTGGCAGCACCCGATCTCTTACAGGGGGCCGTGATCAGCACAATTAACCCCTTCAGGTGCGGCACCTGAAAGGGTTAATTGTACTATCATATCCCCCTGTAAGAGATCAGGGCTGCCAGGCAGCAGGGGGCAGACCCCCCCCCCCCCCCCCCCAGTTTGAATATCATTGGTGGCCAGTGCGGCCCCCCCCCCCCCCCCCCTATTGTAATAATTCGTTGGTGGCACAGTGTGCGCCCCCCCCCCCCCTTCCTCCCTCTATTGTAATAAATCGTTGGTGGCACAGTGTGCGCCCCCCATTGCCCCCCCCCCCCCCTCTATAGCATTAACAACGTTGGTGGCCAGTGTGCAGCCTCCCATCTCCCCCCCCCCCTCCCCCCCATCATCATTGGTGGCAGCGGAGTTCCGATCGGAGTCCCAGTTTATTCGCTGGGGCTCCGATCGGTAACCATGGCAACCAGGACGCTACTACAGTCCTCGTTGCCATGGTTACTTAGCAATAGTACAATAGTAGAAGATTAATACTTACCTGCTGCTGCGATGTTCGTGTCCGGCCGGGAGCTCCACCTACTGGTAAGTGACAGTGACAGGTCTGTGCAGCGCATTGCTAAATGAACCGTCACTTACCAGTAGGAGGAGCTCCCGGCCGGACACGAACATCACAGCTCCCAGGTAAGTATGAATCTTGTACTATTGCTAGTAACCCGCTGCCACCAATGATCGGGGGGGGGGGGGGGGGGGGGGGGCGCAAGATGGGAGGCCGCACACTGGCCACCAATGTTGAAAATGCTATAGAGGGAGGGGGGCCAATGATTGCCACCAACGATTTATTACAATAGAGGGAGGAAGGGGGGGGGGGGGGGGGCGCACACTGTGCCACCAACGAATTATTACAATAGAGGGAGGAAGGGGGGGGAGGCGGGGGGGGGGCACACTGTGCCACCAACGAATTATTACAATAGAGGGAGGAAGGGGGGGGCGCACACTGTGCCACCAACGAATTATTACAATAGAGGGAGGAAGGGGGGGGAGGCGGGGGGGGGCACACTGTGCCACCAACGAATTATTACAATAGAGGGAGGAAGGGGGGGGGGCGCACACTGTGCCACCAACGATTTATTACAATGGAGGAAGGGGGGGGGGGGCGCACTGGCCACCAATGATATTCAAACTGGGGGGGGGGGGGGGGGGGTCTGCCCCCTGCTGCCTGGCAGCCCTGATCTCTTACAGGGGGATATGATAGTACAATTAACCCCTTCAGGTGCGGCACCTGAGGGGTTAATTGTGCTGATCACGGCCCCCTGTAAGAGATCGGATGCTGCTAGGCAGCAGGGGGCAGTCATGTACACAGTTTGTAGTATATTCTAACTAGAAGCGTCCCCATCACCATGGGAACGCCTCTGTGTTAGAATATACTGTCGGAAATGAGGTTTCACGATCTAACTCATATCCGACAGTATATTCTAACATAGAGGCGTTCCCATGGTGATGGGGACGCTTCAAGTTAAAATATACCATCGGATTGGAGAAAACTCCGATCTGATGGTATAAAAGGGACTCCGGACTTTACATTGAAAGTCAATGGGGACGGATCCGTTTGAAATGGCACCATATTGTGTCAACGTCAAACGGATCCGTCCCCATTGACTTGCATTGTAATTCAGGACGGATCCGTTTGGCTCCGCACGGCCAGGCGGACACCAAAATGACTTTTTTTTCATGTCCGTGGATCCGCCAAAAATCAAGGAAGACCCACGGACGAAAAAACGGTCACGGATCACGGACCTACGGACCCTGTTTTTGCGGACCGTGAAAAAAAACGTTCGTGTGCATGAGGCCTTACAGTGAGTTTCACAGCACACCACCCTCTTGACAGTGACCTCCACAGGGGTCCGCCCCCTTAACAGTGGCCTTTACAGCAATCTTCCCCTTAAGTAGTTAGAATAGAAAGTTGGAGGGCACTCAATTACCAGGAGGTCAAATGGAGATTGGCACTTTCATTTAGATAAAAACCTTATTTATTGATATATAATAAAATATAATATATAAAAATGGCAATAGCGATAAATACTGAGTGTTCTTAGCATAACACCAGTCTGTAGTCTAGATGGTACTAATGTCCTATTCCAGGGAGAATCCTTGTGTGGAACCCTGTGTGGATGGTCTATGTGGATACCAGCCCTCACTCCTTGTGTCTGCGTTATTTACAACCTAACCGCAGTAATAAAACAGCGGTAATCTACGGGGGACTGCAGAGGTGCCTGGACAGTGTATACATACAGTATATATATATATATATATATATATATACACCCCTGATATTTATACCCCTGACAATACAGTGAACTAAGGTGCTGTTGGTTGAATTCCACTGAGGGCGATTGATGTAATGGATCATAGGAGGATTCTATACTTTGAATTTTAATTCACCGTACCTTGCAGTTTACCAACATCTTGGCAGAATTACCATATTGCAATATAGCGGGACTGGTTTTCCATGTGATTACCGGGAAGAATCTGGAATAGACCTTCATATATTTTCCTGCAGCGTACCTCTAATCCACAAATTTTTTCACTATTTTTTCACTACTTTTATATATATATATATATATATATATATTTTTTTTTTTGCTTTATCTATCTGTGCTATAATGTATAATCGATTGTTACAATCTTTTGTGGACGCTATTGGGTTGATGCTCTAGGTGGGGGACAATGCTCATCAAACAGCAAACTCTACCCGACACAAGGAGTGAGCGCTGGTATCCACATAGACCATCCACACAGGATTTCACACAAGGATTCTCCCTGGAATAGGACATTAGTACCATCTAGACTACAGACTGGTGTTATAGTAAGAACACTCAGTATTTATCGTTATTGCCATTTTTATATATTATATTTTATTATATATCAATAAATAAGGTTTTTATCTAAATGAAAGTGCCAATCTCCATTTGACCTCCTGGTAATTAAGTGCCCTCCAATTTTCAATTCTAACTACTTTTGTCCATTTTTTAGGGCTTGGGGTGTTACCCTTGGAGTGAGCACCATATCACGGTTATGCATGCAGGTGAGCCACTGACATTCACTGAAATTTCAAGCCTCAATTAAACCCATACAGTAGAGCTTCCAGCATGTGCACCATGGATATCTGGAGTCATATGGAGAGTAAATGCAAAAAAGCTGAATCTTTTATGTTTGAGAATATGGAAGGTGCAAATGAACAAATTGACATGGTGAGAAATACTACAGATCTTTTTAAAGACCTTGAAAAATTATTACATAGGCAGCTGAAGCAGAAATGGGAAATTAAATCCCTGAATAGTTATCTAACAAGCGGGATAATACCCAAAGGGCTACAGATTTTAAAAGACCCAGCACATGATTTATACAATGAAGAATTCCAAACAGAATGGAACACTCTTTTACATTCACAATCACGGGCACTAATCCAGCTGATAATTAAGAGACGGACACAAATTTTAGAACAAATATTGATAGAAATCACATCGCTTAGAGAATCAATAGACATATTAACACTGGATGAGGAATACACAAAATGGCAGGAACGAATATGTAAGAGTTTGGATAATTTAGAACGGGATATAATATATAAGAAAACAAAAATACTAAAACGACAAATAGTCAAAGACCTGCCAAAATAAATAATCAGTAATGAAATCCCAATACGTATAAATAGGGATTAAATGGAAAGGGAGGAGGAAGAAGCACATAATCAGAAACATGCAGAATACAATATCCCAACCACTAATCGTTATGAATCACTCTCAAATCAACATTTTTTAGATCAAACCCCACCACACCACAGAATAAAAACCAGAGACAACTTTCCAAGAACTCCAGTGAGGAAACAAATGGAAACACCACAATCACACGAGTACAACTTGCGACACAGACACCAGGATCAGCGAGACTATGTAGAGAGGAGAAGACCTGTAAATCACAACCACAATCACGGACACTATCACCAAGGAGGGAATCACGAAACACACAACCATTCTCACACAACAGTAAATCGAAAAAAAACACGAAGGGGAGGTAGACTCCATAAGACGACCACAAAGGCACTACAGAATACGAGTATAGTGGAGAATTCAATAGTCAATCTGAGTCAAGTGACTTTAACTGAGGCTCAAATAAGCCTCCTCAATAAGGGATTACAATTTTCACCTACGATCAAATTAGATAAGTTTAACACATATATAGGCATAGAGAAATTTGTTAGGAAAATGTGCCTTAAAAAATATTTTATAAAAAATCCTATAACATCAACGTATGATACCGTAAGCAATAAATATAGGCATACAGAACTTAAAGAGAGATCCAAACGGTATCCGAAACAAGAAATGAGTGATGAAATAGCTACCTTTAGGAAAAACATAGAAGAAGAAATCAGGAGATTAAAAATTTGAGTAAAAGTGAGATCAATGCCATTAAACAATTGCAAACTCAACAGAATATAACCATTAGACAAGCGGATAAGGGGGGAGCGATTGTAATTTAAGATACAGAACAGTATAAAAAGGAATGCTTGAGACAATTAACTGACACTACGACATATAAAAAGCTGAGTAATGACCTAACCCATAAATTTTACAGAGAATTAGTTAAATATTGCCATAAAGGAAGGGAAGCAGGAATTTTATTGGAACGCGAATATAAATACATAATAGGCACCACAAAACGAACACCCATATTCTATTGCATCCCGAAAATCTACAAAAACTACAATGAACCACCTGGACGTCCGATAATATCAGGAATAGGGTCAATAACTTTAAACCTATCACAATATATCGATAGGTTACTCCAACCGGTAGTAAAACAGATTCCGTCATATATTAAGGAAACTATGGACATTATATCAACGCTAGAAAGATTGGTTTCTGATGATATATGGGGATTATGGATGTGAATTCTCTATATACCATTATAGACCACACTTTTACATACAGGAGAGGGGTACCGCCATGGGTACAGTGTTCGCCCCCAGTTATGCCAATCTGTTTATGGCTTAGTGGGAAATGGACATCATCCACCCACACCTGGGGATGAGCCTGGTACTCTGGCAGAGGTACATAGATGATATCATCTTTATTTGGAAAAACAGAGGAAAATCTAAAATCTTTCCTGGAAGACATTAGTAACATTGATAGAAACCTTAGTTTTTCTACAAATATGAGCAGGTCACATATTGAGCTTTTAGACTAAAATATCACAATTACAGATAGGAAATTAATATGCAATACTTACCATAAACAGGTGATAAAAAATAGCTACATATTGTATTCAAGCTGTCACCTTCCTAGATGGTTGATCAATATCCTGACCAATCAGTTCAGAAGACTGAAGAGAAATTGTACGGACAATGAGCAATTTGAGATGGAAGCCACACAGTTAACAGAGCAATTTATGATTAAACAATATCCAGAGGTTAATAGAGACATCACTCTAAAAAGTGAGAGGTTTGGATAGAGCAGATTATTATTATTTTTTTTATTAAGGGATACTAAACAAGATAGCAATTTGAGAATTGTAACTCCATTTCATGCACAATATAGGACAATAAAGAGGATTATAAACAAACAATGGCACCATTTACTGAGGGACAAAGTTATAGACCCCCGACTGACCCCTAAACCATTAATAACATAAACAAGGGCACCAAATTTGGGTCTACTGGTTGCACCATCTATTAAGAGAAGGATGATATTGGGGGCCAATACAAATTGGCTATTGTCAAAAGGTTTTCACAGATGTGGATATATGTGTACTATATATGATGCTGGCACTGTGATATATTCTGATATAGGTGTACTGTAGATGATGCTGGCACTGTGATATATTCTGATATAGGTGTGCTAAAGAAGATGCTGGCACTGTGATATATTCTGATATAGGTGTACAATAGATGATGCTGGCACTGTGATATATTCTTATATAGGTGTACAATAGATGATGCTGGCACTGTGATATATTCTGATATAGGTGTGCTATAGAGGATGCTGGCACTGTGATATATTCTGATATGGGTGTGCTATATATGATGCTGGCACTGTGATATATTCTGATATACATGTAGGTGTACAATAGATGATGCTGGCACTGTGATATATTCTGATATGGGTGTGCTATATATGATGCTGGCACTGTGATATATTCTGATATAGGTGTACAATAGATGATGCTGGCACTGTGATATATTCTGATATAGGTGTGCTATATTTCTGGCACTGTGATATATTCTGATATAGGTGTACTATATATGATGCTGGCACTGTGATATATTCTGATATACATGTAGGTGTACAATAGATGATGCTGGCACTGTGATATATTCTGATATAGGTGTGCTATAGAGGATGCTGGAACTATGATATATTCTGATTATAGGTGTACAATAGATGATATTGGCACTGTGATATATTCTGAAAGGTGTGCTATAGAGGATACTGTCACTGTGATATATTCTGATATAGGTGTACTGTAGATGATGCTGGCACTGTGATATATTGTGATATAGGTGTGCTATAGATGATGATGGCACTGTGATATATTGTGATATAGGTGTGCTATAGATGATGATGGCACTGTGATATATTCTGATATAGTTGTGCTATAGATGATGCTGGCACTGTGATATATTCTGATATAGTTGTGCTATACATGATGCTGGCACTGTGATATATTCTGATATAGTTGTGCTATACATGATGCTGGCACTGTGATATATTCTGATATAGTTGTGCTATACATGATGCTGGCACTGTAATATATTCTGATATAGGTGTACTATATATGATGCTTGCATTGTGATATATTCGGATATACAGTACAGACCAAAAGTTTGGACACACCTTCTCATTCAAAGAGTTTTCTTTATTTTCATGACTATGAAAATTGTAGATTCACACTGAAGGCATCACAACTATGAATTGACACATGTGGAATTATATACATAACAAACAAGTGTGAAACAACTGAAAATATGTCATATTCTAGGTTCTTCAAAGTAGCCACCTTTTGCTTGGATTACTGCTTTGCACACTCTTGGCATTCTCTTGATGAGCTTCAAGAGGTAGTCCCCTGAAATGGTTTTCACTTCACTGGTGTGCCCTGTCAGGTTTAATAAGTGGGATTTCTTGCCTTATAAATGGGGTTGGGACCATCAGTTGCGTTGAGGAGAAGTCGGGTGGATACACAGCTGATAGTCCTACTGAATAGACTGTTAGAATTTGTATTATGGCAAGAAAAAAGCAGCTAAGTAAAGAAAAACGAGTGGCCATCATTACTTTAAGAAATGAAGTTCAGTCAGTCAGCCAAAAAATTGGGAAAACTTTGAAAGTAAGGGCTATTTGACCATGAAGGAGAGTGATGGGGTGCTGCGCCAGATGACCTGGCCTCCACAGTCACCGGACCTGAACCCAATCGAGATGGTTTGGGGTGAGCTGGACCGCAGAGTGAAGGCAAAAGGGCCAACAAGTGCTAAGCATCTCTGGGAACTCCTTCAAGACTGTTGGAAGACCATTTCAGGGGACTACCTCTTGAAGCTCATCAAGAGAATGCCAAGAGTGTGCAAAGCAGTAATCCAAGCAAAAGGTGGCTACTTAGAAGAACCTAGAATATGACATATTTTCAGTTGTTTCACACTTGTTTGTTATGTATATAATTCCACATGTGTTAATTCATAGTTTTGATGCCTTCATAGTCATGAAAATAAAGAAAACTCTTTGAATGAGAAGGTGTGTCCAAACTTTTGGTCTGTACTGTAAATGTGCTATAGAAGATGCTGGCACTGTGATATATTCTGATATAGGTGTACAATAGATGATGCTTGCACTTTGATATATTCTGATATAGGTGTGCTATAGAAGATGCTGGCACTGTGATATATTCTGATATAGGTGTACAATAGATAATGCTGGTACTGTGATATATTCTGATATAGGTGTACAATAGATGATGCTGGCACTGTGATATATTCTGATATAGGTGTACAATAGATGATGCTGGCACTGTAATATATTCTGATATAGGTGTACTATATATGATGCTTGCACTGTGATATATTCGGATATAGGTGTGCTATAGAAGATGCTGGCACTGTGATATATTCTGATATAGGTGTCACGGTGGGGAGTGGGGGAAACCCCCCACCGTGCGGTGTCAAAGGGTAAAAGGGAATCAGCTTCGCCAAAAGGAGTAATAAGGGAGCAGGTCACCTCCTACAGCGTCCCTAATCCTCTCTCCCTGACTCCTCACCGTATGAGCGGACCCTGATGGAAGGACGACTCATATTCAGGATTGCAAGAGACCCTAAGTCGCCCTGGTAATCCCTCACCAAGGAGCAGGGAAGAGACGACCTGTTCATCCTAGTCATGGAGGAACAGGAGTCTCTATCTGAGGCCAGGCTGCAAGGAGAGGGGAACACATACAGCTTAAGGAGATGACAGATAAGCGAAACCAATAACACACTTACCTGCCACAGACACACTGACTGGAACCCGTGCACAAGTGCTGCTGTCCATACCAACATTAAAGGACACAGCACACACCACAAACCACACAGGAACCCAGGACATCCATAGCTGCAATAAACATGAGACAGTGGAATGTCAAGTAAACATGCTGGACACCAAACACCACCAGACATGTAACACCAAACTAGACATACAGACACCCTGAACATAACCCACTCCATACAAATAGGGACAGGAAGGGAAGGAGACACCGGGATAACATTGATGACCACAAGGGTGGCCCTCACTGGACAGATGGAACACCCTGGACTGGAGCAGAGCTCCAGCACCAACAACAGCTGAAGTACAACTCACTCCAGCCAGGAAACCACAGAAGATATAAGCCAAGTGACCACACCCAGTCAGGGAGTTAACCCTTACAGCACCAGACAGAGGGAGGCAACAACTTAAAGGGGAAGTGCACACACAAGCATGCCAAACCACACGTTACCACCGGCAACAGCATGCGTGGCAACCATGTCACGGCAATAACCCAGAAGGCCGAGACACTGCCACCGCATGCTCTCACAGCAACACGTTGCCGCAAGTGTGGCAACAGTGTCACAGCGCAAACCAAAGGCCATGACAATAGGTGTGCAATAGATGATGCTGGCACTGTGATATATTGTGATATAGGTGTACAATAGATGATGCTGGCACTGTTATTTATTGTGATATAGGTATACAATAGATGATGCTGGCACTGTGATATATTGTGATATAGGTGTACAATAGATGATGGTGGCACTGTGATATATTGTCATACATGTACTGTGACAACAAAAGACATTGAAAAGATGAAGTTATAATTTGCTGCAATTGTGTAATTAATGCATTAAAGGGTACCTGTCCCCATGAAAATGCAGTGCAATGTGTAAGCCCATGGGTGTGAGTAAGAGAGTGTGTGTATAGTGTGTGTGTGTGTGTGTGTGTGTGTGTACCTACCTACCTACCTGTTTTTATGATAAAATCTCTATCTTGATAGTCCAGAAGTGCAGTCTTGCTGCCGACTCCTGTACCCCTGCTCTGTGCTGAATATGCTAGGTGCTGCTACACTTTTCAGCTCTGTCAGTCACCCCAAGTCAGTACCTCTGAACTACTATAGGTGGCACTGCTGAGCTAAGTCTTCTGCCTTAATGTCTAAAACACTGACAACAAAAGTGAGCACACCCCTAAGTGAAAATGGCCAAATTGTGCCCAAAGTGTTAATATTTAGTGTGGCCACTATTATTTTCCAGCACTGGCCTAACTCTCTTGGGTATGGCGTTCACTAGAGCTTCACAGGTTGCCACTGGAATGCTCTTCCACTCCTCCATGATGACATCACGGAGCTGGTGGATGTTAAAGATCTTGCGCTCCTGCACCTTCTGTTTGAGGTTGCCCAACAGATTCTCAATAGGTTTTAGATCTGGAGACATGCTTGGCCAGTCCAGCACCTTTATCCTCAGTTTCTTTAGCAAGGCAGTGGTCGTCTTGGAGTTGTGTTTGGGGTCGTTATCATGTTGGAATACTGCCCTGCGCCCAGTTTCTGAAGGGAAGGGATCATGCTCTGCTTCAGTATGTCACAGTAAATGGTGGCATTCATGGTTCCCTTAATAAAATGTAGCTCTCCACAGCCGGCAGCACTCATGCAGCCCTGAACCATAACACTCCCACCACCAAAATGTTAGTTAGAGAGAAAACATTAGTTTTGTCAGTGGCTGCATCAGATATGTGTCTTCTAATGCGCACTTTTAGTGGACCACTGGCTTGCCCTACATATTGAAGATTGCAAATAGAACAGGTGACTAAATATACTACATGTGTAGTGTTAGGCCCCTTGCAGACGAGCGTGAGCGGAATAGGTCCGGATGCATTCAGTGAAAAATGCGTGATTTTGCAAGCAAGTTCATTCAGTTTTGCATGCAATCGCATTTAGTTGTTCAGCTTTTATCGCGTGGGTGCAATGCGATTTAATGCGTTTTGCACTCGCGTGATAAAAAACGGAAGGTTTACAAACAGCATCTCTTAGCAACCATCTATGAAAAACGCATCGCATCCGTACTTGCTTGCGGATGCGATTTTCATGCAGCCCCATTCACTTCTATGGGGCCAGCGTTGTGTGAAAATAGCAGAATATAGAACATGCAGCGATTTTCACGCAACGCACAAGTTCCGGATTCTGTTCGGGCGCAATGCATTTGCATCACACATTGCACCCACACGGAATACTCGCTTGTGTGAAAGGGGCCTTACAGTTAATGTCCGTGTGTACCTTGTGTTCTTATGATGTAGTACAGGGAAAAAAATGGCTGACTTGTATTGGCACGCCTTACATTTGAGATGCCCACATTTCCAAAAACCTGGAAAGGAGACTATGTTTTTTATGTGAATCAATGGACGTGTACATACTCTGCGATATTATATTGCCAACTGTTTGTGCTCTCCTAGATACACTGCCTGTCCAAAAAAAAAGTCGCCACTAAAAAAAGCCTTTAGATTTGATTACGGCACGCATTCGCTGTGGCATTGTTTCGATAAGCTTCTGCAATGTCACAAGATTTATTTCCATCCAGTGTTGCATTCATTTTTCACCAAGATCTTGCATTGATGATGGTAGAGTTTGGCTGCTCAAAGCCTTCTCCAGCACATCCCAAAGATTCTCAATGGGGTTAAGGTCTGGACTCTGTGGTGGCCAATCCATGTGTGAAAATGATGTCTCATGCTCCTTGAACCACAATTTGAGCCTGATGAATCCTAGCATTGTCATCTTGGAATATGCCCGTGCCATCAGGGAATAAAAAATCCATTGATGGAATAACCTGGTCATTCAGTATGTTCAGGTAGTCAGCTGACCTCATTCTTGGAGCACTTACTGTTGCTGAACCTAGACCTGACCAACTGCAGCAACCCAGATCATAGCACTGCCCCCACAGGCTTGTACAGTAGGCACTAGGCATGATGGGTGCATCACTTCATTTGACTCTCTTCTTACCCTGATGTGCCCATCACTCTGGAACAGAGTAAATATGGACTCATCAGACCACATGACCCTCTCCCATTGCTTCAGAGTCCAATCTTAATGCTCCCTAGCAAATTGAAGCCTTTTTTTCTGGTTTGCCTCACTGATTAGTGGTTTTCTTACAGCTACACAGCTGTTCAGTCCCAATCCCTTGAGTTCCCTTCGCATTGTGCGTGTGGAAATGCTCTTACTTTCACTATTAAACATAGCTCTGAGTTCTACTGTTGTTTTTCTTCGATTTGATTTCACCAAACGTTTAAGTGATCACCAATCACGATCATTCAGGATTTTTTTCCCGCCACATTTCTTCCTCGAATACGATGGGTCCCCACTATCCTTCCAGTTATTAATAATGCGTTGGACAGTTCTTAACACAATTTTAGTAGTTTCTGCAATCTCCTTAGATGTTTTCTCTGCTTGATGCATGCCAATGATTTGACTCTTCTCAAACAGACTAACATCTTTTCCACGACCACGAGATGTGTCTTTCGACATGGTTGTTTAAGAAATGAGAAGCAACTCATTGCACCAGTTGGGGTTAAATAACTTATTGCCAGCTGAAAGATAATCGCCCATGCAGTAATTATCCAATAGGAAGCTCATAACTATTTGCTTAGTTAAATCCATGTGGCGACTTTTTTTTTTGGACAGGCAGTGTACAAAACAAACTCCTTCCTGAAGTATTTGTGCCAAAATAGGAAGACATTTGTGGACAATTCCTACAATGTGTTGACACTGTTGGCTATATGGTGTGACAATTGTAACAGGATGCTATGCATTGATGTTATTTATTTTTTCCCTATTTTTATATTCCTGTAAGAGCAATATCTTTGGGATATTTCAGATTTTTTTTGTACTGCTCTACTTAGAGCGCTTTTTTTATGATCCCTATTCTTACATCGCAAAATAGCTCTGTTTCTTCCAACCTGAAATGTATCTTCTTTTGTGCAATTGCGTCGTGGGCGACATATGAAATATTTTCAGTCACATGCCTGTGATGGCAAGAATTTGCATAGCATAAAGAATTGCCTGCTGTGTGTTTCTTATAAGGGGAGCTGATGATCCTAGTACCCTCATGAGATAAAACAACATCAAGAAAGGGCGTACTCATAACATCAAAATTATAGGTAAATCCCAAATTCGTATCATTACAGTTGATTTAGTACAAGCTCATATGAACAATATTCGCCCCCAGTTTCGCTAATATTTTTATGGGGTCCTGGGAAAGCGCCACTATTACACCCATGTTGAATAGGACCATGGAAGCTGGAGAATTGATAATATGGAGGATATTTATCGATGATTGTCTGGTCCTGTGGAAGGGGGAGAAACAGGGCCTGCTAGATTTCATCAAGGGGTTAAATGACAATCAATGGAATTTATCCTTCACTAGTACAGTCAGCGATACCTCCGTTAATTTCTTGGATTTGACACTTTTTGTTGAGGGCAACCAGCTTAAAACCAAAAAGTTTTTTAAAGAGACGGATGTGAACGTCTATATAGATACCTCCAGCTGCCATTATACACCGTGGCTGAAAAATATCCCTAAGGGACAAATAAAGAGGGTCTTTAGAAATTGTACCAAAGTGGAGGATTTTAGAACACAAAGCGAGGTCATTAAGGAACGGTTCAGGGAGAAAGGGTATCAGGCAGATGAATTAGCCAAATGTAGCAGGATGATAGAGGAAGAAGATAAAGGAAAGAAGAAAAAGGTGGAGACTAGGGATGAGCGAACCCGAACTGTATAGTTCGGGTTCGTACCGAATTTTGTGGTGTCCGTGACACGGACCCGAACCCGAACATTTTCGTAAAAGTCTGCGTTCGGGTTCGGTGTTCGGCGCTTTCTTGGTGCTTTTTGAAAGGCTGCAAAGCAGCCAATCAACAAGCGTCATACTACTTGCCCCAAGAGGCCATCACAGCCATGCCTACTATTGGCATGGCTGTGATTGGCCAGTGCAGTATGTGACCCAGCCTCTATATAAGCTTGGGTCACGTAGCGCTGCACGTCACTCTGCTGATACAAGTGTAGGGAGAGGTTGCAGCTGCGACGTTAGGGCGAGATTAGGCAGATTAACTCCTCCAAAAGACTTCATTCAGTGATCGATCTACAGCTGTGGATCATTGAACTGCTTCTATTCAATTGCTCAGTGTTTTGAGGCTGCCCAGAGCGTTTTTCAGTCACTTTTTTCTGGGGTGATCGGCGGCCATTTTGTGGCTTGTGGTGCGCCAGCACAAGCTACCACCAAGTGCATTTAACCATCAATAGTGTGGTTATTTTTTTGCTATATCCTACATCAGGGTCAAGCTTTCATCAAGTGCATTTAACCATCAATAGTGTGGTTATTTTTTGGCCATATACTACATCAGGGGCAAGTTGAGCCTGTCACCCAGCACCTAAAAAATAGGCCTGACATTTATATTCATCCAAATCTGTACTGTTTTAGCTGGTCCAGTTATTTTTAGTGACCGTAAAAGCACAGTTTTTGTTCTGGGTTGAAAAACAATTCCCAAGTTTGCAATTCTCAAAATTAGTGGTTTCTGCTGTATCAGGCCTACTTTAAATCTATCCCTAAAAGGGTATATTAGATTCAAGGTGCTGATAGGGTAATTCTACAAAAACTTAACACACACGCTACAGTGCAGATCCAAGTCTAATTCTGTGATTAAACGTATACCTGTCACACAGCGCCTAAAAAATAGGCCTCACATTTATATTCATCCAAATCAGTACTGTTTTAGCTGGTCCAGTTATTTTTAGTGACCGTAAAAGCACAGTTTTTGTTCTGGGTTGAAAAACAATTCCCAAATTTGCAATTCTCAAAATTAGTGGTTTCTGCTGTATCAGGCCTACTTTAAATCTATCCCTAAAAGGGTATATTAGATTCAAGGTGCTGATAGGGTCATTCTGAAAAACTTAACACACACGCTACAGTGCAGATCCAAGTCTAATTCTGTGATTAAGCGTATACCTGTCACACAGCGCCTAAAAAATAGGCCTCACATTTATATTCAGCTAAATCTGTCATTACTGGTGTGCCTGTATTAGTGTAATACGGTACCTAAATAGATAGCCAGATAGTGTTAGGTGTCTGTAAAAAAAGGCCTGAATTTTAATTCAATACATTGGCCCGAATAATATTTTTCTTATTGTGGTGAACGGTAACAATGAGGAAAACATCTAGTAAGGGACGCGGACGTGGACATGGTCGTGGTGGTGTTAGTGAACCCTCGG
The DNA here is from genome assembly GCF_905171765.1 of Bufo bufo. NCBI lineage: Eukaryota > Metazoa > Chordata > Amphibia > Anura > Bufonidae > Bufo > Bufo bufo. The sequence goes on along the minus strand of NC_053397.1, from coordinate 64,069,363 downwards.
GTGCTGGGAGAGGACGTGGCCGTTCTGCCACAGCCACACGTCCTAGTGTACCATCTACCTCAGGTCCCAGTAGCTGCCAGAATTTACAGCCATATTTGGTGGGGCCCAATGCCGTTCTAAGGATGGTAAGGCCTGAGCAGGTACAGGCATTAGTCAATTGGGTGGCCGACAGTGCATCCAGCACGTTCACATTATCTCCCACCCAGTCTTCTGCAGAAAGCGCACAGAAGGCGCATGAAAACCAAGCCCATCAGTCTGTCACATCACCCCCATGCATATCAGGGAAACTGTCTGAGCCTCAAGTTATACAGCAGTCTCTTATGCTGTTTGAAGACTCTGCTGCCAGGGTTTCCCAAGGGCATCCACCTAGCCCTTCCCCAGGGGTGGAAGAGATAGAATGCACTAACGCACAACCACTTATGTTTCCTGATGATGAGGACATGGGAATACCACCTCAGCACGTCTCTGATGATGACGAAACACAGGTGCCAACTGCTGCGTCTTTCTGCAGTGTGCAGACTGAACAGGAGGTCAGGGATCAAGACTGGGTGGAAGACGATGCAGGGGACGATGAGGTCCTAGACCCCACATGGAATGAAGGTCGTGCCACTGACTTTCACAGTTCAGAGGAAGAGGCAGTGGTGAGACCGAGCCAACAGCGTAGCAAAAGATGGAGCAGTGGGCAAAATCAGAACACCCGCCGCCAAGAGACTACGTCTGCTACTGACCGCCGCCATCTGGGACCGAGCACCCCAAAGGCAGCTTCAAGGAGTTCCCTGGCATGGCACTTCTTCAAACAATGTGCTGACGACAAGACCCGAGTGGTTTGCACGCTGTGCCATCAGAGCCTGAAGCGAGGCATTAACGTTCTGAACCTTAGCACAACCTGCATGACCAGGCACCTGCATGCAAAGCATGAACTGCAGTGGAGTAAACACCTTAAAAACAAGGAAGTCACTCAGGCTCCCCCTGCTACCTCTTCTGCTGCTGCCGCCTCGGTCTCTTCTGCTGCTGCCGCCGCCTCGGCCTCTTCCTCCGCCTCTGGAGGGACGTTGGCACTTGCCGCCCAGCAAACATGGGATGTACCACCAACACCACCACCTGCGTCACCAAGCATCTCAACCATGTCACACGGCAGCGTTCAGCTCTCCATCTCACAAACATTTGAGAGAAAGCGTAAATTCCCACCTAGCCACCCTCGATCCCTGGCCCTGAATGCCAGCATTTCTAAACTACTGGCCTATGAAATGCTGTGATTTAGGCTGGTGGACACACACAGCTTCAAACAGCTCATGTCGCTTGCTGTCCCACAGTATGTTGTTCCCAGCCGGCACTACTTCTCCAAGAGAGCCGTGCCTTCCCTGCACAACCAAGTATCCGATAAAATCAAGTGTGCACTGCGCAACGCCATCTGTGGCAAGGTCCACCTAACCACAGATACGTGGACCAGTAAGCACGGCCAGGGACGCTATATCTCCCTAACTGCACACTGGGTAAATGTAGTGGCGGCTGGGCCCCAGGCGGAGAGCTGTTTGGCGCACGTCCTTCCGCCGCCAAGGATCGCAGGGCAACATTCTTTGCCTCCTGTCTCCTCCTCCTCCTACTCAGCTTCCTCCTCCTCTTCTTCCACCTGCTCATCCAGTCAGCCACACACCTTCACCACCAACTTCAGCACAGCCCGGGGTAAACGTCAGCAGGCCATTCTGAAACTCATATGTTTGGGGGACAGGCCCCACACCGCACAGGAGTTGTGGTGGGGTATAGAACAACAGACCGACGAGTGGTTGCTGCCGGGGAGCCTCAAGCCTGGCCTGGTGGTGTGCGATAATGGGCGAAATCTCGCTGCAGCTCTGGGACTAGCCGGTTTGACGCACATCCCTTGCCTGGCGCATGTGCTGAATTTGGTGGTGCAGAAGTTCATTCACAACTACCCCGACATGTCAGAGCTGCTGCATAAAGTGCGGGCCGTCTGTTCGCGCTTCCGGCGTTCACACCCTGCCGCTGCTCGCCTGTCTGCGCTACAGCGTAACTTTGGCCTTCCCGCTCACCGCCTCATATGCGACGTGCCCACCAGGTGGAACTCCACCTTGCACATGCTGGACAGACTGTGCGAGCAGCAGCAGGCCATAGTGGAGTTTCAGCTGCAGCACACACGGGTCAGTCGCACTGCGGATCAGCCCCACTTCACCACCAATGACTGGGCCTCCATGCGAGACCTGTGTGCCCTGTTGCGCTGTTTCGAGTACTCCACCAACATGGCCAGTGGCGATGACGCCGTTATCAGCGTTACAATACCACTTCTATGTCTCCTTGAGAAAACACTTAGGGCGATGATGGAAGAGGAGGTGGCCCAGGAGGAAGAGGGGTCATTTTTAGCACTTTCAGGCCAGTCTCTTCGAAGTGACTCAGAGGGAGGTTTTTTGCAACAGCACAGGCCAGGTACAAATGTGGCCAGACAGGGCCCACTACTGGAGGACGAGGAGGACGAGGATGAGGAGGAGGTGGAGGTGGAGGAGGATGAGGATGAAGCAGGTTCACAGCGGGCTGGCACCCAACGCAGCTCGGGCCCATCACTGGTGCGTGGCTGGGGGGAAACACAGGACGATGACGATACGCCTCCCACAGAGGACAGCTTGTCCTTACCTCTGGGCAGCCTGGCACACATGAGCGACTGCATGCTGCAGTGCCTGCGCAACGACAGCAGAGTTTCCCACATTTTAACGTGTGCGGACTACTGGGTTGCCACCCTGCTGGATCCCCGGTACAAAGACAATGTGCCCACCTTACTTCCTACACTGGAGCGTGATAGGAAGATGCGCGAGTACAAGCGCACGTTGGTAGACGCGCTACTGAGAGCATTCCCAAATGTCACAGGGAAACCAGTGGAAGCCCAAGGCGAAGACAGAGGAGGAGCAAGAGGTCGCCAACGCAGCTGTGTCACGGCCAGCTCCTCTGAGGGCAGGGTTAGCATGGCAGAGATGTGGAAAAGTTTTGTCACCACGCCACAGCTAACTGCACCACCACCTGATACGGAACGTGTTAGCAGGAGGCAACATTTCAATAACATGGTGGAACAGTACCTGTGCACACCCCTCCACGTACTGACTGATGGTTCGGCCCCATTCAACTTCTGGGTCTCCAAATTTTCCACGTGGCCAGAGCTAGCCTTTTATGCCTTGGAGGTGCTGGCCTGCCCGGCGGCCAGCGTTTTGTCTGAACGTGTATTCAGCACGGCAGGGGGCGTCATTACAGACAAATGCAGCCGCCTGTCTACAGCCAATGTGGACAAGCTGACGTTCATAAAAATGAACCAGGCATGGATCCCACAGGACCTGTCCATCCCTTGTGCAGATTAGACATTAACTACCTCCCCTTAACAATATATTATTGTACTCCAGGGCACTTCCTCATTCAATCCTATTTTTATTTTCATTTTACCATTATATTGCAGGGGCAACCCAAAGTTGAATGAACCTCTCCTCTGTCTGGGTGCCGGGGCCTAAATATGTGACAGTGGCCTGTTCCAGTGGTGGGTGACGTGAAGCCTGATTCTCTGCTATAACATGAAGACTGATTCTGTGCTGACATGAAGCCAGATTCTCTGTTACGGGACCTCTCTCCTCTGCCTGGGTGCCTGGGCCTAAATATGTGACAGTGGCCTGTTCCAGTGGTGGGTGACGTGAAGCCAGATTCTCTGTTACGGGACCTCTCTCCTCTGTCTGGGTGCCGGGGCCTAAATATGTGACAGTGGCCTGTTCCAGTGGTGGGTGACGTGAAGCCTGATTCTCTGCTATGACATGAAGACTGATTCTGTGCTGACATGAAGCCAGATTCTCTGTTACTGGACCTCTCTCCTCTGTCTGGGTGCCTGGGCCTAAATATGTGACAGTGGCCTGTTCCAGTGGTGGGTGACGTGAAGCCTGATTCTCTGCTATGACATGAAGACTGATTCTCTGCTGACGTGAAGCCAGATTCTCTGCTATGGGACCTCTGTCCAATTGATATTGGTTAATTTTTATTTTTTTTATTTTTATTTTAATTCATTTCCCTATCCACATTTGTTTGCAGGGGATTTACCTACATGTTGCTGCCTTTTGCAGCCCTGTAGCTCTTTCCTGGGCTGTTTTACAGGCTTTTTAGTGCCGAAAAGTTCGGGTCCCCATTGACTTCAATGGGGTTCGGGACGAAGTTCGGGTCGGGTTCGAATGCCGAACCCGAACATTTCTAGGAAGTTCGGCCGAACTTCTCGAACCCGAACATCCAGGTGTTCGCTCAACTCTAGTGGAGACTGAGAGATTTTCGCTTTTCCTTTTTAACTCAATACAATACGCAGGCGGGTTTGATAAAAGATGCCATTAGGAAAAATTGGTCCACTTTAAAAAATGACCCTGTGCTAGGGAAGGATATTCCACAAAAACCGGTAGTTATTTTCAAAAAGGCTCCCTGTTTACGTACCAAACTAGTACATAGTTCTAATCATCAAGAGAAGACAATAAAAGGGAACAAGTTTAGCTGGTATGGGTTCTGCTTGCCATGTAAGAATCGGAAAAGGGAAGATAAAAAAAATGCATATTCAATCTGTGCACTCTAATGGAAAAAGTGTGGATATAAAGGTTAAGGGGCAAATTACTTTTGAGAGTGCAGGGGTGGTTTACATGTTGGAGTGCCCATGTGGACTCCAATATGTGAGACGTACACTCAGGAAGTTTAAAATAAGAATTCAGGAGCATGTGAGGAATATCAAGAAGGGGTTGGAAACCCATAGTGTCTCGATGCACTTTAAATTGGTGCACCAAAAAAATCCAAGTGGTTTGTTCTTTGTGGGGTTGGAACAAGTCAAGCCACACTGGCGTGGAGGGGATGGAGTAAAACAGATAAATAAACGTGAGGTGGAATGGATATATAAAATGGGAACGTTACAACCAAAAGGCCTGAATGCCAAATTTGATTTAAAACCTTGTCTTACCTGAAGCAATGAAGTGTTCTCGGTTGATCTAGGACCTGTGAGTGTGGTGTTGTATCGAGCTAGGACCTTCCAAGGTTGTGGAATTGAATTGGCTGGACAACATCATGTGATATGGGGGAGTTGCCATTTTTATGAATGAAGGAGGACGGGCCAAGGCCAATTTGATCTGTGATTGGCCAGGAGATATCATGTGATATGGGGGTGTTGCCGTCTTTATGAATGGAGGAGGGAGGGTTAAGGATAATGTGGTCTGCGATTGGTTTGGAGACCTATTAGAGTAAAGAGGGAGTAGTATGAATGAAACTGACAGTAAAGGAGTAGTCATAGATCGCTACAGGAGGTTATATACCGATGTATGATAGATCTATTTGAAATGTCCCTGTTTTATGTCTTTTATGTATTTGCTATTTTATGTATTTTACATTGTTTTATTGGACATGTATTTGTGTGATTTGATGTCTAAATTTATAATTGATTGGATCATGCGTGAGTGGGTAGGCGGGTGCAAACCAACCTGACCCGTTATAAGACCGCCCTGGAGTGGGTGGGATGAATACCCCTGACGAAGCTCGACTGAGCGAAACCCGGGTCAGGTGATTGATCCATTGTATACTGCCTGTATATACTTGTACATTGTGAGTATAATAAAACCAATTTTTACTCCAATTTGCATGACGGTACTTCACTATTGGATGCAATTTTGGTGTTCCATAGAAGCCTGGAAAGGAGAGGAGGAGAGGCTTTGACTGGCCTGTTTGCTTCCCCATGTCCGTGATTATCTTGCTGGCTTCGATTGTGGATTTTCTGTGACTTCTGAGGCAGCGCGGTCCAGTCAAAAGAAACGCTTTCACCTGTGTGAACTGTACCCACTTTGGGACCTGCGACGCCACTAAGCAATGTACCTTTTTGAGGTTTATTTATTATTTATAAATCATATGAACAATAAGTCATCAATAAAGTGGGAGTACCACTTTATGGATGAAAGAAGAGGATTGGACTCCAATAGTAGGACTCGCATCTCCCACATACTCATGTATATATTTGCAAATGAAGGGGAGAAGCCAACCCTCAGCCGCACTCCACATATCTGAAAAAAATACTCATGATCAAACATAGAAAAATTATTTTTGAGCAAAAAATCCACTGCCATTAACAGAAACTGACATAACTCAGGTGTGTAGTGACTAAACAGACTGAGGTGATCATTAAATTCCATCCGACCTACAGTATGGGAGATAGAAGAATAAAAAGAGGTGATGTCACAGGTGACCTAGCTATATTCATAGGACCATTTAAAATCAGTTAGTACAGAAAGCAAATGCTTTTTGCCCCGAACACAGCGGCGGATTGGCCATAGACCCTACAGGGAAATTTCCCAGTGGGCTAATGCCCAGGAAGCCGCCTGGGCCCTCCTCATAACCGGCCAGTGGAAGTTTTTGGGGATGTATTTTGTGCTGCTGACAGTATTTTGTAATGGCCTGTGGTATTTAGCTCTGTTGGGGTGATATAATGTGCTACAATATGGTATTGCTGGCCCTGCTTTCCATCAATTTGGACCCAACTACAAAACGGGGCTACTTTTTTAGTATTTTTTCCAGGGACACTTTATGTTCCCAGTCCGCCCTTGCTTGAACATACGGTAGCTGAGTATTTTGCAGACCAAAGGTTGTAGAAATTAATCCACCCATGCACTTAAATGTTCACATAGGGAGCCAATTCCAGCCACAATGGGCCTGAAGGGAGCTGGGAATACCTCCTTAGGAAGTTTAGGTAATGCATGGAAAATGGCCATAGTGGGACTCTCTACATAAAGATATTCTATGGTGTTTTGATCTAAAACTTCCAAAGCCTCACCCTATTGCAATAATTTTTTCAGTGCCACTGTCGGGTCAGTACGCGCTCTTCGATATGTAGATCTGTCATTTAACATATCCAAATTGCATTTGTTTTATAATCCTAAATTCTAAACAACCACAGAACCTACCTTGTGAGAACAAGGAGGTCGGGGTTGTTTTTAATATCCTTAATGGCATTCAACTCAGCAGTAGATAACTTACCATTGCGTTTATTTTTTTTATATTTTTTTTTATTTTAACCAAATCCCTTTCAACTAAATCCTGGACTCAATCCAGGGCCTTAGGTCATGAGGTAACTGGCTAAAAACCAGGATTTCTAATTTTTATAGGGGCCTTAACAGTATTATTCAAGTCAATTGATACATCCTCTATTGAGCTCAAATGTAACAAATTCATCTGTTCCATTGGATTAAACAGAAAATCTGTTTCAGTACAACTTTGTGTTCCCTTTGCTGTTGCACAATCCTGTTGTCAATTCCCCCTGATTGAGGGCTCATGCACACGGTCGTTACTTGGCTGTGTGTACCCTGCATCACAGATGTGGACCCATTCATTTGAATGGGTCCGCAATCTGAAAGGTCTGGTGCAGAACGGAGGGATGGAAACCCACAGAAGCACCCCAAGTTGAATGTGTCTGCATCCGTCTGCCGAATCCAACAGCCATGTGCATGAGCCCTGAGTCAGACAAATATCTTGTGGTGTCTCTGTTTCCATGGTGGAACTACAGTGCTTTTTAAGTGTTAAGTTCCTTGCAAACTTGTTGATTTCCAGTAGAGTTGAAAAAACATCAAAATCAGTTGTTGTTATAGAAGTCTATTGCTGTTGTTGCCAGGGGAAAGCACAGAGACTGAGTTCATGGAAGGCTCAGAGCAATCATCTGATTTTTCTGAGACATATCTGAGGAATCACTTGCAAAGGTCACACTATGTCTCCCCTTGCGTTTTTATTTTATTAAAATATTATTTTTCCCATTTTAAAATGGACCTAGATTTTGTCATTTTTATTTTTAAACCATGCATAGACCACATCAAATTGCTAATCTCACTCAAATTTTCTCTTTTTGACCTCCATGATATCTTTTCCATTCTTAGTTATACACTGCGTGCAGAATTATTAGGCAAATGAGTATTTTGACCACATCATCCTCTTTATGCATGTTGTCTTACTCCAAGCTGTATAGGCTCGAAAGCCTACTACCAATTAAGCATATTAGGTGATGTGCATCTCTGTAATGAGAAGGGGTGTGGTCTAATGACATCAACACCCTATATTAGGTGTGCATAATTATTAGGCAACTTCCTTTCCTTTGGCAAAATGGGTCAAAAGAAGGACTTGACAGGCTCAGAAAAGTCAAAAATAGTGATATCTTGCAGAGGGATGCAGCACTCTTAAAATTGCAAAGCTTCTGAAGAGTGATCATCGAACAATCAAGCGTTTCATTCAAAATAGTCAACAGGGTCGCAAGAAGCGTGTGGAAAAACCAAGGCGCAAAATAACTGCCCATGAACTGAGAAAAGTCAAGCGTGCAGCTGCCAAGATGCCACTTGCCACCAGTTTGGCCATATATTGGTTTCATCTAATAGTATTTGATTGTATATCCATTTATTCCATCTGCAAAGGGTTAATTCCCATATTCCTGTTTGTGAGCCTGCCTTCTTGTGAATATATGACAGGATTTTTAACCTGTGGGTGTGGATGCCTTTGCAGTGCCCTGGAGCAGAGGTACTGTGAAGTCTGGACATTTGTGAACATTTGTCACTGTTCCAACCTATGGTATTCAAAGTTATAAACTTCTTACTTTATTTCACTTGAAAAGGTTAACTTGCACTGTTTAATACTGTGTAACTGCATTTTATATGTTGTGATATATATCATGTTCATTTGCACTGTATTTGCGAGGTTCTGTGGAAAGGATTAATGAATACTGAGAGACTTTTTGGACTTTGAATGAGAAGCTGGAAATTTTCCACAGCTGCCATACGGTGTAAAGAAAAGCATGTTTTGGAAGGGAAAAAGCCAGACTTGTTTACCACCAAAACCAGACAGAATGACCTTTTGAATGTCTTGTTTAGCTATGTTATGTCTGAAAACTTGTTTTTGTCTGGAAAAACTGCTGTGTCATTGCCATTAAATATCATTGAAGCTCTAATATAAGTTTATGACAGAGGAGTTGTAACATTGTATTTGTTTGTGCTGAGTTTCTTCACTCCATCCCTCCCACTAGAGGTTTCTAGTTCAGCCAGAAATAGTATATAAGGAGAGCAGTCAGAGCCCCTAGTGTTCTGTAGTTAGGGAACAGTGCTCAGAAGAGGGGACTATTGAGTGAGACAGGGATACTCTGCCACATACCTTGGGCCTCCAGCCTTTGGCCAGGGTACCAGCCTTCTGAAGAGAGTGAGGGATAACTAGCTCAGGCCTTTCCTCAGCATCAAACTCTGAGGGAGAAGATTGGAGAAGAGCACATTGGTTTACTACAGACTTTCACTCTCTGGACTTATTTCCCATTGGGGTGCACCATGTCTTACCATCCCTTCCGTAGAGCAGAAAAATATGGTAAAACCTTGACAGTGTCCGGGGGACCCAGCGTAGCATTGGGGCCACCCGAAACCTGGGCACTGCACCTTTTTAAAAAGGGAAGGTGGCCACTTTGGTTTATGCCATGAATAAGGACTAGTGATAACCGGCAGAGGCAATATTTGAATTTGCAATATTTTGCGAATATTTGGGCGAATATTCGTCATATATTATTTATTTTCTTGATTGCGAAAATCAGCAATGTAATATGCGCGTATTGCGCATGCAATACAGGTGTAGGTCCCTTTTGCTACATTTTTCAAGCTGCTAGAAGTTTCATGAGACTGGAGAAAATGGTCTGCAATAGCTTTATATGCGGATAGAGTGCTCCAATATATTTGCGATTGCGCAAATCGGCAATTAATGATGCACATATTTTTGCGCAATACGTGCAACTTCACATTTTAGCAGGTCTGACTACATATTACTGATTGGTGCACTAAGTATTGTTGTGAACTTGTGACATCACAGCACTATGTCTGTAGCATGTATGTATGGACAGTAGAACCTATCAGCTACACTATATCACAATCTAACCTACACTGACTATCTACCTCTAACTATCTGTATTATATATATATAAGCTAACTAACTAACTAACTAACTAACTAACTAACTAACTATCTAGTGTAATTAAACAGTAAAGCACAGAGCACAACAATGGCACTGCTGTCTCTCTCAGAACTGCAATAAACTGCAGAAAATGGCTGCTGGGGAGGTTATTATACAGGGAGTACCGAATTATTAGGCAAGTTGTATTTTTGAGGATTAATTTTATTATTGAACAACAACCATGTTCTCAATGAACCCAAAAAACTCATTAATATCAAAGCTGAATATTTTTGGAAGTAGTTTTTAGTTTGTTTTTAGTTTTAGCTATTTTAGGGGGATATCTGTGTGTGCAGGTGACTATTACTGTGCATAATTATTAGGCAACTTAACAAAAAACAAATATATACCCATTTCAATTATTAATTTTTACCAGTGAAACCAATATAACATCTCAACATTCACAAATATACATTTCTGACATTCAAAAAAAACAAAAAAAACAAATCAGTGACCAATATAGCCACCTTTCTTTGCAAGGACACTCAAAAGCCTGCCATCCATGGATTCTGTCAGTGTTTTGATCTGTTCACCATCAACATTGCGTGCAGCAGCAACCACAGCCTCCCAGACACTGTTCAGAGAGGTGTACTGTTTTCCCTCCTTGTAAATCTCACATTTGATGATGGACCACAGGTTCTGAATGGGGTTCAGATCAGGTGAACAAGGAGGCCATGTCATTAGATTTTCTTCTTTTATACCCTTTCTTGCCAGCCACGCTGTGGAGTACTTGGACGCGTGTGATGGAGCATTGTCCTGCATGAAAATCATGTTTTTCTTGAAGGATGCAGACTTCTTCTTGTACCACTGCTTGAAGAAGGTGTCTTCCAGAAACTGGCAGTAGGACTGGGAGTTGAGCTTGACTCCATCCTCAACCCGAAAATGCCCCACAAGCTCATCTTTGATGATACCAGCCCAAACCAGTACTCCACCTCCACCTTGCTGGCGTCTGAGTCGGACTGGAGCTCTCTGCCCTTTACCAATCCAGCCACGGGCCCATCCATCTGGCCCATCAAGACTCACTCTCATTTCATCAGTCCATAAAACCTTAGAAAAATCAGTCTTGAGATATTTCTTGGCCCAGTCTTGACGTTTCAGCTTGTGTGTCTTGTTCAGTGGTGGTCGTCTTTCAGCCTTTCTTACCTTGGCCATGTCTCTGAGTATTGCACACCTTGTGGCATATTGGCAGCTGCACACTTGACTTTTCTCAGTTCATGGGCAGTTATTTTGCGCCTTGGTTTTTCCACACGCTTCTTGCGACCCTGTTGACTATTTTGAATGAAACGCTTGATTGTTCGATGATCACGCTTCAGAAGCTTTGCAATTTTAAGAGTGCTGCATCCCTCTGCAAGATATCTCACTATTTTTGACTTTTCTGAGCCTGTCAAGTCCTTCTTTTGACCCATTTTGCCAAAGGAAAGGAAGTTGCCTAATAATTATGCACACCTGATATAGGGTGTTGATGTCATTAGACCACACCCCTTCTCATTACAGAGATGCACATCACCTTATATGCTTAATTGATAGTAGGCTTTCGAGCCTATACAGCTTGGAGTAAGACAACATGCATAAAGAGGATGATCTGGTCAAAATACTCATTGGCCTAATAATTCTGCACTCCCTGTATAGTAAGGGGTAGGCAACTTTCCTATTGGTTGCTAGGGATGTTGCTAAGCTCAGATAAAGACATTGCAGCCTTCTCATTGGCCCACAAGCAAGAACGGAGGTTACTGATGAAAACATTTTTTTGAATATTTGCGAATACGAATATATAGCACTATATTCAAAATTCTCGAAGTGGCAATATTCGCGATTAAAATTCACGATTTGAATATTCGCGCCCAACACTAATAAGGATTAGGCTTAGTCTGAACATGTAGACTGATCGTCCTGGGGGAATGTTTTTTATATGCTGTGAGGAATGTTTTAATTTTAATATTGCCTAATATATAGAAATTTTTATGATTCTCAAGGGCTGGAACCAAAAGGTTTTTTGGTTGTTTTTTTTATAAAAATGAATACATCAGCGTGAGATCTACAAAAAATGCATATCAGACATGGAGGAAAAATATGGTCATGTGAATGAGGTCTAAGTGTCAATTCAACACTTGCCACATCAGTGTAGCTTATATACACTCACCTAAAGAATTATTAGGAACACCATACTAATACGGTGTTGGACCCCCTTTTGCCTTCAGAACTGCCTTAATTCTACGTGGCATTGATTCAACAAGGTGCTGATAGCATTCTTTAGAAATGTTGGCCCATATTGATAGGATAGCATCTTGCAGTTGATGGAGATTTGAGGTATGCACATCCAGGGCACGAAGCTCCCGTTCCACCACATCCCAAAGATGCTCTATTGGGTTGAGATCTGGTGACTGTGGGGGCCATTTTAGTACAGTGAACTCATTGTCATGTTCAAGAAACCAATTTGAAATGATTCGAGCTTTGTGACATGGTGCATTATCCTGCTGGAAGTAGCCATCAGAGGATGGATACATGTTCTCATTCTGTTTACACCAAATTCGGACTCTACCATTTGAATGTCTCAACAGAAATCGAGACTCATCAGACCAGGCAACATTTTTCCAGTCTTCAACAGTCCAATTTTGGTGAGCTCGTGCAAATTGTAGCCTCTTTTTCCTATTTGTAGTGGAGATGAGTGGTACCTGGTGGGGTCTTCTGCTGTTGTAGCCCATTCGCCTCAAGGTTGTGTGTGTTGTGGCTTCACAAATGCTTTGCTGCATACCTCGGTTGTAACGAGTGGTTATTTCAGTCAACGTTGCTCTTCTATCAGCTTAAATCAGTCGGCCCATTCTCCTCTGACCTCTAGCATTCGCAAGGCATTTTTGCCCACAGGACTGCCGCATACTGGATGTTTTTCCCTTTTCACACCATTCTTTGTAAACCCTAGAAATGGTTGTGCGTGAAAATCCCAGTAACTGAGCAGATTGTGAAATACTCAGACCGGCCCGTCTGGCACCAACAACCATGCCACGCTCAAAATTGCTTAAATCACCTTTCTTTCCCATTCTGACATTCAGTTTGGAGTTCAGGAGATTGTCTTGACCAGGACCACACCCCTAAATGCATTGAAGCAACTGCCATGTGATTGGTTGACTAGATAATTGCATTAATGAGAAATAGAACAGGTGTTCCTAATAATTCTTTAGGTGAGTGTGTAATGTTTTATCATACTTTGAAAAGCACAACTTACCTGTATCCGTCTACATTAAGCATGTCATTTTAATCTGTAATGCAATAATGCTACACAGTGCAATTGCCCCTTATTGCCAGGGAGAGTCCCCACAACACCTTATCGCTTCTGGGTACAATTTTTCGTTTGGCTTTCTGTAAAAATAAAATAAATTAAAGAATTGCCATGACTCAATTAAAGAGTGTGATGTCTTTCATTTCTATCATGAATTTTCCTAACATGGTATCATAGCTGTTGGTCAGTTTTTGCATTTTAAAAGGTAATTTTGAGTTGACCAAAACAATTTCTTTGAAGTTTTCAGTTGAGGTTAACCACTATGTTCTCTATGGCTTAAAAAAGAACCATTGCATTTGATGCTTTCTTTTTTTTTATTAGTTATATTAAAAATGATCAGAAGTACATTTTTAACCACTTCAGCCCCCATAGCTTAAACACCCTTAATGACCAGGCCACTTTTTACACTTCTGCACTACACTACTTTCACCGTTTATTGCTCGGTCATGCAATTTACCACCCAAATGAATTTTACCTCCTTTTTTTCTCACTAATAGAGCTTTCATTTGGTGGTATTTCATTGCTGCTGACATTTTTACTTTTTTTGTTATTAATCGAAATTTAACGAAATTTTTTCAAAAAAATTACATTTTTCACTTTCAGTTGTAAATATTTTTTTTAAAAAACGACATCCATATATAAATTTTTCTCTAAATTTATTGTTCTACATGTCTTTGATAAAAAAAATGTTTGGGTAAAAAAAAATGGTTTGGGTAAAAGTTAGTGTTTACAAACTATGGTGCAAAAATGTGAATTTCCGCTTTTTAAAGCAGCTCTGACTTTCTGAGCACCTGTCATGTTTCCTGAGGTTCTACAATGCCCAGACAGTAGAAAAACCCCACAAATGACCCCATTTCGAAAAGTAGACACCCTAAGGTAGTCGCTGATGGGCATAGTGAGTTCATAGAACTTTTTATTTTTTGTCACAAGTTAGCGGAAAATGATGATTTTTTTTATTTTCTATTTTTTCCTTACAAAGTCTCATATTCCACTATCTTGTGACAAAAAATAAAAAGTTCCATGAACTCACTATGCCCATCATGAAATACCTGGGGGTGTCTTCTTTCCAAAATGGGGTCACTTGTGGGGTAGTTATACTGCCCTGGCATTTTAGGGGCCCGAATGCGTGAGAAGTAGTTTGAAATCAAAATCTGTAAAAAATGGCCAGTGAAATCCGAAAGGTGCTCTTTGGAATGTGGGCCCCTTTGCCCACCTAGGCTGTAAAAAAGGGTCACACATCTGGTATTGCCGTACTCAGGAGAAGTTGGGCAATGTGTTTTGGGGTGTCATTTTACATATACCCATGCTGGGTGAGATAAATATCTTGGTCAAATGCCAACTTTGTATAAAAAAATGGGAAAAGTTGTCTTTTGCCAAGATATTTCTCTCACCCAGCATGGGTATATGTAAAAAGACACCCCAAAACACATTGCTCAACTTCTCCTGAGTACGGTGATACCAGATGTGTGACACTTTTTTGCAGCCTAGGTGGGCAAAGGGGCCCACATTTCAAAGAGCACCTTTCGGATTTCACAGGGCATTTTATACAGATTTTGATTTCAAACTACTTCTCGCGCATTAGGGCCCCTAAAATGCCAGGGCAGTATAACTACCCCACAAGTGACCCCATTTTGGAAAGAAGACACCCCAAGGTATTTCGTGATGGGCATAGTGAGTTCATGGAAGTTTTTATTTTTTGTCACAAGTTAGTGGAATATGAGACTTTGTAAGAAAAAAAAAATCATCATTTTCCGCTAACTTGTGACAAAAAATAAAAAATTCTAGGAACTCGCCATGCCCCTCACGGAATACCTTGGGGTGTCTTCTTTCCAAAATGGGGTCAATAGTGGGGTAGTTATACTGCCCTGGCATTTTAGGGGCCCTAATGTGTGGTAAGTAGTTTGAAATCAAAATGTGTAAAAAATGACCTGTGAAATCCGAAAGGTGCTCTTTGGAATGTGGGCCCCTTTGCCCACCTAGGCTGTAAAAAAGGGTCACACATCTGGTATTGCCGTACTCAGGAGAAGTTGGGCAATGTGTTTTGGGGTGTAATTTTACATATACCCATGCTGGGTGAGATAAATATCTTGGTCAAATGCCAACTTTGTATAAAAAAATGGGAAAAGTTGTCTTTTGCCAAGATATTTCTCTCACCCAGCATGGGTATATGTAAAAAGA
The DNA here is from genome assembly GCF_905171765.1 of Bufo bufo. Taxonomy (NCBI): domain Eukaryota; kingdom Metazoa; phylum Chordata; class Amphibia; order Anura; family Bufonidae; genus Bufo; species Bufo bufo. Next base: position 64,053,906 of record NC_053397.1, on the reverse strand, counting down.
CACCCCAAAACACATTGCTCAACTTCTCCTGAGTACGGTGATACCAGATGTGTGACACTTTTTTGCAGCCTAGGTGGGCAAAGGGGCCCACATTTCAAAGAGCACCTTTCGGATTTCACAGGGCATTTTATACAGATTTTGATTTCAAACTACTTCTCGCGCATTAGGGCCCCTAAAATGCCAGGGCAGTATAACTACCCCACAAGTGACCCCATTTTGGAAAGAAGACACCCCAAGGTATTTCGTGATGGGCATAGTGAGTTCATGGAAGTTTTTATTTTTTGTCACAAGTTAGTGGAATATGAGACTTTGTAAGAAAAAAAAAATCATCATTTTCCGCTAACTTGTGACAAAAAATAAAAAATTCTAGGAACTCGCCATGCCCCTCACGGAATACCTTGGGGTGTCTTCTTTCCAAAATGGGGTCAATAGTGGGGTAGTTATACTGCCCTGGCATTTTAGGGGCCCTAATGTGTGGTAAGTAGTTTGAAATCAAAATGTGTAAAAAATGACCTGTGAAATCCTAAAGGTGCTCTTTGGAATGTGGGCCCCTTTGCCCACCTAGGCTGCAAAAAAGTGTAACACATGTGGTATCGCTGTACTCAGGAGAAGTTGGGAAATGTGTTTTGGGGTGTCTTTTTACATATACTCATGCTGGGTGAGAGAAATATCTCGGCAAAAGACAATTTTTCCCATTTTTTATACAAAGTTGGCATTTGACCAAGAAATTTATCTCACCCAGCATAAGTATATGTAAAATGACACCCCAAAACATATTGCCCAACTTCTCCTGAGTACGGTGATACCAGATGTGTGACACTTTTTTGCAGCCTAGATGCGCAAAGGGGCCCACATTCCTTTTATGAGGGCATTTTTAGACATTTGGATCCCAGACTTCTTCTCACGCTTTAGGGCCCCTAAAATGCCAGGGTAGTATAAATACCCCACATGTGACCCCATTTTGGAAAGAAGACACCCCAAGGTATTTAATGAGGGGCATGGCGAGTTCATAGAAATTTTTTTTTTTTGGCACAAGTTAGCGGAAATTGATTTTTTTTTGTTTTTTCTCACAAAGTCTCCCTTTCCGCTAACTTGGGACAAAAATTTCAATCTTTCATGGACTCAATATGCCCGTCACTGAATACCTTGGGGTGTCTTCTTTCCGAAATGGGGTCACATGTGGCGTATTTATACTGCCCTGGCATTTTAGGGGCCCTAAAGCGTGAGAAGAAGTCTGGAATATAAATGTCTAAAAAATTTTACGCATTTGGATTCCGTGAGGGGTATGGTGAGTTCATGTGAGATTTTATTTTTTGACACAAGTTAATGGAATATGAGACTTTGTAAGAAAAATAAATAAATACATTTCCGCTAACTTGTGCCAAAAAAATGTCTGAATGGAGCCTTACAGGGGGGTGATCAATGACAGGGGGGTGATCAATGACAGGGGGGTGATCAGGGAGTCTATATGGGGTGATCACCTCCCTGTCATTGATCACCCCCCTGTAAGGCTCCATTCAGACGTCCGTATGTGTTTTGCGGATCCGATCCATGTATCCGTGGATCCATAAAAAACATACGGACGTCTGAATGAAGCCTTACAAGGGGGTGATCAATGACAGGGGGGTGATCAGGGAGTCTATATGGGGCTATCAGGGGGTGAATAAGGGGTTAATAAGTGACGGGGGGGGGTGTAGTGTAGTGGTGTTTGGTGCTACTTATTACAGAGCTGCCTGTGTCCTCTGGTGGTCGATCCAAACAAAAGGGACCACCAGAGGACCAGGTAGCAGGTATATTAGACGCTGTTATCAAAACAGCGTCTAATATACCTGTTAGGGGTTAAAAAAATCGCCGCTGGCAGGCTGGAGATCCACTCGCTTACCTTCCGATCCTGTGAACGCGCGCGCCTGTGTGCGCGCGTTCACAGGAAATCTCGCGTCTCGCGAGATGACGCATATATGCGTGACTGCGCAGAGCTGCCGCCTACGGAACGCGATCCTGCGTTAGGCGGTCCGGAGGCGGTTAAATGAGTTGTCCTACTCTCTCCTCTTTAGACGGTCTCTCACAGAAGCTGGCATACGCATCGTATTACTATTAGTGGATTTATTGGATCCTAGTATGAGCCTGCAGAGGGGACGGGAGTCCCATGAACAGCTCAGGCCCCTTTCTCCGCTACAACTATTCCATATTTAACATTATACTAATACAACTTTGTAGGATATCTCAGAATTTACATATAGAACCCACACCATTGGAGAAACACGCTCTTATGACAGAATATCCTTAATTAAGATGGTGATTCTCCCCCAGTTATTATATCTCTTTAAGAACTCTCCAGTTTGGATTGGGGATAGATTTTTTAAATTAATAGAATGAATTATTAGGGATCTACTCTGGGGGCGGAAACGCGTAAGACTTAAACTAAAGCATTGGTATAAGCCCTTGGAGAGAGGAGGAGTTAATCTCCCCTGCTTCAGGGGTCACTTTTTAGCCGCACAGTTCTGTTTTTTCCGTGAGTGGACTGATAGTCCAATCTGTAAGTATTTAGTTAATAGATCTCCTTATGACAACTTTTTCAGACTATTGGAGTCTGGTCAACTGACCAGCTCCGATAGAGAATTTAAATCCGCCAGGAACCTGTTTATGAAGTCATGGTATTCGATCAGACTCTGGTGTGGAGTGAAAGGTTCAATTGGATGTACTCCGCTCTGGTATAATAAGCATTTTCAAAATTTTGTTGAATTAAATGGAGATTTATACTGGCAAAAAGGTAATATTTTGCATTTGACACAGGTAGTAGAAAATGGGGATATTGTTTTATTCACAGTATTATCACAAAGACAAAATGTACACAAACTATCATGGTTTCGGTACCTACAGTTAAGGTCGGCACTACTAAATATTAAAGAAAAAAATTGGCTTGAAATCCACGCTTTTACACAATTTAATGAATTGATAGAGAATTTGGGGCAAAGGATGAAGATTTCTCAACTGTAAAAAGTTTACTTATAGTACAATTTGGTGATATTTTGTCTCCTGGTCAGAGGGCTTGGCAAAATGATTGCTCAATGACTCACGTGGAGGATCAGGAGAAGGTATTTCAGGATCTTAAAGTGGTTTCACATAATTTCAATCACGTTTTGGTGCAGTTTAGTATTCTACGTAGATTGTATGTTACTCCGCGATGGCTTAAAAGATGTGGTATTAGGAATCATTCTAATTTTCCTAGGTGTGAGGCTCCGAATGCAGACTATTTGCATATGTTTTGGTCATGCCCAAAGTTGAAACAATATTGGTGGTCTATTCATGATTATATACAGAGAAAATTTAACGTGCGGATTCCTTTTATGGTTGATTTTTGGGTATTGGGGGATCTTGTCAGGGTGGCTTGTTATCAATATAAAAAAAATCTTCTGTTTAAGATAATGTTCCTGGCAAGACTCCTAATAGCACGCTCTTGGTTTGCGCCAGAGGTTCCAAGTATTATTACATGGTTAAAATTGGTAGATACCAATAAGAGATATGAACATATCCTGTATAAGCAAAGAGATATTGAAATAAAATGGAGTAAAATCTGGAGAGACTGGACTAGATAGATCTTCCTTCGCTCTCCATCCTTCTACATCTTTCCTCTGTCGGGTTACGGAGGACTGGTGGCGAAGGAGGACACATCTGGGGGTGGGACAGGGAGGGGTTTGTGTTAGGTTAAATGGGGTTTGAAAATGAAGATAATATATATATATATATATATATATATATACAGTATATATATATATGTTTAAAAAAATAATTTGTCTGTTATTATTGGAAATTTAATAAAGAAAGTTAAAAAAACAACAACAAAAAAAACAACTATCTAATGTAATTAAACAGTAAAGCACAGAGCACAGCAATGACACTGCTGTCTCTCTCGGAACTGCAATAAACTGCAGAAAATGGCTGCTGGGGAGGTTATTATATAGTAAGGTGTAGGCAACTTTCCTATTGGTAGCTAGGGATGTTGCTAAGCTCAGACAAAGACATTGCAGCCTTCTCATTGGCCCACAAGCAAGAAGGGAGGATACTGATGAAAAAAAAAATCTTGAATATTTGCGAATACGAATATATAGCACTATATTCTAAATTCTCGAAGTGGCAATATTCGCGATTAAAATTCACGATTCGAATATTCGCGCCCAACACTAATAAGGACTAGGCTTAGTCTGAAACATGTAGATTGATCGTCCTGGGGGAATGTTTTTTATATGCTGTGAGGAATGTTTTTATTTTAATATTGCCATATATATAGAAATTTTTTTATGATTCTCAAGGGCTGGAACCAAAAGGTTTTTTTTGTTTTTTTTTATAGAAATGAATAGATCAGCGTGAGATCCACAAAAAATGCATATCAGACATGGAGGAAAAATATGGTCATGTGAATTATGTCTAAGTGTCAATTCAACACTTGCCACATCAGTGTAGCTTATATATAATGTTTTATCATACTTTGAAAAGCACAACTTACCGGCATCCGTCTACATTAAGCATGTCATTTTAATCTGTAATGCAATAATGCTACACAGTGCAATTGCCCCTTAATGCCAGGGAGAGTCCCCACAACACCTTATCGCTTCTGGGTACAATTTTCCGTTTGGCTTTCTGTAAAAATAAAATAAAATAAAGAATTGCCATGAAGAGTGTGATGTCTCTTATTTCTATCATGAATTTTCCTAACATGGTATCATAGCTGTTGGTCAGTTTTTGCATTTTAAAAGGTAATTTTGAGTTGACCAAAACAATGTCTTTGAAGTTTTCAGTTGAGGTTAACCACTATGTTCTGTATGGCTTAAAAAAGAACCATTGCATTTTATGCTTTCTCTTTTTTTATTAGTTATATTAAAAATGATCAGAAGTACATTTTTAAAGGATTTGTCCTACTGTTTCCTCTTTAGACGGTCTCTCACAGAAGCTGGCAGACGCATCGTATTACTATTAGTGGATTTTTTGAATCCTAGTATGAGCCTGCAGAGGGGACGGGAGTCCCATGACTAGCTCAGGCCCCTTTCTCCGCTACAACCATTCCATATTTACCATTATACTATACAATTCTGTAGGATATCTCAGAATTTACCGATAGAACCCACACCATTGGAGAAACATGCTCTTATGACCCAAAAGCCATCCAGGAAAATTTTTGTTATCTATGCCAGCTTAGTATCCAAGGCCTGCCCTAAAAAACTGGCTTATATAAAAAAAAATGGGAAACAGATCTTAAAGTTACATTCACTGATCTCACTTAAAAAAAATCTCACTTATTGACAATGACCCCAAAGATATCTAAATTAATGTTGATCGAGCACCAAAGTGCTTGGGTGCTCGGGCCGAACACCTCGAGATGCTCGGGTGCTCTACCAAGCACCGGAGCTCAATGGAAGTCAATGTGAGAACCCGAGCATTAAACCAGACCCCCCCTGCTCTGAAGAGGGGAGGGTGTATGGTTCATAGGAAAAGGTCAGAAATTGATAGAAACACCAACAAAATGATTCGGGAACAGCATAGGGAGGATGTCTGGATGCATCTTGGACTCCCAGGTCGCTGCTTGGAACGATGTTGTCCCAGTAGTACATAGAACAGAAAAAAAGGGGAAGTTAATTCAGACCCGTAGGGATCACGACGTATCCCAAAGGAATGAAAAATTCGGGCGCCGACAGGGGTGGTAGAGATAAGGAAAAAGAGAGAAGGAGGGAAAGGGAGGGGAAGGCAGCTCCAGAAAGTGTTTGTGGTTACAGACACTTAACAAGATAGTATATGCGTGTGCAGGGTGATATATCTACCGAGTTAAACAAAGTCAAACACTTGCAGTATAGACCCCAAAGACAAAATGAGGGAAAAAGAGCGCCAAACCCCATGTCAAAGTACAGTTGGAAAATAAAAAATGGAGTTGGAGTAGAAAGCACCACTCGCAGTAATAACTACTATATTGCACAAAATATATCATAGAGCAATAGCGTGGAGTGAAGATAATGGGTACTCCGGATAGAAGACCCTGAGTACACACGGCTAATAGAGAAGGGTCCGACTAAAACCATGTAGACATAAAAAATAATATAAATAGTATAGTAAAAAATGTAAACAATGCGAAGTGCCCCTTAAGGCAGTTTCACACAAATAAAACTCACTTCACTGGGGGGTAGTCATCAGGATAAGCATAATACACCTGTGATTTGAACCCCCCCCCCCCCCCCCCGACCAGGACCGCACGTAGAATCGTAGTGATGGAAGGCAGCAAAAATCCAGTGCTTCTGATCAATCACCTTTAATATGCATATGTGGCTCGACGCGTTTCGGGGACAACAATTCCCCTTCCTCAGGAGCATTACATAAACAAATGACAATGAAGTAAAAGAATTTATACCTTGATAACCCTGAAAAGGGCGCGTTTTTCGAAAGACCGGAAGTGGTATGACGCCACTTCCGGTATTTGGAACGCAAATGCGTGCCATATTATAAATACAAATAAAGCATCTTGAATAATAGTGGCAAAACATCAAGTGATGTAGTGTATAATATATAGTAAGCCAAACGAGCTAGATATATCCAGAGTTGCCCTTTGTATAAAAGAACTATGTCTAGCAACTAAGACATATCGGACCGGAAATGCCCCTGACTTCCGCTTCGTGGAACGCAAAGAGATGCGCTCCACCAGGGACCAGAGCCAGGGGTCCGGTGACAACATCTACAAATACTACAAAAACTAGTCCCCCTATCTGACTGTGGGGATTACTTGCCGGAATATTCAAAGGTCCTGTGAGTCGTTGCGCCAGGACAGGACGCCCCGGACCGGAAGTGCACCCGACTTCCGCTCTGTGGAACGCACCTGATGCGCTCCAACAGAGACAGGAGCCAGGGTTTCCGGTGGAACGCACAGTGCGGGTCAACAAGAACCCGTGATGTTTAGCAATTAATGCCAAAAGGAAGCAAGGGGCATATTAGAATGCCAGTAATGCGCAGATAAAAACAGTTATAATAATATGGTATACAATGGGCATAGAAGCATGCATATATATAAAAGTAGGTATAAAAGACTTTTTCTCTAAAAAAATATATATATATGTATATATATATATATACACTGCTCAAAAAAATAAAGGGAACACAAAAATAACACATCCTAGATCTGAATTAATTAAATATTCTTCTGAAATACTTTGTTCTTTACATAGTTGAATGTGCTGACAACAAAATCACACAAAAATAAAAAAATGGAAATCAAATTTTTCAACCCATGGAGGTCTGGATTTGGAGTCACCCTCAAAATTAAAGTGGAAAAACACACTACAGGCAGATCAAACTTTGATGTAATGTCCTTAAAACAAGTCAAAATGAGGCTCAGTAGTGTGTGTGGCCTCCACGTGCCTGTATGACCTCCCTACAACGCCTGTGCATGCTCCTGATGAGGTGGCGGACGGTCTCCTGAGGGATCTCTTCCCAGACCTGGACTAAAGCATCTGCCAACTCCTGGATAGTCTGTGGTGCAACGTGACGTTGGTGGATAGAGCGAGACATGATGTCCCAGATGTGCTCAATTGGATTCAGGTCTGGGGAACGGGCGGGCCAGTCCATTAGCATCAATGCCTCCGTCTTGCAGGAACTGCTGACACACTCTAGCCACATGAGGTCTCGCATTGTCTTGCATTAGGAGGAACTCAGGGCCAACCGCACCAGCATATGGTCTCACAAAGGGTCTGAGGATCTCATCTCGGTACCTAATGGCAGTCAGGCTACCTCTGGCGAGCACATGGAGGGCTGTGCGGCCATCCAAAGAAATGCCACCCCACACCATTACTGACCCAATGCCAAACCGGTCATGCTGGAGGATGTTGCAGGCAGCAAAACGTTCTCCACAGCGTCTCAAGACTCTGTCACGTCTGTCACATGTGCTCAGTGTGAACCTGCTTTCATCTGTGAAGAGCACAGGGAGCCAGTGGCGAATTTGCCAATATTGGTGTTCTCTGGCAAATGCCAAACGTCCTGCACGGTGTTGGGCTGTAAGCACAACCCCCACCTGTGGACGTCAGGCCCTTATATCACCCTCATGGAGTCTGTTTCTGACCGTTTGAGCACACATGCACATTTGTGGCCTGCTGGAGGTCATTTTGCAGGGCTCTGGCAGTGCTCCTCCTGTTCCTCCTTGCACAAAGGCGGAGGTAGCGGTCCTGCTGCTGAGTTGTTGCCCTCCTACGGCCTCCTCCACGTCTCCTGATGCACTGGCCTGTCTCCTGGTAGCGTCTCCATGCTCTGGACACTACGCTTACAGACACAGCAAACCTTCTTGCCACAGCTCGCATTGATGTGCCATCCTGGATAAGCTGCACTACCTGAGCCACTTGTGTGGGTTGTAGACTTCGTCTCATGCTACCACTAGAGTGAAAGCACCGCCAGCATTCAAAAGTGACCAAAACATCAGCCAGGAAGCATAGGAACTGAGAAGTGATCTGTGGTCACCACCTGCAGAACCACTCCTTTATTGGGGGTGTCTTGCTAATTGCCTATAATTTCCACCTGTTGTCTATCCCATTTGCACAACAGCATGTGAAATTGATTGTCACTCAGTGTTGCTTCCTAAGTGGACAGTTTGATTTCACAGAAGTGTGATTGACTTTGAGTTACATTGTGTTGTTTAAGTGTTCCCTTTATTTTTTTGAGCAGTGTATATATATATATGGGTGAATAAAGCATACACACATACAAAATACTAAGAAAAGGACACAAATGCAATGGCACTCTGCAACCAGCATTCTGCCCTGCCTCTATGCTGGATGAGGCATTGGTGTACATTTTGGCCAAAGCGTAATAAGCCACTCACCGCGTCAAGGTCGCCTCTATGGAGTGGTCCCTAACACTAGTTCCTACCTGTTTGTGGGCCATGATAGCCACACAAAGTCCAGGAAATGCAGGTCAGCATGCACGCCAAGCACACTCTGCTTTTAACCCCGTCCGGTGCCATTACAGCTTTCATCGGATCCAGGGATGCAAGTGCCAACATGCATGCTGAGCCCACTATATACTTCTCCTGGAGCCAAATGGCTACTGGTAGGTGCTATATATGCAGACTCAGTTTTATACTGACTTTAAAACCAGCCTCCAGGACAGATTGACTGGTCAGGTGTGCATGACTGCATGGAGATCGCCACGCCTCCAATATATACTACAAAGAAAAAATGTGGGGGATTCAATCAGCACAACCCTATATGTAGGTGCACATCGCTATGGCGAAATACATATACAAAGAAAATGACACAAATGCAATGGCACTCTGCAACCAGCATTCTGCCCTGCCTCTATGCTGGATGAGGCATTGGTGTACATTTTGGCCAAAGCGTAATTAGGCCACTCACCACGTCAAGGTCACCTCTATGGAGTGGTCCCTAACACTAGTTCCTACCTGTTTGTGGGCCATGAGAGCCACACAAAGTCCAAGGAATGCAGGTGCAGCATGCACCAAAATACAAAATAGACTATAAGTGGAAATAATAATAATACTAGTAATAAATAATTAATTAATAAATAAAGTGTGAATGATGAAATGATGAAATAATGAAAAAATAAAATAATAATGGATAATGAATAAAAAATTAATAAGTAAATATAAAATTAGTAAACTTAATAACATATATATATAAATATATATATACATATACATACATACATATACACATACATATACATATATAAATACATACATAAACACATACATACAAAATCTGTATATATGAAAATTCACTCATACTATGTAGTTCATGATTAAATACAATATAATATAATATAGTTCGCCCATTCATATTCTGTAGTCCTCACAGAATATAAAATCTTTAATTTAATCAAAATTAGCTTTATTAAAGGCTGCTAGTAGAGCAGTCCTTATCATAGGACAATCCTTTAACTACATTACTAATGTCAGAAGAGCTCGTTGGATTACATCAGCGGGAATGGCAGATTTAGCCCCAAGGTCTCATGAATACCCTAATTTGGAAAATAGTTATCTGTTCAGTCCACAGTTCATACATGAGGTTAAAATGAACTACAGGGCATGCAAGTCATTTGCAGAAATGAAAACACCCATTCACTCAATCCCTAAAGCCCTTCTCTAAGATGTACAAGTTGGGGAAAGAAACCACATCAAAGCCAAATACCTACAAAAAACCTATTCTGGTGAGCACAGAAATATCCATTACTTCCCGGAATTACATGGGATCTTGTCCCACAATTCTCACAGACCATTGAGTCATAAATGAAAAAAGCTTTGTCATTCCATACGAAACAGTGTCTAGACACTGCCAGGGCTCACGGGAAAGTATTCAGAACAGACAGAAGGAAAAAGGACTGGATGTCGCATTTTCCCAGTTCCAAAACCAGACGTGTCAATTAGACCAGTATCAAACGTAAAAGCTGTAAACAGATTTTTAAAGACAAAGAAGTTTTATATGGAGAGCATTACAGATTTATGTTTCTTCTCCAAAAAACATGTATCTGATAAAGATAATTACAAAATATGCTTTCCATATGTGCCACAAAAGCACAGACGTCTACTGCAATTCAAACAGAAAGGAGACATCTACCGTTTGGAATGTCATGGTGCTTGGCCTCTCCAATACTCTTTTTCAATGTGTGTAATGAAAGTTGCAATTTCTCACTTGAGATAGAAAGGGATAACAAACATGTCTTTTATGCAAGGTTTTGAAAAGTTTGAACTGGCACTCAAGACAATTGGAAATCACGTGGAAATAAGATAAAAATGTATTATACTATACTATTATACACATGTATACATTAAATAAAATGAATAAAATATACAGTACAGACCAAAAGTTTGGACACACCTTCTCATTCAAAGAGTTTTCTTTATTTTCATGACTATGAAAATTGTAGATTCACACTGAAGGCATCAGAACTATGAATTAACACATGTGGAATTATATACATAACAAACAAGTGTGAAACAACTGAAAATATGTCATATTCTAGGTTCTTCAAAGTAGCCAGCTTTTGCTTTGATTACTGCTTTGCACACTCTTGGCATTCTCTTGATGAGCTTCAAGAGGTAGTCCCCTGAAAGGGTTTTCACTTCACAGGTGTGCCCTGTCAGGTTTAATAAGTGGGATTTCTTGCCTTATAAATGGGGTTGGGACCATCAGTTGTGTTGAAGAGAAGTCAGGTGGATACACAGCTGATAGTCCTACTGAATAGACTGTTAGAATTTGTATTATGGCAAGAAAAAAGCAGCTAAGTAAAGAAAAACGAGTGGCCATCATTACTTTAAGAAATGAAGGTCAGTCAGTCAGCCGAAAAATTGGGAAAACTTTGAAAGTAAGGGCTATTTGACCATGAAGGAGAGTGATGGGGTGCTGCGCCAGATGACCTGGCCTCCACAGTCACCGGACCTGAACCCAATCGAGATGGTTTGGGGTGAGCTGGACCGCAGGGTGAAGGCAAAAGGGCCAACAAGTGCTAAGCATCTCTGGGAACTCCTTCAAGACTGTTGGAAGATCATTTCAGGGGACTACCTCTGAAAGCTCATCAAGAGAATGCCAAAAGTGTGCAAAGCAGTAATCACAGCAAAAGGTGGCTACTTTGAAGAACCTAGAATATGACATATTTTCAGTTGTTTCACACTTGTTTGTTATGTATATAGTCATGAAAATAAAGAAAACTCTTTGAATGAGAAGGTGTGTCCATTACTTTTGGTCTGTACTGTATAAAAAAGGAAATATCTAAGACCAAAGTTTTACATTAATACACAGACATCGCCTCCAAGGTACGCTATATCAAGAAAGCTGCATCCGTATCCTCCCAGTAGGGATGACTCTTTGGATCACAATATGATAAAGCAAACTCTACCCTGGACGGCGTGTATACAGCGGTATTTCAGGTTATAATAATCATCAGTAAATGGCCTATAATATAGACACATACAGGTTCTGTGCGACGTGTAGTTTCTTCAAAAGAGCAAATACATGCAGGACCTTGGATAATGAATCACTGTGCGTATATAGCTATATGACTCCACATTAAACAATGTTGTGACTGTCCATCTGTTTCGATTCTCTCAGGAGTCTGAGCACACCATACATATGGCTCCGACCGTGCTGCGAATGTAATCAGCCCACATATGTAGGGCCTTTTATATCGAAAATTTGGTCTCTGGGAAAAGAGTTTGGGAAAATTTTATGCAGATTTAAATACACAAGTAATTTAAAAGGAACAAATACTAAAATTTTAGTAGCAAGATTTTGTGTAAACATAGAAAAGTCCACTTACATAGAAAAGTCTAACCTTTCAAGCGTCCACTATGAATACAATAAAATTCCCTATAGAAAAATAGCTATAGTGCAGCATGATCTAGACCACGCTGAAGTCCGTTCCTACCTAGTCTAAGTCTGCACAGAGACATTAAACAGCCAGCAAAAGGCACACAATGTCCGCTAGCCAGGCATCATCATACAGGACCAGGTGTCACAAGCAAGCTGCTCTAGCAAGTCCTCAACAAGAGAAAAGACTGCTCTCGCTCATACAGAAGCTGAGGTTGCAAAAGTAAGGTCTTCCTTTGCTGCACAAGAGATGCTGTTATGGAATATAATGGACACTTGCTTGTCACTTACAAAATGGTGTCTGTCCAAGAGACAACCCCCAGTATGCATTCTATGATTGAAACTATTTGCAGCAAAGACTTGAAACTGTCAGGAATTCCTCTAAGTCTATCATACATATGCCTTACATGTATTTCCTGTTTACATTCCTTCTTGCTAAAAGACCAATCATGTGAGCCCACTCCTCCCACTAATATGGAGGGTATATAGTAACATAGTACATAAGGCCGAAAAAAGACATTTGTCCATCCAGTTCGGCCTGTCATCCTGCAAGTTGATCCAGAGGAAGGCAAAAAAAAAAACTGTGAGGTAGAAGCCAATTTTCCCCACTTTAGGGGAATAAAAAATTCCTTCCCGACTCCAATCAGGCAATCAGAATAACTCCCTGGATCAACGACCCCTCTCTAGTAGCTATAGCCTGTAATATTATTACGCTCCAGAAATACATCCAGGCCCCTCTTGAATTCCTTTATTGTACTCACCATCACCACCTCCTCAGGCAGAGAGTTCCATAGTCTCACTGCTCTTACCGTAAAGAATCCTTTTCTATGTTTGTGTACAAACCTTCTTTCCTCCAGACGCAGAGGATGTCCCCTCGTCACAGTTACAGTCCTGGGATAAATAGATGATGGGAGAGATCTCTGTACTTGCCCCTGATATATCTATACATAGTAATTAGATCTCCCCTCAGTCATCTTTTTTCTAAAGTGAATAACCTTAATTTTGATAATCTTTCAGGGTACTGTAGTTGCCCCATTCCAGTTATTACTTTAGTTGCCCTCCTCTGGACCCTCTCCATCTCTGCTATGTCTGCCTTGTTTACAGGAGCCCAGAACTGTACACAGTACTCCATGTGTGGTCTGACTAATGATTTGTAAAGTAGTAGGAATATGTTCTCATCACGGGCATCTATGCCCCTTTTGATGCAACCCATTATCTTATTGGCCTTGGCAGCAGCTGCCTGACACAGTTTTTTGCAGCTTAGTTTGCCGTTTATTAAAATTCCTAGATCCTTTTCCATGTCAGTGTTACCGGGTGTTTTACCATTTAGTATGTACGGGTGACTTGCATTATTCCTTCCCATGTGCATAACTTTACATTTTGTCAGTGTTTAACCTCATCTGCCACTTATCTGCCCAAGCCTCCAGTCTATCCAGATCCCTCTGTAGTAGTATTACTCTTCAGTGTTAATTACTTTACACAGTTTAGTGTCATCTGCGAAAATTGATATTTTACTATGCAAGCCTTCTCCAAGATCATTAATAAATATATTGAAGAGAATAGGGCCCAATACTGACCCCTGAGGTACCCCACTAGTGACAGTGACCACTAATAACATAGAAACATAGAAACATAGAATGTGTCGGCAGATAAGAACCATTTGGCCCATCTAGTCTGCCCAATATATCTGAATACTATGGATAGCCCCTGGCCCTATCTTATATGAAGGATAGCCATATGCCTATCCCATGCACGCTTAAACCCCTTTACTGTATTTGCAGCTACCACTTCTGCAGGAAGGCTATTCCATGCATCCACTACTCTCTCAGTAAAGTAATACTTCCTTATATTACTTTTAAACCTTTGCCCCTCTAATTTAAAACTGTGTCCTCTTGTGGTAGTTTTTCTTCTTTTAAATATGCTCTCTTCCTTTACCGAGTTGATTCCCTTTATGTATTTAAAAGTTTCTATCATATCCCCTCTGTCTCTTCTTTCTTCCAAGCTATACATATTAAGGTCCTTTAACCTTTCCTGGTAAGTTTTATCCTGCAATCCATGTACTAGTTTAGTAGCTCTTCTCTGAACTCTCTCTAGAGTATCTATATCCTTCTGGAGATATGGCCTCCAGTACTGCGCACAATACTCCAAGTGAGGTCTCACCAGTGTTCTGTACAGCGGCATAAGCACTTCACTCTTTCTACTGCTTATACCTCTCCCTATACATCCAAGCATTCTGCTGGCATTTCGTGCTGCCCTATTACATTGTCTTCCCACCTTTAAGTCTTCTGAAATAATTACTCCTAAATCCCTTTCCTCAGATACTGAGGTCAGGACTGTGTCAAATATTCTATATTCTGCCCTTGGGTTTTTACGCCCCAGGTGCATTATCTTGCACTTATCCACATTAAATTTCAGTTGCCAGAGTTCTGACCATTCTTCTAGTTTTCCTAAATCCTTTTCCATTTGGAGTTTCCCTCCAGGAACATCAACCCTGTTACATATCTTTGTGTCATCAGCAAAAAGACACACCTTCCCATCGAGGCCTTTTGCAATATCACTTATGAAGATATTAAACAAAATTGGTCCCAGTACAGATCCCTGTGGAACCCCACTGGTAACATGACCTTGTTTTGAATGTTCTCCATTGACTACAACCCTCTGTTGTCTGTCACTCAGCCACTGCCTAATCCACTCAACAATATGGGAGTCCATGCTCAATGACTGCAGTTTATTGATAAGTCTTCTATGTGGGACAGTGTCAAAAGCCTTACTAAAATCTAGATATGCGATGTCTACTGCACCTCCACCGTCTATTATTTTAGACACCCAGTCAAAAAAATCTATAAGATTTGTTTGACATGATCTCCCTGAAGTAAACCCATGTTGTTTTTCATCTTGCAATCCATGGGATTTTAGATGTTCCACAATCCTATCCTTTAATAGGGTTTCCATTAATTTGCCTACTATTGATGTCAGACTCACTGGTCTATAGTTGCTCGATTCCTCCCTACTACCTTTCTTGTGAATGGGCACGACATTTGCCAATTTCCAATCTTCCGGGACGACTCCTGTTACTAATGATTGGTTAAATAAATCTGTTAGCGGTTTTGCCAGCTCACCACTAAGCTCTTTTAATAATTTTGGGTGTATCTCATCAGGCCCCTGTGACTTATTTGTCTTCACCTTAGACAGCAAACTTAGAACATCTTCCTCTGTAAAGATACATGCATCAAATGATTTATTAGTCATCCTTTCTAGTGGAGGTCCTTCTCCTTTTTCTTTTGTAAAAACTGAACAGAAGTATTCATTAAGGCAGTCGGCTAGCCCTTTATTCTCTTCTACATACCTTCCGTCCTTTGTTTTTAATTTAGTTATTCCTTGTTTTAATTTCCTTTTTTCATTTATATATCTGAAGAATGTCTTATCCCCTTTTTTCATAGACTGAGCTAGTTTTTCTTCTGCCTGCGCTTTAGAAGTTCTTATAACTTGCTTGGCCTCTCTCTGCCTAATCTTTTAGATTTCCTTATCTTCATTGCTCTGGGTTTTTTTATAATTACAAAATGTTAGCTTTTTATATTTAATGATTTGGGCCACTTCTGCTGAGTACCACAGTGGTCTCTTCCTTTTTTTGCTTTTACTGACAAGTCTTATGCAATTTTCTGTTGCCTTCAATAATGCACCTTTTAAGTAGACCATTTTCTCCTGGACTCCATGTAATCCGTTCCAGTCTGATAAGGACTCATTTATGACTAATTTCATTTTTGAAAAGTCTGTTTTTCTAAAATCTAAAACTTTTGTTTTTGTGTGGTGGGACTCTTTCACAGTTCTTATATTAAACCACACTGACTGGTGATCACTAGATCCCAAGGTTTCGCCTACAATGACATCATATACCGAATCCCCATTTGTAAATACCAAATCCAAAATGGCCTCCCTCCGGGTTGGCTCCTCAACCACTTGTTGTAGAGATAACCCCAGTAGGGAATTTAGAATATCTGTACTCCTGGTAGAACTTGCTATTTTGGTTTTCCAGTTTATATCTGGAAGATTGAAATCTCCCATAATGATAACTTCTCCTTTCATTGTCATTTTAGCTATTTCTTCAACTAGTAGATCATCTAGTTCTTTAACTTGACCAGGTGGTCTATATATCCCACCTACACGAGTTACTGCATGGTTAGCAAACTGCAACGTAACCCAAACTGACTCTATGTTGGCCTCACCAACTTGTATTAGGTTAGATTTAATGCTATCTTTCACATACAGGGCCACTCCTCCTCCTTTCTTGCCTTCTCTGTCTCTTCTGTATAAAGAGTACCCTGGTATGGTTATGTCCCAGTCATTTCTTTCATTAAACCATGTCTCCGTAACAGCCACTAAATCTACATTCTCAGATGCCATTATTGACCCAAGTTCATTGATTTTTTTTACCTAAACTGCGAGCATTTGTAGACAGGACTCTGAGCTTATCATTTCTTAACCTCTGTGCTTCTGACCTGTTCTGGCATTGTTTCGGGGGGCAATTGGACTCTTTTATTTTCACTCTTTTGCCCCCCCTTCCTAGTTTAAATACTCTTCCGCAAATTCTTGGAGTTGTTCACTAAGTACATTTGTTCCTTTGAGAGAAAGATGCAAACCATCTTTTTTGTACAGTTCCTTTCTATTCCAAGTAGAGCTATCATGAGAAACAAATCCTTGCTCTTGACACCATTTACCAAGCCATATGTTGAACTCCTTTATGTGCCTCTGCCTATCCTTCCGAACATTATGCACAGGCAGAACTTCAGAAAATGAAATGGTGGATGCAAAATCCTGTACGTCATTACCAAGTGTGATAAAAGATTTTTTCACCTCTGACACTTCATTGCAAGCCAGGTCATTTGTCCCTCTGTTTTCTATCCCTCAGCCAGTTACTTACCCACATACAGACGTTTTCTCCCAGTCCGAGCATTCTCATTTTATATACTAACTTTTTATGTGGTACAGTGTCAAAGGCTTTGGAGAAGAAGTCCAGATATACGACATCCATTGATTCGCCGCTGTCAAGTCTAGAACTTACCTCCTCATAGAAACTGATTAAATTAGTTTGGCATGACCGATCCCTCACGAAGCCATGCTGTTATGGCGTTATTTGCTTATTTCCGTTGAGATGCTCTAAGATAGCATCTCTCAGAAAACCTTCAGTTTACCCACAACAGATGTTAAACTTACCGGCCTATAGTTTCCAGGCTCTGTTTTTGGACTCTTTTTGAATATTGGCACCACATTTGCTATGCGCCAATCCTGTGGGACATTCCCTGTCAGTATAGAGTCCGCAATTATCAGAAATAAGGGTCTGGCTATGACATTACTTAATTCCCTTAGGATACGGGGGTGTATGCCATCCGGTCCTGACGATTTGTCTATTTTAATCTTTTTAAGTCGCTGTTGTACTTCTTCCTGGGTCAGACAGGACACTTTTAATGGGGAATTTATTTTTACATTCAGCATTTCATCTGACAGTTTATTTTCCTCAGTGAATACATTGAAGAAAAAAATATTTAACAGCTTTGCTTTCTCCTCGTCGCTCTCTGCGAATCCCCCCTCATTACTCTTTAAAGGGCCGACACCTTCAGATTTATACTTTTTAACATTTATATAATTGAACATTTTAGGGTTAGTTTTACTCTCTTTGGCAATTAATCTCTCGGTCTCTACAGGGAGTGCAGAATTATTAGGCAAGTTGTATTTTTGAGGATTAATTTTATTATTGAACAACAACCATGTTCTCAATGATCCCAAAAAACTCATTAATATCAAAGCTGAATATTTTTGGAAGTAGTTTTTAGTTTGTTTTTAGTTTTAGCTATTTTAGGGGGATATCTGTGTGTGCAGGTGACTATTACTGTGCATAATTATTAGGCAACTTAACAAAAAATAAATATATACCCATTTCAATTATTTATTTTTACCAGTGAAACCAATATAACATCTCAACATTCACAAATATACATTTCTGACATTCAAAAACAAAACAAAAACAAATCAGTGACCAATATAGCCACCTTTCTTTGCAAGGACACTCAAAAGCCTGCCATCCATGGATTCTGTCAGTGTTTTGATCTGTTCACCATCAACATTGCGTGCAGCAGCAACCACAGCCTCCCAGACACTGTTCAGAGAGGTGTACTGTTTTCCCTCCTTGCAAATCTCACATTTGATGATGGACCACAGGTTCTCAATGGGGTTCAGATCAGGTGAACAAGGAGGCCATGTCATTAGATTTTCTTCTTTTATACCCTTTCTTGCCAGCCACGCTGTGGAGTACTTGGACGCATGTGATGGAGCATTGTCCTGCATGAAAATCATGTTTTTCTTGAAGGATGCAGACTTCTTCCTGTACCACTGCTTGAAGAAGGTGTCTTCCAGAAACTGGCAGTAGGACTGGGAGTTGAGCTTGACTCCATCCTCAACCCGAAAAGGCCCCACAAGCTCATCTTTGATGATACCAGCCCAAACCAGTACTCCACCTCCACCTTGCTGGCGTCTGAGTCGGACTGGAGCTCTCTGCCCTTTACCAATCCAGCCACGGGCCCATCCATCTGGCCCATCAAGACTCACTCTCATTTCATCAGTCCATAAAACCTTAGAAAAATCAGTCTTGAGATATTTCTTGGCCCAGTCTTGACGTTTCAGCTTTTGTGTCTTGTTCAGTGGTGGTCGTCTTTCAGCCTTTCTTACCTTTGCCATGTCTCTGAGTATTGCACACCTTGTGCTTTTGGGCACTCCAGTGATGTTGCAGCTCTGAAATATGGCCAAACTGGTGGCAAGTGATATCTTGGCAGCTGCACGCTTGACTTTTCTCAGTTCATGGGCAGTTATTTTGCGCCTTGGTTTTTCTACACGCTTCTTGCGACCCTGTTGACTATTTTGAATGAAACGCTTGATTGTTCGATGATCACGCTTCAGAAGCTTTGCAATTTTAAGAGTGCTGCATCCCTCTGCAAGATATCTCACTATTTTTGACTTTTCTGAGCCTGTCAAGTCCTTCTTTTGACCCATTTTGCCAAAGGAAAAGAAGTTGCCTAATAATTATGCACACCTAATATAGGGTGTTGATGTCATTAGACCACACCCCTTCTCATTACAGAGATGCACATCACCTAATATGCTTAATTGGTAGTAGGCTTTCGAGCCTATACAGCTTGGAGTAAGACAACATGCATAAAGAGGATGATGTGGTCAAAATACTCATTTGCCTAATAATTCTGCACGCAGTGTAGTTTGGCCGCTTTTATTTGTTTTTTACATGTTCTATTTTTTTCCTTATAGTTTTTCAGTGCTTCCGTGTTACCCTCCTGTTTTAGTGTTTTATATGCTTTCTTTTTGTCATTTATTGCTTTCTTTACAGTTCTGTTTATCCACATTGGTTTCTTTTTGTTCCTTAACCTTTTATTCCCATAAGGTATGTACCTCTCACAATGAGATTTTAGGATGCTTTTAAAGATATCCCATTTTGTGGCTGTATTTTTATTTTTGAGGACTTTCTCCCAGTTAGTTAGGCCTATGGCCTCTCTTAGTTCGCTAAATTTAGCTTTTTTGAAGTTAGGTATTTTTGTTCCTCCCTGTAGAAACGCTCTTTTGAATGATAATTGGAAGGTTATTACTTTATGGTCACTATTTCCCAGGTGTCCCCCAACCTACATGTCTGTTGTTCTGTCAGGTCTATTGGTTAATACTAAGTCCAGTATGACCGTCCCTCTAGTCGGGTCCTGAACCATAATGTGAAGCCCCCACCTGATAAATTAGAGTTATGCTTTGACCTTATATAGAGTGTCAGTGTTATTTCTCTCGTCGTGCTGCACATATCTATCTATCTAATTTGGAGCTATCTAATTGATGAGAACCAGAACATTTTGGCGCACGACGTGTGGGGCTCGAAGGTTGGAACCCCCTGTTCCCGTACCCCCGGAGATCAGACATAGGAGGGGCGCACCAACGGACACCGAGATTGCTACCCGTGATATGAGGTAAGAAAACAGAGTAATCTTGCCTATACTGTGTCCCCTGGTGTAGCCTCTTGTCATCTGTCTGAGGAAGGGGTGCGGCAGCAGTTGGGGCGCCATTGAGGGCACGCAAGTAAGAACCCCACAGTAATTGAGGAGATTTTGATACACTGTTTTATGTGTTGTGTTGTTCTGATGAGGTTATGACCTTGAGCACCTGTGTATAAACTACCGAGTTACAAGGAAGCCTACATTGCGGTACAGCCAGGGGCGTCTGTCCGGATAGTAGAAGGGGAGGATGCGGTCAGAACCGGTCCAAAGGTGTACTACGTGTCTGACTCAAAGAAGAACTTGGAGAGCACTTAAATGATATCAAGAATGATGCAGACACTCCAGTAGCCAGGCATGTGATGGAAATTCATGCCAGCAACCCTGGGGTCGTACAGTTTCAGGGCAATGAGATGGTTCGGCCCTCCCCAAGAGGAGGGGATCTGAACAAGCGTATCCTTCAAAAGGAATCCCAATGGACTTTTAGGTTAGGGACTGTTAGACCCAAAGGGTTAAATGATCACATTTCATATACGTGCTTCTTGTAAATGTATGATGCACGCATGGGGGATGAGACATGATGGGCTTATTTTAGATGTGAAATGTGATTACTCCTTTAAACATCTATTGCGTGTCGGTTGTTGCCTGCTAATATCAAAATAATCCATTGGTGGCTATTTAGTGGTGATCCATATTGTTGGTTAGGATCCCTTAGGCTTCTCACCCATCATCTGCTTGTACATATATATATATATATATATCTTTTGCGCTGTACAGTATAATATAGTCCGCCGTATTCCCTGTTCCACTGTATGAGCTGAGTCTCATGGGATCTGCCTCTTGTATGGAGACAGCCTTGAGCCGTTGTGATGCGCTGCTGTTAGTAGCGCTCATGAGGTTGCCGGCTTCAGGGCTGTGGGAGGCATTTCCTATTCAGTGCTAGGTAGGAGGAGCATCGGCTTCAAATAGTTTCGTTTTTGGCGGCCGCTTCACGGCCGTCATAGTGCTGGAGCGCTGCCCATAGTGAGAGATGGGGAGCGCGCATATGAGTTTTCACATACACTTATCTAGGCTGCTCGAGTATTTGGTGGTTACAGTGTGGGATCCTGATGATACATTATGGAGAAACGCGTCAAGCCAGAGACACACAGGTGTCTGTAACTTAGTGTAGAGCAGCTCAACAACATTTAGAACCGGCAGATTCGTTTTCAGTGTCTGACCTGCAGCAGCTGCTCAACAGCTGGGGGTACCAGCATGTGTGTTGGAGCAGTGTTTGTTTGTCGTCCCCCCTCTCCTGTGTTGAATGGCACGGGGGCGTTGTATATTGGGGCTGTGTGTATGGGGATGTGTGTTGGAGTGCTGCAGGTCACACTGTTGCTACCTAATGGTGGCATGACCTATCTTATTTATTAGGATTTTTGTTCACCTCTTAGTTGCCCTTACAGGGGTTGAATTCATAGAGTGCTGTGGTGTGGGGTCACATCAAATGTGTGGCCCTCTCACTGTTTTCTTCCCCTGTTATTTATTGTGCTATTTCCCCCTTACCTTTTAGTGCATATTCAACAATAAAACTTTTTTTTTTTTCTTTAAGCATTCCCTCTTTTTGGAATATTTCAATGATATACTATAGGGGTGCGTACCTGCAAAAAATATTCTTAATTCTATAAAAATATCACATGATCCACCCCATTAGGTGAACGCCATAAAAAAAACTGTAAAAAATTAAAACTCAAAAGAGCCAAAAATGGTCACCTTGCCTCACAAAAAATGGAATACCAAGCGATCAAAAAGTAAAAACTGCGTAAAACTTAACAAAAAAAAACATTATGTATCTCTGCATCTGTAACAACCTGCTCTATAAAAATATCACGTAATCTACCCCTCAGGCGAACGCCGTAAAAAAAACGAATAAACCGTGTCAAAACAGAATTTTTTTGTCACCTAAAGACAGTGTAATAATGAACCCAAAAATAGTACCAATAAAAATGTCTTCTCTTCCTGCAAAAAAAAAAACGAGCCCCTAGAAAAGACGTTCGGGAGAAAGTTAAAAAAAATATATGGCTTCCAGAAAATGGAGACAACAACATGACATGAACATGAGACACAAACATTAAATGAAAAATAAAAATATAAATTTGGTATTATCAAGTACATAACGACATGCTCTATAAAAATAACACACGATCTGTCCGCTGAATACTGTAAAAAATAAAAACTTGCCTCACAAAATAAAATTTATATCGAGTGATCAAAAACCATATGTACCCCAAAATAGTACCAATAAAACTGTCACCTTTTCCAAAAAGGGGTAATTTTTGGGGAGTTTTTACTGTAGGGGTGCAACAGGGGTCTTTTAACATGACATGGCAACATAAAATTATCCCAATGAAATCTGCCCTCCAAAAACCATATTGTGCCCTTTCCCTTCTGAGCCCTACGTTGTGCCCATACAGCAATTTACGACCATGCAGTACTTTTAGTCCGGCTGCCTCTCGCCGTGTGCTGCCGGACCTCTGCCCCGCCCCCATTATAGTCAATAAGAACGGAGCAGCAGTCCGGGGGCACATGTGAACTAGCGACAAGACAGATCCGACAGGCTGTTCACCCGCAGGACCAGCCTGCCGGACTCCCCTGCTGCTAATGTGAAAGTACCCTAAGCAGTAAAGTGGACAGGCTACCTTCATTCTCCAGGTCAGTACAATTATGATGATACACAGCAATATACAGTATGTAGTTTTTATTTTGTTTTAATACTGAAAAAAAACTTTCGAAAAACAATTTTTTCTTTGCATTGCCATATGTTGACACCTATAACTTAATATTTATGTCTATTTAGCTGTATGAGGGCTCATGTTCTCTGGGGCGATCTGTTTTCAGTGATACCATTTTGGAGTGTGTCTGACTTTTTGATCACTGTTTATTCAATTCTACGGGAGGTGAAGTGACGAAAAAAAGTCAAATCAGGCATTTTTTTTTCTGTTATGGCATTCACTGTATGGGATAAATAGATTTATATTTTATTATTACAGGCCTTTTGGGACACAGAAATGCAAATTATATTTTCTTTGTTTATTTTTATTATGGGAAAATGGTGGTGATTAGAATTTTTATATATATATATTTTTTAACTTTTTTACACATATTTTAGATCCCTTTAGGGGATTTTAAAAATGGATTGAAAGATACGCGTTACGGGTATGGTGAAACAAGTGATGTACCTGCATTGAAAAGCCTCCGATAACACTGTATGGCCATACAGAAGAAAATCTCTACAGTAAAGGATTAACTATTCTTATCGTCGAAAGCTGCACCAAAGGAAATTGCGGAACAGAGTGGCAACTCCTGCGATCTTTGGAACTCCCGCGAAATTCAAACCAGCTTGCTGTATGGAGCGACTGAATAAGCCGGCAAATATTTAAAGCTCCATTGAAGCAATAGGGAGACAGCAGACGCTAGACGGTAAGCCAAACATCGATTTAAAGTTTTCTTCAATCCAAAGCTCATATCAAGCTTAAAAGGATATGCTATAAGAGACTTTTCATATTATCAGGATTCCTGTGGACACTTTATGAACAGATTGCGCTCCCAGTGAATACACCTACAACATTTTCAGTGACATTCAGTTTCCCAAATTGGGATAGAGCGCTAGAAGATAATACCCCCTCTTTCCCAAATAATAGCATATACTTGAAGTTTTTTGGTGTGATATATATTATTGAATTTATCGACACTATTGAGTCATATGAATATAGTGTCGATCATATCTACCACAATATATGTGACTGTAATGTTGTATATTATTGCTACATTGTTCTTATAAATTTTATTACTTGTATTTTATGGGGATTTAATAAATATTTTCTGCATATGTCAATCTGGTTGCCAAGTGTATGAGTGCTCGCTCATTTTCCTATTACTACATTTGCCTTTAAGAGAGGGTGGGGTGATTCCCTCTATATGAGCTTGCAGCACCATACCTTAACTACTTGCTAGTGAGCCACCACAACCTACCACTATTTTTTGTACACCATAGAAATGAATTGGTCAGGATTCAGTGCGGGTGCTATGCGTTCACGTCACGCATTGCACCCGTGCGGAAAACTCGCTCGTGTGAAAGGGACCTTAGAGGCCTGTATTAGACAAGAATGGGAGAGCATTCCTATTTCTAAACTTGAGAAACTGGTCTCCTCGGTCCCCAGACGTCTGTTGAGTGTTGTAAGAAGAAGGGGAGATGCCACA
This sequence comes from Bufo bufo, assembly GCF_905171765.1. Taxonomy (NCBI): domain Eukaryota; kingdom Metazoa; phylum Chordata; class Amphibia; order Anura; family Bufonidae; genus Bufo; species Bufo bufo. Next base: position 64,029,287 of record NC_053397.1, on the reverse strand, counting down.
CAGTGGTGAAAATGGCCTTGTCCCAACTTTTTGGGGATTTGTTGACACCATGAAATTCTGATTCAACATATTTTTCCCTTAAAATGGTACATTTTCTCAGTTTAAACTTTTGTTCCGTGATTTATGTTCTATTCTGAATAAAATATTAGAAGTTGGCACCTCCACATCATTGCATTCAGTTTTTATTCACGATTTGTATAGTGTCCAACTTTTCTGGAATCCGGTTTGTACATAAGAAGTACAAAGCATCAAAAAGACTTTTCTTTGAAGACACAAGAGGAAGCTTTTCCAGTCACATAAGAACATATGTCATTACTGAAGTGAAACTCCTATCTTGGAATCATGTTAGATATTGTATACAGGAATAACCTTATCAACACAACTCATTTTAGCTTTTAAACCAGGATAAACTAATGTTACTGTTGGAAGAAGATTAGTTTCACATTCTCTAATTTTACAATTTGGCATATTTACCAAGTTATGGTCATACTGCCTAACACATCGTACTGTCATAAGGTATACTTTCTACTCACTGTGGCTGAGAAGAAAACTTAGTCATAATATGATTCATTAACTGATGTGTATAACTCTCACTTTTTCAGTGTTTCAGCTCAACACACCAGTCATTTTTACTTTCATAGAAACTAATATGAATCGGACAATATGTGGACTCCATGTCATTCGAATAGACTTCTAAAAAGTAGGGACTTTCCCCCAAAAAAGTTTCAGGTATTAAGCTGCATCTAATACATATAATACACAAAATCAGTGGCGTACATAGAGAAGAAAGGGCCCCATAGCAAGGATCAAACCAGGCCCCCCACACAGGATAGAAGAGTTTCGGTTTCTGCCTAAACCCTTTTCAATGACTCTTGGGCCATTTTTCCACTGCTTCATTTGCTAAAAGTTCTTTCTTTAGAGGGTAGTGTCCTGACCAAGTTTTCACCTCCAGTAGAAAAGGAAATAATCCCAACTAAGACTGAGCCACCTCTTGCCCTGGGCCCTATAGCAGTAGCATAGCCTGCTGCTATGGTAGTTACGCCCCTGCACATAATAGATGAAAGTCAGACTAATCTGACAATTTCAGAGGAATTGGTCTTCCAGCTCTCCCTCAATATGAAATGGATTTCAACATGTCTAGCGTTTGTTTTCCAATGGAGATCAGACACGGCTGAAAGTGTCTGGCAGCCACTAATTACTCTCTCCACCCTATATTTAAAGGGGCTGGACAGTATACACTGACGAGCAAAAGGGTAACAATGTTTTGAACTTTTGACTTTCAGGCCCCCTATCTCACCATCCACTACAGCTTCAAACGTGGGACTAATATCATTTTATAGACAGTCATCTTGGCTATCTCATACATAAATTGGACTTGCAACTATTTAGCGTATGATTAGTTATGTAGATTCTTGTTATGTAACTGCAAAAGTTCGAAACATTGTTACCATTTTGCTAGTCAGTTTATACCTACTTTAATGTGTAGCACATAGTAATGCATGCAATTTACTAATATAAACTTATTACCAGTGTAGTACTGATCTCCAAGCCCTGACTGATAATCACACCTACTGGCATGGCAAATGGTCCCTGACATGATAAAATAAGAACTGTACTGATTATCAATGTAGTTCTGAGGTTAGAAGGGTTGAAGAACCTCCAATGTCATCATGACAGGTCCTTCACTCAGTGAAATGAGAGAGGAGAAGTACAGAAGAGACACCTTCCTTCCACCTTTCAACTCCACAGTCACTTCTACTGCTCCTGCCAGCCTGCGAGGGATGAAAAACTGAAATGTGGACAATACTGCTGCCAGTGTAGGGGGGGGGGGGGGGGGGCAAGGTGACCGTGTAATAAATACTGCTGCCAGTTGAGGAGGGGGTTGCTTAGGAGGACAATGTTGCTCCCAGTCGGGAAGGTGTGGTCGAGGCACAATGCTGCTGGGAAGGGGGTATTCTGTGCTGCACAGCATAATTGGTTGTGTTTTCCCATAACCCTTGTTGCTGTCCCATCTTTCAGTCACTCATGTTGACCTGTTTTATGATGGTGTCATTCCAAAGAGTAGAAATATTTTCCTTTTTCTACTTTCTCCAATAATGGCAAATTTTTGGACAAATTAAACTTCTGGTATCTGTAAAAGGAATGTCATCTAGCTTTTTATGGGCTTACCCAAACCCTGTAAAAACAACTTTTGTTCCACGGGAGGTAGCTACATGGCACCAGCTATTAGGTGCAGGCAGCTGTGTCTCTTCTGCTATTAAAAGGAAAAGTGAGATCTAGCAAGACCACGCTTGGTCAGTGAAATCTCGCGGGGTGGTCTCACGAGAGCAAGTACTGCCCTCAGAATGTTTTCTGGCGGTGATGAGTGTGGGTCATAGTGGCTCCATAGCAATATCAACATCTATTGGGAGGTACCCACATCTCTCTCAGGATGCCTAAAAAAGCTCAAGAGACTGGTCCCTATTCTCCTCAACATCTTCCTCGGATGAAGAAATAATGCAGATCAAATGCACTGAGGAGAATTCTCCTCAGACATGTGGAACACCTTGTTTGAGGTATAAAAAAAAGTTGTTGTTTTTTAATAATAAATGTAACACCTGCCCAGGACAATAAAATGCATTTCAGCAATATACCTCACAGCAGTAAAGAGGTGTTCGCCTCACACAGTTTACTTCAATATGGTTGCTGCAGCTCTAAATCTAAAGTTGACGATGGTAACGCGGTCCACTGCTTCCTCTGAAAGAGAAATTAAGTGAGATGCTAATGTTATGTGGGTTTGTCAGGTAGAACTCCAGGAAACTCCTATAAATGCACAACACACCAGCGGTAATGTTCATACAGATCTTTATTAAACATATATGCATACAAACACGATAAATAAGTAATCAATAATTATTAAAACACAGTAGGGAATTGCAGAGAAGTGTGGAGAACAAACGCCCCCCTGGAAACCAGTACATATATTAATACATGATTGTTGTATCATTTTGCCACTGTCTGTGTGGTACTGCGGGAGCTACCTCAAGCAGATACTGTAATCAATGTGCTCAACTGTCAGTCACCTCATAAGGAGACCAATGAGCATAATGTTAGACAGACAACAGCTTGCTCCCAGTGGACCCTGGCAGGCAGTAAAACTGGCATACTCAGTACATGAAAGATAAGTAACCAACCTGGCTGGGGGCGGCCCGACAATCGTTTCGCTTACTGGCTTTTTCACACTGGCTTTGGTGCCCTGTGAAAAGGCGTGGTGATGGACCATGTGATCTGACGTCACCACAGGTCCTTTAGCCGGCAGATCATGATTAAAGAAGTAAGAAGAGACCGGCAGCTACGCGATCAAGAGGAGAAGGTGAGTTAATTATTTTTTATTTTTTAACCCTCAATTGACCACCTACTAAGCATTCTGTATTAACCTCCTCCCAACCGCCTAACGCAGGGATGCGTCCTGCGGGCGGCCGGGTTATTCCTCCTTGACGCATCGGCACGTCATCTCGCGAGACGCGAGATTTCCTGTGAACGCGCGCACACAGGAGCGCGCGTTCACAGGATCGCAAGGTAAACAAGTTTATCTACAGCCTGCCAGCGGCGATCATTCGCTGGCAGGCTGTAGATGCGATTTTTTTAACCCCAGAAAGGTATATCAGACGCTGTTTTGTTAACAGCGTCTGATATACCTGCTACCTGGTCCTCTGGTGGTCCCTTTTGCTTGGATTGACCACCAGAGGACACAGGCAGCTCTGTAAGTAGCACCAAGCACCACACTACACAACACCCCCCCTGTCACTTATTAAGCCCTGATCACCCCCGTCATTGATCACCCCCCTGTAAGGCTCCATTCAGACGCCCGTATGTATTTTGCGGATCCGCGGATTCGTGGATTCGCAGATCCGCAAAACACCGGCAATGTGTTTTCCGCATTTTGCGGATCCGCACATTGCCAGAACTATATAGAAAATGCCTTTTTGCGGACAAGAATAGGACATGTTCTATATTTTTGCGTAACGGAAGTGCGGACCCGGAAGTGCAGATCCGCAATTCCGGATCCGAGCGGGACAAAGTCTGTCCCCATAGAAATGAATGGGTCCGCAATTACGTTCCGCAAAATGCGGAACAGATTTGCGGACGTGTGAATGGGGCCTAAGGGTCCTTTATCACCGCCAGTTAGTTTAGCCACTTGTTAGGTAGTTAGCGCCCATCGCACCGCAGTCACTGATTAGCATCATCGCTGCTGCTAATCAGCACTAGTACTATATAGTATCTGTAAGTGATCAAGAATGATCGCAATCAGATCTATATAAGTACATTAGGGTCACCTTAGGCTCTACAAAAAACGCAGTGTTCGCCCGATCAGGCCTGATCTTGTGCGCACACTTGCGTTCAGTCCGCCCCACCGCAGTGACAGAATTTTTTTTTTATGATCACTGCAAAAACACCGTAAAATCGATGCGGCGCTATAAAGATCACTTTTGAGCTTTTTGGATCTTTATTAGCGATCGCAGCTTTTTTTTTTTTTCACATTTTTTGGCAGAGATTTTTTCTTCCACATTGATCGATGCGAATGAAGAAATCTGTGCCGTTCATTTTTTCTTTGAGCCCAGAGTCTTGAACGAAAAAAAATAAATCTCATTACCCGTATGCTCAATATAAGGCCTCATGCACACGACCGTGCCGTTTTTTACAGTCCGCAAACCGCAGATGCGCAAAAAACGCAAGGCGCCCGTGTTGACTTCCGCAATTTACGGAACGGAACGGGCGCCGGCAATATAAATGCCTATTCTTGTCTGCAAAGCGCGGACAAGAATAGGACATGTTATTTTTTTTTTAGCGGGGCCGCGGAACGGAGCCACGGATGCGGACAGCACATGGAGTGCTGTCCGCATCTTTTGCGGCCCCATTGAAATGAATGGGTCCGCATCCGAGCCACCAAAACAGCGGCTCGGATGCGGACCCAAACAACGGTCGTGTGCATGAGGCCTAAGGAGAATAGCAGAAACTCCTAATGCTGGCCATACATGTAATGATTGCGAAGACCCTCAAATGCCAGGGCAGTACAAACACCCCACAAATGACCCCATTTTGGAAAGAAGATACCAAGATATTCGCTGAGGGGCATATTGAGTCCATGAAAGATTGAACTTTTTGTCACAAGTTAGCGGAAAGGGAGACTTCGTGAGAAAAAACTAAAAAAATATAAATTTCCGCTAACTTGTGCCAAAAAAAAAATCTTCTATGAACTCGCCATGCCCCTCACGGAATACCTTGGGGTGTCTTCTTTCCAAAATGGGGTCACATGTGGGGTATTTATACTGCCCTGGCATTTCAGGGGCCCTAAAGCGTGAGAAGTCTGGAATCCAAATGCCTAAAAATGCCCTCCTAAAAGGTACTCGTTGGACTTTCGGCCCCTTTGCGCATCTTGGATGCAAAACAGTGTCACACATGTGGTATCGCCGTACTCAGGAGAAGTAGGGCAATGTGTTTTGGGGTGTCTTTTTACATATACCCATGCTGGGTGAGAGAAATATCTCTGTAAATTGACAACTTTGTATAAAAAAAATGGGAAAAGTTGTCATTTACAGAGATATTTCTCTCACCCAGCATGGGTATATGTAAAAATACACCCCAAAACAAATTGCCCTACTTCTTCTGAGTACGGCGATACCAAATGTGTGATTTTTTTTGCAGCCTAGGTGCGCAAAGGGACTCAAATTCCAATGAGTTAGGATTTCACGGGGCATTTTTTACGCATTTGGATTCCAAACTACTTCTCACGCTTTAGGGCCCCTAAAATACCAGGGCAGTATAAATACCCCACAAGTGATCCCATTTTAGAAAGAAGACACCCCAAGGTATTTTGTGAGGGGCATGGCGAGTTCATGTAAATATTTTTTGTCACAAGTTAGTGGAATATGAGACTTTGTAAGAGAAAAAAAACAAAAAACATTTTCCGCTAACTTGTGCCAAAAATATTCTAGAAACTCGCCATGCCCCTCACGGAATACCTTGGGGTGTCTTCTTTCCAAAATGGGGTCACTTGTGGGGTATTTATACTGCCCTGGTATTTTAGGGGCCCTAAAGCGTGAGAAGTAGTTTGGAATCCAAATGCATAAAAAATGCCCTGTGAAATCCTAAAAGTACTCATTGGAATTTGGACCCCTTTGCGCACCTAGGCTGCAAAAAAGTGTCACACATGTGGTATCACCGTACTCATGAGAAGTAGGGCAATTTGTTTTGGGGTGTATTTTTACATATACCCATACTGTGTGTAAGAAATCTCTCTGTAAATGACAACTTTTAAAAAAATGTTATACAAAGTTGTCAATTTACAGAGATATTTCTCTCACCCAGCATAGGTATATGTAAAAATACACCCCAAAACACATTGCCCTACTTCTCCTGAGTACGGCGATACCACATGTGTGACACTTTTTTGCAGCCTAGGTGCGTAAAGGGGCCGAAAGTTCAACGAGTACCTTTAGGCTTTACAGGTTGCTCACAATTTAGCCCCGCCCAAAATGCCAGAACAGTAAACACCCCACAAATGACCCCTTTTCGGAAAGTAGACACCCCAAGGTATTCACTGAGGGGCATAGTGAGCCCGTGGGAAATTTTTTTTTTTTTTGCCAGAAGTTAGCAAAAATGGAAACTTTATTTATTTTATTTTTTTCTCAGAAAGTGTCATTTTCCGCTAACTTGTGAAAAAAAATTAAATCATATATGAACTCACCATGCCCCTCCGTGAATACTTTGGGGTGTCTTCTTTCTAAAATGGGGTTATTTGGGGGGTATTTATACTATGCTGGCATTCTAGCACCTCAAGAAACATGACAGGTGCTCAGAAAGTCAGAGCGGCTTCAAAATGCGGAAATTCACATTTTTGTACCATAGTTTGTAAATGCTATTGCGCAAACCTATAAATATACACTTATTGGATTTTTTTTATCAAAGACATGTAGACACAAACTTGTATAGAAATGAAATTATATTTGAACAATTTAACCAGAGAAAGTTAAAAATACAGGGTGGGCCATTTATATGGATACACCTTAATAAAATGGGAATGGTTGGTGATATTAACTTCCTGTTTGTGGCACATTAGTATATGTGAGGTGGGAAACTTTTCAAGATGGGTGGTGACCATGGCGGCCATTTTGAAGTTGGCCATTTTGAATCCAACTTTTGTTTTTTCAATAGGAAGAGGGTCATGTGACACATCAAACTTATTGGGAATTTCACAAGAAAAACAAATGGTGTGCTTGGTTTTAACGTAACTTTATTCTTTCATGAGTTATTTACAAGTTTCTGACCACTTACAAAATGTGTTCAATGTGCTGCCCATTGTGTTGGATTGTCAATGCAACCCTCTTCCCCCACTCTTCACACACTGATAACAACACCGCAGGAGAAATGCTAGCACAGGCTTCCAGTATCCGCAGTTTCAGGTGCTGCACATCTCGTATCTTCACAGCATAGACAATTGCCTTCAGATGACCCCAAAGATAAAAGTCTAAGGCCCCTTTCACACGAGCGAGTATTCCGCGCGGATGCGATGCGGGAGGTGAACGCATTGCACCTGCACTGAATACTGACCCATTCATTTCTATGGGGCTGTGCACACGAGCGGTGATTTTCACGCATCACTTGTGCGTTGCGTGAAAATCGCAGCATGCTCCTCTTTGTGCGTTTTTCACGCAACGCAGGCCCCATAGAAGTGAATGGGGTTGCGTGAAAATCGCAAGCATCCGCAAGCAAGTGCGGATGCGGTGCGATTTTCACGCACGGTTGTTAGGAGACGATCGGGATGGAGACCCGATCATTATTATTTTCCCTTATAACATGGTTATAAGGGAAAATAATAGCATTCTGAATACAGAATGCATAGTAAAACTGCGCTGGAGGGGTTAAAAGAAAATAAAAAATAATTTAACTCACCTTAATCCACTTGATAGCGCAGCCGGCATCTGCTTCTGTATTCTTTTCTTTAGGACCTGGGTAAAGGACCTTTGATGACGTCACTCCGGTCATCACATGGTACGTCACATGATCTTTTACCATGGTGAATCACCATGGTAAAAGATCATGTGACGTACCATGTGATGACCGGAGTGACGTCATCAAAGGTCCTTTACCCAGGTCCTAAAGAAAAGAATACAGAAGCAGATGCCGGCTGCGCTATCAAGTGGATTAAGGTGAGTTAAATTATTTTTTATTTTCTTTTAACCCCTCCAGCGCAGTTTTACTATGCATTCTGTATTCAGAATGCTATTATTTTCCCTTATAACCATGTTATAAGGGAAAATAATACAATCTACAGAACACCGATCCCAAGCCCGAACTTCTGTGAAGAAGTTCGGGTTTGGGTACCAAACATGCACAATTTTCTCACGCAAGTGCAAAACGCATTACAATGTTTTGCACACGCGCGGAAAAAACGCGGGTGTTCCCGTAACGCACCCGCACATTTTCCCGCAACGCCTGTGTGAAAGAGGCCTACTGGATATGCGAAATTGCTACATAATGATGTGTTTCTCTCTTTATGCACTGAAGCTGGCACGTTCCCTGAGTTTTTCCAGCAAGATGGTGCAACCACCACCACATTATGGGTGTCAGATCCGAGCATTCCTAGATGAACAGTTTCCTGGAAAGTGGATTGGTCGTCATGGGCCAGTTGAATGGCCCCCAAGGTCTCCCGATCTGACCCCCTTAGACTTTTATCTTTGGGGTCATCTGAAGGCAATTGTCTATGCTGTGAAGATACGAGATGTGCAGCACCTGAAACCACGGATACTGGAAGCCTGTGCTAGCATTTCTCCTGCGGTGTTGTTATCAGTGTGTGAAGAGTGGGAGAAGAGGGTTGCATTGACAATCCAACATAATGGGCAGCACATTGAACACATTTTGTAAGTGGTCAGAAACTTGTAAATAACTCATGAAAGAATAAAGTTACGTTAAAACCAAGCACACCATTGTTTTTCCTGTGAAATTCCCAATAAGTTTGATGTGTCACATGACCCTCTTCCTATTGGAAAAACAAAAGTTGGATTCAAAATGGCCGACTTCAAAATGGCCGCCATGGTCACCACCCATCTTGAAAAGTTTCCCCCCTCACATATACTAATGTGCCACAAACAGGAAGTTAATATCACCAACCATTCCCATTTTATTAAGGTGTATCCATATAAATGGCCCACCCTGTACACTGAGAAAATTGCGGCCCATTTTGATTAATATCGGAAAAACGAAAAATCTTAGCAGCAATCAAATACCACCAAAAGAAAGCTGTATTTGTGAGAAGAAAAAGAGGTAAAATTAATTTGGGTGGTAAGTTGTATGACCGAGCAATAAACCGTGAAAGTAGTGTAGTGTAAAATTGTAAAAAGTGGTCTGGTCATTAAGGGGGTTTAAGTTAGGGGAGCTGAGGTGGTTAAAGAATGCTATTATTTTCCCTTATAACCATGTTATAAGGGAAAATAATACAGTGAATAGACTGTCACCTAGCAACCGTGCGTGAAAATCGCACCGCATACCCACTTGATTGCGGATGCTTGCGATTTTCACTCAGCCCCATTCACTTCTATGGGGCCTGAGTTGCGTGAAAAACGCACAATATAGAGCAGGGGTGCACAACCTGCGGCCCGCGGGCCGCATGCGGCCCCCGGAGCCAAGGTTTGCGGCCCCCGTCCTGCTGGACAGAAACACAGCTGATCATGCGATCAGCTGTGTTTCTTCCTGGAGCACTACACAGGGAAGGATGACAGCTCCTGCCCCTGTACTATAGCAGGAGTCTGGAGCAGGACGGGTCCCTGACTATTGGTGAGAGTGGGGGAGCCGAGGAGAAGGCAGGCGCAGTTTATCAGCGCTCCTGCCTTCTTCTCAAGGAGCGCTCTGCAGCAGTGGCGTACTAAGGGAGAGGGCAGTCCACCCCGGGTGCCGCTCTCAGGTGGGTGCCAGAAGCAATGAGCGCTTCCATCAATACAGATGGAAGCGCTCGTTGTTGGAGCGCAGGGAGCTGCTGTTCTGTCACTCAGCTCCCCGCGCTCCTCCCCTCCTTCAGGCCAGCGGCGCTCTGAATGGTAGAGTAGGAAGACTTCTCCCCGCTCCACCATTCAGCCTGCAGACACGGATCGCGCTGCCAGCATGTGTGGGCGGAGCCTGCAGCCCGGGAATCTGCAGAAGCTCCGCCCACACAGTGCTGCAGGGCGATCTGTGCCGGCAGAGAAGAGAGGTATGTGAGCTTCCGGAACGGGACAAGGTGAGTAGGTACTGTGTTTTTTTTGTTTTTGTTTTTGTTCTTTTTTTTGTATAGGGGCACAATGGTCATTGCTAATGTGAAGGGGGCACAATGGTCATTGCTAATGTGAAGGGGGCACAATGGTCATTGCTAATGTGAAGGGGGCACAATGGTCATTGCTAATGTGAAGGGGGCACAATGGTCATTGCTAATGTGAAGGGGGCACAATGGTCATTGCTAATGTGAAGGGGGCACAATGGTCATTGCTAATGTGAAGGGGGCACAATGGTCATTGCTAATGTGAAGGCGGCACAATGAGCATTTCTACTCTGGAGGGTGGACAATGGGCATTGCTAATGTGAAGGGGGCACAATGGTCATTGCTAATATGAAGGCGGCACAATGGGCATTTCTACTCTGGAGGGGGCACAATGGGCATTTCCACTCTGGAGGGGGCACAATGGGCATTTATTGTATGGAGAGGGCACAATGGGCATTTATTGTATGGAGAGGGCACAATGGGCTTTGCTAATGTGAAGGTGGCACAATGAGCATTTTTTCTCTGGAGGGGGCACAATGGGAATTTCTTCTCTGGAGGGGGCACAATGGTCATTGCTAATGTGAAGGTGGCACAATGGGCATTTCTACTATGGAGGGGCAAAATGGGCATTTCTACTCTGGAGGAGGCACAGAGGGCATTGCTAATGTGAATGGGACACAATGGGCATTTCTACTATGGAGGGGGCACAGTGCACAGAGAGCATTACTACTATGAAGGGGGCATAGAGGGCATTATTACTGTGAAGGGGCACAGAGGGCATTATTACTGTGAAGGGGCACAATGGGCATTACTAACACAGGGGGCATTACTACTATTAAGGGGGCACAATGGGGATTTCTACTATGGAGGGGACACAGAGGGCATTATTACCGTGAAGGGGGCACATTGGGCATTATTACTGTGAAAGGGGACAATGGGCATTACTACTATTAAGGGGCATTATTACTGTGAAGGAGGCACAGATAGGGTATTACTACTGTGAAGGGGCACAGATAGGGTATTACTACTGTGAAAGGGGCACAGAGAGGGCATAACTACTGTGAGAGGGGCACAATGAGGGCATAACTACTATGAAGGGGGCACAATGTTGGCATAACATCTGTACAAAACAATGAGGGCAATACTACTGTGAGGGGTTATGATTTTCTTAAAGTATTGGGGGGGGGGGGGTGCCAGAGAAAGGACCCGCCCCGGGTGCCAAACAACAGCCTAGGCACGCCACTGCCGCTGATCAGCTCGTTTGTCGGCTGATTTGCATGTTTTATCAGGATGAAAGACGTACAATTATTGTCAGCATATCTCACCGTGTAATCAGGAATTTGCTGCCAATAATCAACAGAACTGAATGAGGGAGCAGTGACTGTGGTAGTGATTATTCCTCCCCATTTACTTTGCATCAGCCTGTGTAATAGGCTGATGCAAACAAGTGCTGATTAACTTTTTTTTTCCCGGCCCCTTGAAATAGAGCAATGTGACAATGCGGCCCCGAGACCAAAAAAGGTTGTGCACCCCTGATATAGAGCATGCTGCGATTTTCACACAACGCATAAGTGATGCGTGAAAATCACCGCTCATGTGCACAGCCCCATAGAAGTGAATAGGTCCGGATTCAGTGCGGGTGCAATGCGTTCACCTCACGCATTGCACCCACACGGAAATCTCGCCCGAGAAGTGGATCACGCATGGTTCCCATTATAAACAGTTTAATAATATACCATTCCCCCCCTTTGCGGTGTTTGTAGACTTTGTTACTCAACAGGCAAGGATCAGAAAGGACCCCAGTTTTGACTTTACATTGTCATGTTCCACTACCCCTGGTGTCAAACTTCATAAAACACCAGTGGCAGTCTACAAAACTAATGTTGCCACCACAGTTTCTTCTTACAGGGAGTTTAAGTCTTCTCAAGAAAAGAACATACCCAAAGATCTTACCAAAGAATGCCCCCTGCACAAGAAACCACATCCTCTACTAAAATGCAGAGCCTTGAGGGGGCGGAGCCTGACCGCTGAGCGTGATGGAGGTCTAAGACAGAGCTCCTGCCGCCAAGACCTGTGATTCTTAGCTATAAGACACCCAGAAGCAGTCCGAAATGGTCAACATTGGGAGAGACAAGCCTAGGGAACAGCTGGCTACCCCCAAACACAAGAAGGGGCAAACAGAAATGGAGCGCTTCATGAGAAAGAAGCTGGCGCTTTCACCAGCGCGCCTGAACAAAATGGCGACGCAGCCCCAGATACATGACTCAGATGAAGAAGACGGAGAGGAGTTTATCGGTGCTGTGGGAGGACGCAGCGAGACTGAACTTGAGCAGACAGCTGACAATGAGTCTCTCCTAACGAGATCTTTCTTGAAAGACTCTCGCTCAGGCAATGGCGCCGCTATTACAAGAGGTGAGGGACATGAGAGAGGATGTAAAATCCCTTGGCCACAGGGTGGAATCCCTCGAGAGTAACCAGACCCTACTCACTGACCGAGCGTCCGCTGTTTCCGATCTCCTGGAGGTCCAAAATCATGCTCTAAATAATGCTATGCTGCAAGTAGAGGACCAGGAGAATCGGAGCAGACGAAAAAATATCAGGCTGAAGGGCCTGCCGGAATCAGTCGGCGCAACTGAATTACAAGAAGCTGCAGAGAGGTTGTTCAAAGACTTACTTGGAGAAGACAAAGCCCAAAGCGTCACCATTGAAAGGATCCATAGATCCCTCCGTCCGATCCCGAAAAGAGACGAGCCGCCACGTGATATTATTTGCGGCCTACTCAGCTTCAGGAGTACCGCGGCTCTGCTTCAAGCAGCAAGAGAAAGAAAAGAGCTGCGATTTGAAGGTACAAAAATCGCTATGTACCAGGATATTGCTCCGTCCACATTATACAAAAGAAGAGTCATGAAACCTCTGACAGATCATCTAAGGGATCAGAAAATCCTTTACCGTTGGCTCTTTCCGTTCGGCCTTTCATTCAGCATAGAGGGGAGACGCTGCACCATCCGAACCCCAGCGGACTTACCAGAAGCTTGGAATCTACTCCAGATGGATCCTATTCCGATGGACTCATGGATGCCCATAGATAATTCCATCAAGAAATTACCTCCGCTCCCACGGGTTGAAATGTGGTCCACCCCTGTAAGAAACAAGCAACCCAGATTGAATAGAAGGTGAACCTATTCTCCAACTCCAGATGGGTTAACTTTCTTCAATCAACAACAGAAGTCACATCTTACTTCTATAATGTGAAGCCTTATATCTTTACTCTTAATATATTTCTCTCCCTATAGCAAGTATGAGCTACAATGCCCAAATGTAACCCTCTCACTCTTGTAGCCCTACTTTACCCCTCTTTCCTTCTCCTACTCATACTTCTGGCCTCTTTCCCTCATATAACTGTTCAAATCTCATCAATCTCTCTAATCTCTGCCGTTTCACACATCAGCCCTCCCTGAGGTTGATCACAGGATCATATGCTACCATTATAACCTCTTCTTTTCTTTCTGTATATTTTTCTATATATTCTTTTATATATTTGTGAATTTGAATATTGTCTTTTATTATGAGGTTACTATGACAATTTTTCCTAGCATAAATCTTAGTATACATAGATTTACACTTGGTGGGCTCGGTCGTTGCCCTCTAGGTAAAGTTTTATGCTGTTGTCATCAGAACTAAATACACAGGTGTTTTGACTTACATGTGAAATTTGGAATATATTATGTTGCTGTTGTGTCTGATAGTTGAGCACTTCCTCGGTGGTCATGCATAACGGTGATATAAACGGATAGATATGGTCCAAATTATTAGACTTGTTCCATAATCCTTGCCCATTTTTCTCCCCTCCTCACCTTAAGTTCCCTTCCCTCCCCCTACTACCCCTCCCCATCCTCTCGAATGTGATATGGCCTATGTCTGATTAATCAGAAACATAACAACATGTAGTAATTATAGTAGAAAATATACTCAACATGTCTACTTTTAATAAGCACAGGTCTGCGGTTGCCAGATCGGGGTTCGGATTCGACCCTCTGTCCCTACATACCTTCTCTGTATAGAGAATAGCGACCAATACAATGGCCGCTCTCAATTATACAGAGAAAAACAGTCCCAAATACAGAATAACACTAGAACAAACAGTATAGGACATATTTTTGTTGAAATGTTAGAAGTTATTGACTTTTCGGCTGTTCCCTTTGTTTGCACTTTGTCGCAGGTTGCTCCAGGGATATACAACTCTGAAGAAGCCACACCCTCTCAATTTCCACCGTCATGGCATCCATAGCCACTACCTCCTTCAACATCAGAGGTTTCAACTCACCTCGAAAGAGGTCTCAGGTAATTTCTCTTTTAAGGAAAGACAAATCTGATATTTGCCTTCTTCAGGAGACTCACCTAAAAAATGACAAAATTCCGAACATACCACACTTTCATTACAACAAATGGTTCCATTCCACATACAAGAAAGCTGCTAGAGGAGTCAGTATAGCAATAGCCAAACATATACCATTCGAACATACCCTAACATTAGCTGACACTGAAGGGAGATATATTTTTGTAAAGGGTAAGATTGGTCATACTCTTGTGTCACTAGCAAGTATTTATTCCCCAAACAGTGACCAATTTTATTGGCTTAAACACACACTAGATAAATTCCGAGATTTTGCAGAAGGTCTAAGATTAATAGGAGGAGACCTAAATATATCCCTTAACCCTTTTCTGGACACTTCCAAGGGCCTCTCTGCTCTTTCACAGAAGACCTTAGCTAAAATTCAACAACTATTATCCAGAAACCAGTTAATAGATACTTGGAGAACCCTTAATCCTGCAACTAAGGACTTTTCGTATTACTCACAGGTTCATCATTCTTTCCAGAGAATAGACTATATATTTATTTCCAAAAATCAATTAGAAACCCTTAAAACAGCAAGCATTGGGTCAATAACGATTTCGGATCATGCCCCTGTTTCGGCGTCCATGGCCCTTTCCTCTCTCCCAGTGAGGGAATGGTCTTGGAGGCTCAATGAGACTTTACTCGACTCTGTCCACTCCTTAGCAGATCTTACAAAAAAGCTGACCTTATACTTCCAGGACAATAATCCATCAGATACCTCCCAGACCATAGTATGGGAAGCACACAAAGCCTTCATCAGGGGGGAGTTTGTGGCGTTGGGCACCAGGGTCAAAAAAGAAAGACAAAAAACCTTGAACTCCCTGCTTGCGCAAATTTCTGCACTAGAATTAATCCAAAAACAATCCAAAGCGAGAGTCATGCAGGATGACCTTGCTGACCTTCGCCACAAACTGAAGGAACATCTCAATATTAAATGCGCTAAAGCCTACCAATATGCACAATTTAAGCACTATGCACACGGAGACAGAGGTAGTAAACTAACAACCCACTTAATTAAAAAAAGGAAAGACGCACAATTCATCAAATCCATTAAAACTCGCATAGGCACTATAACTAATGAAACTAAAGACATAGCAACTGAATTCAGTAACTTCTACAGCCAATTATATAATATTACCCCAGACACCTCAATGGAAGTGAACAAACAATCAATTGATGAGTCTGACTAAACTCAACCTACCCACTCTATCCAATGAGGACTGCTTGGCCCTTCTAGCACCTATAGGTAGCGAGGAAATCTTGGATAAAATTAAAACCCTTCCTAATGGAAAAGCACCAGGGCCAGATGGGCTACTACAAAAAATTTCTCCCAACACTACTTCCTCATATTTCAGCGTGGTGCCAATCTATGATGACAGGTGCTCACCCCCCAAAACAAACCTTAGAAGCTACTATAACGGTAATAGCAAAAGAGGGCAAGAATAAAATGGAATGCAGTAGCTACAGGCCTATCTCACTTCTTAACTTAGATGTTAAGATTTGGGCGAAGATCTTAGCAAACAGATTGAATAAAATAGTCCCAAAAGTAATTCATTCTGATCAAGCTGGATTTGTAACGGGTAGAGAAGGCAATTTCCACTCTTGTAGGATTCTTCATGCGGTCAAACTAGCAAAAGATAAAAAACTTCCTCTTATCCTTCTCAGTACAGATGCTGAGAAGGCGTTTGACCGAGTTAGTTGGCTATATATACAAAGGACCCTACACAGATTTGGCATACCCCAACCTTTCATTGCCGCGATTATGTCTCTCTATCGTCATCCTAGTGCTAGAGTGAGGGTCAACGGCACTTTATCCACACCCTTTAACATAAATAAGGGCACACGCCAAGGGTGCCCGTTGTCTCCCACTCTATTCATCATTACTATGGAAACGCTACTACAAGCAATAAGAGAAGATCCGGTGATTAGGGGACTGAAAACTAGCCAAACTGAACATAAATGCGCCGCCTTCGCGGACGACCTGCTACTCATGATCTCGAACCCCACCCAAGCGTTCCCTCCTTTAATGGCCCTGTTTGAACAATTTGGAACACTCTCGAACTTTAAAATTAATTACTCTAAATCAGAAGCTCTTAACATCACTGCCCCTGCTTCTCAAATTAACAAGCTACGCACCTCTTACCCCTTCACTTGGCAACAAGAAAAAATCAAATACCTAGGCATTTATCTCACAAATTCACCAAGGAAGTTGTACTCCATAAACTTTGCCCCTCTATTGAAAAAAGTCAGAGACCAAGTGAACTCTCTGTCCCTTCCATATGTTTCATGGCTGGGCAGAAAAAACCTTCTACAAACCTATATTATGCCCCAATTCCTATACCTCCTTCAAATGGTTCCTATCCATTTACCAAACTCCTTCTTTAGAACCATCAGATCACTTTTTACATCTTTTCTGTGGAAAGGTAAAAAACCGCGTATAGCATACAACAAACTAACAAGAAACCGCACACATGGTGGTATGGGACTTCCTGACGCCCAGATATACTATAAAGCGATCCAACTGAAAAGATGGCTGCAGTTATGCATTCCTCACTTCAGAACTTCAGGCTCAGATATAGAATTAGACACACTAACTAACTGTCAATTAGCGGGATTGTGGGGAGTTCGAAAACCTCATCCTCCCATAGGAGGTTTAACAAAAGGGATCTACTCAGTATTCAACACTTTGTCGAGTCACTCGCGTCTTATATCAGTACCCTCTGAACTCATGCCCTCCTCACTCAGCCCATTCCTGATATTCCCTTCTGATCTCTGGAACACATTTAAAGATTTAAATGTTAGAGACCTATTGACCCACACAAAAACAGCAACTGAACTCGAAACATTCTTTTCTCAACGTCTGAAACAAGCTACCTTCCTAGATATAAAAATCTTCAAAGATATCTGCCTCAGACTCCAGGATAAATATGCAACTCTAGATGAATCTACCTGGTTCGAACAACTGATCCTTAAGCGTACATCACTTAAACACATAATCTCTGATATCTATAAAAACCTGATAGGTTCATTAAAAATAAACAAACCAGATTATATTATCCAGTGGGAAGATGACTTAGGAATATCTTTTAGTCCAGCAGATATAGACCTCATACATCTAAGATCACATGGCTTCTCTAGATGTGTAAAAATTCCTGAACATTCATACAAAACAATGGTCAGATGGTACAAAGACCCTAATAAACTTCATAGAATGGGCTTATCAGACTCGAATGTTTGTTGGCGCTGTTTTCAGGGTAAAGGCACGCTTGGCCACATATTCTGGTCTTGCCCGTTAATTACCAGCTACTGGACTCAAGTTGAGAAGGTGATCAACAAGATATGCAATTCCTCCCTTCAGCTCTCTGCAGCCTCAGTTCTCTTGTGGTTGCCCTCTAAAGGTTGGTCCCCTAAACCATATGATCTACCCACATGGCTTGTCCAAGCAGCTAGATCACTTATCCCGCTTCTTTGGCTTAGCCCAGATCCTCCCTCCATTTCCCAGTGGAAAGCTAAAGTGGACCAACTATATCTCATGGAAGAACTCAGCAGCTGGGCTAATAGGTCCCACTCCAAGTTTCTAAAACTATGGTACCCCTGGAAAACAGGTAGAGACAAGTAGAAATCCCTAACCAGGTCACAGGTTTATCTAATCTAGTCTGCTTCACTTGACCTGTTGGATCAACTTACTAACAGATTTATTTTTTTTACCTACATATTCATATTTAATGAACAACTGCACTAGGGAGAGAGCTATGCTTTTTAACATCGCTTAATCTCACTACATTTTCGGATGACATCGAGATGGTGTTGGAGGGATATAAGATATTTATGTCTGATCCTTATGACAAAGTGGTTGCCATGGCGGTGGAACTCCCTACTCTAATGATGTGGCTAGTCTTCAGTCACATACAACTCTCATCCCGCCTGGATGAGACAATAGACCTAAAAATGACTTGCGAACTTAGTGATGTTCGGAGGATGTTCTTAACCTCTACTTGTTTGTTATGATATCTGTAAACTAAAGCTCTTCACCAAAGACAGCTTAATTAAACCCTATTGCGTTATATCTCATCGTCTTAACTAAGCTCCATGATAAGATCAAATAGAGTCTGTTCTTAACTTTTTGCTCTATAAATCGCAATTAGAAGTATTTAGGTGAACAAGAAATATGCATGTATGCTTTCTGGGTATCTGCAACTGTGTTCAACAAATGCTGTAATACTTGCTCTTATCTTTACATACATGTTGTAATTTGATGCATATGTTAATATGGAAAAAACAATAAACAGATATTTGTTAAAATGCAGAGCCTTCAGGGAGAAGTCTTTAGAGGACCACAAAGAATTCCTCAATGAAAACAACATCTGCTTCAGGTGATGCGCTAGAACATCGCACTTCGCCAGAAACTGTAAAGTCAGTGTGACATGCACAGAATGCGATAGCACAAGACGGCTTTACACCCTCTCAGGTATCATCCCAAGCAGAGGAGCATGACGGAAAGCAGATAGACACTGACATAGATACCCAAGTAGTCACTTCTCACCGTACAGAGATCTGTAAAGGACTTTTAGGAAGGAAGTCCTGCTCAAAAATCTACCTTATCAGAGTTTATCCGGGCGGTCACCGAAATAAGTCGATCAAGGTATATGCAATCTTAGATGATCAAAGAACCCGGTCTTTAGCTAAATCTACCTTCTTCGACACCTTCAACATCATAGGGCCCAGTTCTCCCTACTCCTTAAGGACATGTGCTGGTACCGTTGAGACAGCGGGGAGGAAGGCAACTGGTAGAGTCCAAAGATGTTCAGACCTGCTTGTCCCTGCCAACCATACTGGAGTGCAACCACATTCCTGACAACCGGTCTAAGATACCTATACCAGAGGTAGCGACATACCACCCCCACCTGAAGCGTATAGCTCACTTGAAACCGGAACTGGACCCAGAAGCCCCTATAGTCTTACTCCTTGGAAGAGACATACTACGAGCTCATAAGACTAGAGGACAGATTAATGGCCCCCAAAACGCTCCATGTGCCCAGAGACTTGACTTAGGATGGGTCATCATAGGAGACGTCTGTCTAGGAGTAGCACACAAGCCGACCTCAGTCAACAGTGTGCTCACCAACACACTTTAAAATGGACATCCTTCCCTATTCCAGCCATATCACAGCAGTTTCCTAATAAAAGAATTACCACACAGCACTCCAGTGTAGTGTTGATCACGAATATTCGAATTTCAAATTTTTATCGCGAATATAGGTACTTCGAAAATTCACGAATATTTCGAATATAGTTATATATATTCGTAATTTCGAATATTTGA
Organism: Bufo bufo; assembly: GCF_905171765.1. Taxonomy (NCBI): domain Eukaryota; kingdom Metazoa; phylum Chordata; class Amphibia; order Anura; family Bufonidae; genus Bufo; species Bufo bufo. The sequence goes on along the minus strand of NC_053397.1, from coordinate 64,009,298 downwards.
TATTTTTTTTTATTTGATTTTTTTTTTTAATCAGTACACATGATCCCTCCCTGCTTCTAGCTTGTGGGCCAATAAGAAGGCTGCAATATACTTGACTTTAGGAGTAGTAGTGTTTGCGAATTTTGCTCTATATTCTTTTTTTTCGAATATTCGCTATATTGCTATATATTCTGGTTTTAGAATATTACGAATATTCTAAAAAACGAAGTTATAGCAATATAGCAAATATTCGAAAAAAATCTAATATAGAGCAATTTAGCTAATATAGTGCTATAATTTTCTTTGTCTAATAGTTGTAAGTTGAAAAATTCGCAAAAAAATTTGAATCCGAAAATTTGAATATTACACAATCATTACCTTGCCGATTTTCGAATTTTCGACGAATATTCTACAAAATATTCGCGAAATATCGCGAATTCGAATATGACCCCTGCCGCTCATCACTACTCCTGTGCCTTGTCCTTTCGCAGATACCTCCTGTGATTTTGTGGCTTTTCATGAGTGTAAACATGTATATCTACTTATTTTAATTATAATGGGTATTCATTGCCTTTAAGAGCAATGTTGATTTATATTTCACCATTTTGTATGGATTTTCATATAAGCCGAAGTAAGTCCATGGGAAGATTACTGTGCCGTTCAAAGAGCTAGTGTTATTGTAACAAATCTATAGACAGTTAGAAGATACCGAACACCTGCAGATTTAGAGTCTTCAATGTATTTCTTATCTGAACATGAATTCCACAGTGTGAGAATTGTCTAGACGTTCCTCAAAGTATTCATTCACGTATCAAAGTTTGTCCCTCGGCTCTGAGACAAGGCCTCCAGTTGTCTAACTTGTGTAGTATTGAAAATATCAGGCATGTATGAGTTAACCCGTAATGGTATGATGCTTATTGCTTATACAACAGTGCCACCTAGATATAAGCAGTTAACACTACACCAGTAGAAAAAAGTGCATTCTGGGTAGTATTATGACGTCACGTTCCTTATCAATGCACACGCCTATCCAACAATGATTGAAAAATTCCAAACTAGGAAGGTGTGTTCATGTGATAAGTTTTGAGTTAAGAAACCAGATACCAAAAAGAGAGAGAAAAAAAAAGACAGAAAAAAGGAAAAACAAGGAAGGAGAAAGATTTGGATTATCAGAAAAATTCTTGAGAGCTGACTGCCCCAAGACTCTGCACATCACTTGACCCTTGGGTAATGTATATTTTTGTTTTATGTAGTATTGATCTAAATTAATTGTCTTGATACTTAGCCAGATACCTGCTCATTTGCGGACGTGTAAGGTTAGTTGCTACATCAATATTTTCGATTGATTTCAGTTGCGATGCATATAACTGAATAAAGGGGATAATATTGGAGAAACTCTGTTGGGAATCTTTATATTCCCTAGTTTGATAAAAAGCCAATAATTTATAAGTTTTGTTGCAATACTACCCCATATCTGAGATTGGTCATTATTTTGGGCAGAGCAAGGGCTCGTATCTCATTTTCTTGATTGAGTTTTTGCGCATAATCCATTGGTTTTATATCTCACAATTATAAAGCCGTATTGCATAATATTTTTGTGTTGGTTGAGTAGTGTTTTGTTGGCACCATATAGTGGCGAATTCTGGGTACTGCATATCATTGCATATTATTGAAATTTACATTGATAAATTTTTTATTGTATAATAAACCAATTATATTTTGGCATAGACGCTTGTACCCTGTTTTACTGATTGCACGAAATAATCAGGTTCTCGATTGAACTCTTTTTGAGATATTTATGTCCATCTCGCGGATCATTTGCATAATTTTTTCTTTTGATCCGTTACTTTTGTTAAACCCTTTGGAATGATATGGATTTCTGCACAAATTGGTCATAAAATGTGATCTGATCTTCATCTAAATCACAACAATAGACAATCACAGTCTGCTTAAACTAATAACGCACAAATAATTAAATGTTACCATGTCTTTATTGAACACACCATGTAAACATTTACAGTGCAGGTGGAAAAAAGTATGTGATCCCTTGGATTTAATAGCTGGTTGAACCTCCTTTGACAGCAATAACTTCAACCAAACGTTTCCTGTAGTTGCAGATCAGACGTGCACAACGGTCAGGAGCAATTCTTAACCATTCCTCTTTACAGAACTGTTTCAGTTCAGCAATATTCTTTGGATGTCTGTTGTGAATCGCTTTTTTGAGGTCATGCCACAGCATCTCAATCGGGTTGAGGCCAGGACTCTGACTGGGCCACTCCAGAAGGCATATTTTCTTCTGTTTAAGCTATTTTGTTGTTGATTTACTTCTATGCTTTGGGTTGTTGTCCTGTTGCAACACCGATCTTCTGTTGAGCTTCAGCTGGTGGACAGATGGCCTTAGGTTCTCCTGCAAAATGTCTTGATAAACTTGGGAATTCATTTTTCCTTTGATGATAGCAATCCGTCCAGGCCCAAACCATGATGCCCCCACCACCATACTTTACAGTTGGGATGAGGTTTTGATGTTGGTGTGCTGTGCCTCTTTCTCCACACATAGTGTTGCATGTTTCTTCCAAACAACTAAACTTTGGTTTCATCTGTTCACATAATATTTTGCCAGTACTGCTGTGGAACATCCAGGTGCTCTTGTGCAAACTGTAAATGTGCAGCAATGTTTTTTTTGGACAGCAGTGGCTTCCTCTGTGGTATCCTCCCATGAAATTCATTCTTGTTTAGTGTTTTACGTATCGTAGATTCGCTAAGAGGAATGTTAGCATATGCCAGATACTTTTGTAAGTCTTTAGCTGACACTCTAGGATTCTTCTTCACCTCATTGAGTAGTCTGTGCTGTGCTCTTGCAGTAATCTTTACATGACAGCCACTCCTAGGGAAAGTAGCAGCAGTGCTGAACTTTCTCCATTTATAGACAATTTGTCTTACTGTGGACTGATGAACAGCAAGGCTTTTGGAGATACTTTTATAACCCCTTCCAGCTTTATGCAAATCAACAATTCTTAATCGTAGGTCTTCTGAGAGCTCTTTTGTGCGAGGAATGTTTTTTATAGGGCAGGGCAGCTGTAACCAACACCTCCAATCTCATCTCATTGATTGGACTCCAGTTGGCTGACACCTCACTCCAATTAGCTCTTGAAGAGGTCATTAGTCTAGGGGTTCACATACTTTTTCCACCTGCACTGTGAATGTTTACATGGTGTGTTCAATAAAAATATGGTAACATTTAATTATTTTTGTGTTATTAGTTTAAGCAGACTGTGATTGTCCATTGTTGTGACTTAGATGAAGATCAGATCACATTTTATGACCAACTTGTGCAGAAATCCATATCATTCCAAAGGGTTCACATACTTTTTCTTGCAACTGTATATAAAGCATTTGCTTTATATACCCCACAGTGAAGACCACGCCTGCGATGGTGAGAAAGATCACTTAGGGTGCACAGTCTTCCATAGGACAAGAGAAAACAGGGTTGCAATGGCCATAGAAGATAGGCTGTTCTTGGATATCATGGATCAAGGGATAGTAAAAGACAATTCAAAAAGCTGGGTCGCACCTTTACCGTTTAAACCCCGAAGACAAAGCTTACCTAACAAAGAACTTATCTACAGTCGATTTATCTCCCTCAAACATAAACTTCACAGGACACCAGAGACGAAAGAACATTTCTTTACCTTAATGGAAAGAATATTCCAGAACAACCATGCAGAAATGGCACCCATGTTCCAAGACTCAGAAGAATGTAGGTACTTACCCATATTTGGCGTGTATCATCCTAAAAAACCAGGGAATAAAAGAGTAGTATTCAACTCGAGCGCCAGGTGCAAAGCCGTCTCGCTAAACGATGTCTTACTGTGAGGTCCGGACCTCAACAACAGACTTCCAGATGTACAGTACTTCTCCGCTTCCATAGAGAATCCGTAGCATTTATGGCCGACATACAACAGATGTTCCACTGCTTCCTCTTCAAGGAAGAACATAGAAACTACTTGAGGTTCTTCTGGTACAGCAACAACGACCCCAATGAAGACATTGGAGAGTACCGAATGAGAGTGCACATCTTCGGAAACAGTCCTTCCCCTGCAGTCTCTATCTATGGTCTCTATGGTATCTATGGACATTCAGCACAAGAGGGTGAAGCAAAGTATGGGTCAGATGTCAGATCCTTTGTGGAAAAAGATTTCTACGTGGACGACTGCTTGAAATCCACACCCACGAACGAGACCGCAATCAATCTCCTGAAAAGGGCTCAAGAGATGCTTGCTCTATCTAATTTGAGGTTGCGCAAAATCGCCTCCAACAGCCGTGAGTTAACGGAGGCCTTCTCCCTCAAGACCATTCAAGTGATCTAAAGGACTTGGATCTTAGCACCGATGCCCTTCCCATGCAGCTGAGCCTCAGTTTGATCTGGGATTTAAAGACAGATACATTCACCTTCCAAATCAGCAAGGAAGAAAAGCCCTTCACACGCAGAGGAGTTCTGTTCACTATAAACAGCTTATATGATCCTCTGGGATTCGCAGCACCTGTTATTGTCAAAGACAAAATTATGTTAAGAGACTTTAACACACGTCTGATTGGGATGAACCTCTTCCTACGGAGAAAAAAGACCTGCGGACAGGTTGGAGGAAGTCTCTCGATGCTTTGACCAGCCTTCAAGACCTGGCAACACCCTATGCTTCCGTGCCATCAACTGAAGTCAAGATGCAAAGACTGTATATCTTCTGTGATGCTTTAGTCAAGGCAATTGCTGCCGTAGCATACCTTAAGAGTATTGATGTCAAAGAACTATGCCATATAGGATTTGTCATGAGCCGGACCAAACTAGTGCCATCCCGCAAACACACGATTCCCAGACTGGAGCTCTGCACTGTTGTGTTTGCAGTAGAGTTGGCTGAACTTCTAACAAGAGGAATGAACCTGGAAAATTAGGAAGTCGAGTTTTATACGGACAGCAAGGTATAGGATATATTTGCAACAAAACCAGACGCTTTTACGTCTACGTCTGGAATCGGGTGCTAAGGATCAGGAGATCCACTTGTCCTAAACAGTGGCACTACGTGCTTACACAGCATAATCCTACGGACCATGTGACTAGATCTGTCGCACCAAGCCACCTTAGGGACACAGCATGGTTTACGGGTCCTGCATTACTGTACCGTTCAACGTCTTGTAGCATCAGATCCAACACGTTTGAATTGGTAGTTAGTGATGTCGCGAACATAAAATTTTCAGTTCGCGAACAGCGAACGAGAACTTCCGCAAATGTTCGCGAACTGGCGAACCGGGCGAACCGCCATAGACTTCAATAGACAGGCGAATTTTAAAACCCACAGGGACTCTTTCTGGCCACAATAGTGATGAGAAAGTTGTTTCAAGGGGTCTAACACCTGGACTGTGGCATGCCGGAGGGGGATCTATGGCAAAACTCCCATGGAAAATTACGTAGTGGACGCAGAGTCGGGTTTTAATCCATAAAGGGCATAAATCAACTAACATTCCTAAATTGTTTGGAATAACGTGCTTTAAAACATCCAGTGTGTGTATACGATCAGGTATGATGTTGTATCGATCAGGTAGTGTAAGGGTTACGCCCGCATCACAGACATTGACAGACCAAACTCCCCTTTTAATGCACCGCAAACAGTTCATTTGCACAACCGCAAACTCCCCATTTGCACAAGGTTGGATACCAAGCTAGCCACGTCCCGGTGATGTCATTGAAGGTTTCTTCCTCCACCCAGCCACGTACAACACCAAGGGTCCCCGAAAGGTCAATTGAATTGATTTTTCGAACGGGGAGATGGTTAAAAAAACGCTGGCTCCCTCCCCTTTGTTTTTATCCACGGTGACTGCGTCTGCGCCGTGCAATTTACTGTCACACCCGATATGAGTGGTATTTTCTGTAGTACTATTCTCATCAGTTTAATCCCTCTAACGTCCCCAATCTGGGTGCCATTTATTGAATAGATTTTTCGAACGGGGAGATGGTATCAGTGGTTGGCACTGGCAGTGGGCACACTACAGTCAGTAGAAGCGGGCCTGACACACACTGGCAGCAGGCAAGCAACTGAAATTACACCAAAGTGTAAAAATTAAATGCCTTATTTATCGGCAAGCTACTGTGCCACCCGGTATGAGTGGTTGGCACTGGCAGTGGGCACACTACAGTCAGTGGAAGAGGGCCTGACACACACTGGCAGCAGGCAAGCAACTGAATTTAGACTACTGTCTAAAAATTAAATGCCTTATTTATCGGCAAGCTACTGTGCCACCCGGTATCAGTGGTTGGCACTGGCAGTGGGCACACTACAGTCAGTGGAAGCGGGCCTGACACACACTGGCAGCAGGCAAGCAACTGAATTTAGACTACTGTCTAAAAATTAAATGCCTTATTTATCGGCAAGCTACTGTGCCACCCGGTATCAGTGGTTGGCACTGGCAGTGGGCACACTACAGTCAGTTGAAGTCGGCCTGACACACACTAGCAGCAGGCAAGCAGCTGAAATTACACTAAAGTGTAAAAATGAAATGCCTTTTTTATGCAAAGTCCTGTGCCAGCCGGTATGAGTGGTGGGCACTGGCAGTGGGCACACTACAGTCAGTGGAAGTCAGCCTGACACACACTGGCAGGCAACTAACCTTAGATTAAAGTGTAAAAATTAAGTGCCTATTTTTTAAGCAAAGTCCTGTGCCACTCGGTATGACAGGGGTGGGCACTGGCAGTGGGCACACTACAGTCAGTTGAAGTCGGCCTGACACACACTAGCAGCAGGCAAGCAGCTGAAATTACATTAAAGTGTAAAAATTAAATGCCTTTTTTAAGCAAAGTCCTGTGCCAGCCGGTATGAGTGGTGGGCACTGGCAGTGGGCACACTACAGTCAGTGGAAGTCAGCCTGACACACACTGGCAGGCAACTAACCTTAGATTAAAGTGTAAAAATTAAGTGCCTATTTTTTAAGCAAAGTCCTGTGCCACTCGGTATGACAGGGGTGGGCACTGGCAGTGGGCACACTACAGTCAGTGGAAGTCAGCCTGACACACACTGGCAGGCAACTAACCTTAGATTAAAGTGTAAAAATTAAGTGCCTATTTTTTAAGCAAAGTCCTGTGCCACTCGGTATGACAGGGGTGGGCACTGGCAGTGGGCACACTACAGTCAGTTGAAGTCGGCCTGACACACACTAGCAGCAGGCAAGCAGCTGAAATTACATTAAAGTGTAAAAATTAAATGCCTTTTTTAAGCAAAGTCCTGTGCCAGCCGGTATGAGTGGTGGGCACTGGCAGTGGGCACACTACAGTCAGTGGAAGTCAGCCTGACACACACTGGCAGGCAACTAACCTTAGATTAAAGTGTAAAAATTAAGTGCCTATTTTTTAAGCAAAGTCCTGTGCCACTCGGGATGACAGGGGTGGGCACTGGCAGTGGGCACACTACAGTCAGTTGAAGTCGGCCTGACACACACTGGCAGGCAACTAACCTTAGATTAAAGTGTAAAAATGAAGTGCCTTTTTTTTAAGCAAAGTCCTGTGCCACACGGGATGACAGGGGTGGGCACTGGCAGTGGGCACACTACAGTCAGTTGAAGTCGGCCTGACACACACTAGCAGCAGGCAAGCAGCTGAAATTACACTAAAGTGTAAAAATTAAATGCCTTTTTTAAGCAAAGTCCTGTGCCAGCCGGTATGAGTGGTGGGCACTGGCAGTGGGCACACTACAGTCAGTGGAAGTCAGCCTGACACACACTGGCAGGCAACTAACCTTAGATTAAAGTGTAAAAATTAAGTGCCTATTTTTTAAGCAAAGTCCTGTGCCACTCGGTATGACAGGGGTGGGCACTGGCAGTGGGCACACTACAGTCAGTTGAAGTCGGCCTGACACACACTAGCAGCAGGCAAGCAGCTGAAATTACACTAAAGTGTAAAAATTAAATGCCTTTTTTATGCAAAGTCCTGTGCCAGCCGGTATGAGTGGTGGGCACTGGCAGTGGGCACACTACAGTCAGTGGAAGTCAGCCTGACACACACTGGCAGGCAACTAACCTTAGATTAAAGTGTAAAAATTAAGTGCCTATTTTTTAAGCAAAGTCCTGTGCCACTCGGTATGACAGGGGTGGGCACTGGCAGTGGGCACACTACAGTCAGTGGAAGTCAGCCTGACACACACTGGCAGGCAACTAACCTTAGATTAAAGTGTAAAAATTAAGTGCCTATTTTTTAAGCAAAGTCCTGTGCCACTCGGTATGACAGGGGTGGGCACTGGCAGTGGGCACACTACAGTCAGTTGAAGTCGGCCTGACACACACTAGCAGCAGGCAAGCAGCTGAAATTACATTAAAGTGTAAAAATTAAATGCCTTTTTTAAGCAAAGTCCTGTGCCAGCCGGTATGAGTGGTGGGCACTGGCAGTGGGCACACTACAGTCAGTGGAAGTCAGCCTGACACACACTGGCAGGCAACTAACCTTAGATTAAAGTGTAAAAATTAAGTGCCTATTTTTTAAGCAAAGTCCTGTGCCACACGGGATGACAGGGGTGGGCACTGGCAGTGGGCACACTACAGTCAGTTGAAGTCGGCCTGACACACACTAGCAGCAGGCAAGCAGCTGAAATTACACTAAAGTGTAAAAATTAAATGCCTTTTTTATGCAAAGTCCTGTGCCAGCCGGTATGAGTGGTGGGCACTGGCAGTGGGCACACTACAGTCAGTGGAAGTCAGCCTGACACACACTGGCAGGCAACTAACCTTAGATTAAAGTGTAAAAATTAAGTGCCTTTTTTTAAGCAAAGTCCTGTGCCACACGGAATGACAGGGGTGAGCACTGGCAGTGGGCACACTACAGTCTGTGGGCCTGCAGCTCCTCACACACAGGCAGGCCAGGCAACTGCAATATGTATATAAAGGAAAAAAAAAAAGCAGACTAATGTTGCAGCCCTAAAAAGGGCTTTTTGGGGTGCTGTCAGGACGCTGTCCTTACAGCAGAGATCAGATGAGTCTTTCAGGACTGGAGTGGACACTGAATTCACTAGCCTAGCTATCGATTTCCCAATTAAATCAGCAGCAGTTACAGTCTCCCTCCTCTCACTAAGACTGCAGCTTCAGAATGAATCTAAAATGGATGCTGTGCAGGAGGTGGGAGGGTCTGGGAGGGAGGGTATGCTGCTGATTGGCTGGAATGTGTCTGCTGACTGTGAGGTACAGGGTCAAAGTTTGCTCAATGATGATGTATAGGGGGCGGACCGAACATCGCATGTGTTCGCCCGGCAGAGGCGAACGCGAACAAGCTATGTTCGCCGGGAACTGTTCGCCGTCGGATAGTTCGGGCCATCTCTATTGGTAGTGCCAGATGCCGATGAAAAAAACCGACCTAAAGTATCTGTTCTACGTACGGTGACTTCAGACCACTAACTCAAATCTCATTGTTTTGACTGGTTCTCCACCTGGATGTCGCTCGTTCATGCTATAGCCTGTCTAGTTCATATAGCTCAGTTTTATAAAATCGACATTACCTGTGAGCCAGGAGCCCTGCAAAGGTTGTCATCACTGCAAACATGCCTTTACAGCTGCTAATCAGGAAAAGTCCAGAAACATAATAATTTGCACTATACATGCTATGCTAAGGAAATAGACTACCTTAGCAAAAGTCAAACAGTCTCCAAGGATATCGCTTTGAAAAAGCTTTATCCCACCATTGACCAAAATGGGTTGCTAAGAAAGAAGGATTCTGTAGTGGTGTCTGTTGATGCCAGACAGGGAGGATACTGCCCAGCAGGGTTAGAAAATGAGTCTAGTTTATTCTATGGTATTCCTGAAGTGGTTAGTGTGGTTATAGCACCATCTAGCGGTGTTAAGTTGTATTACACTTTGTTTTTCTGTTACAAAGACTACTGCATTGTGGGTGGTGCACTACATTCTGGGAGTGAAAAGCCTCCTGGGAAAGAAGCCTCCAATCTCCAGGACACATCAACAGAGCTGTCCTTTTGTATATAGTTGTTACTACTGTTATTTAGACATGTAATCCTATGTATAGGCAGCCATTTTACCATTTGCTTTCAGTGTTCATGCAAATGTTATAGTACATGCTATCTATACTTATACTTGCTATTTGTATTCTTATAGTTTTAGGCTAGTTTCACACTAGCAGCAAGGAACTCCGGCAGGCTGTTCCAGCGGGTGAACAGCCTGATGTATCCGTGCTGCCGCTAGTGCACGCGTGCCCCGGACAACCTCTCCGGCTCCATTGACTATAATGGGGGTGGGCCGGAGTTCCGGGGGCAGCACGGCAAACATGCGGAGTGGTGTCCAGAATAAAAGTGCGACAAATATAGGGGAGCAAATCCTGCACTTGTGGCCCGTTGCTAATGGCAATCCCCAGGAAAATGCATACGGTGGAAGATGCCCGCGGCGAACCACAAGTACCACAATAGACATCCTACACAAGGTAACAAGTGCGGATGTCATAATTAATATAACAAAACAATTAACAAAGACAGGTGCACTCTGCAGTCTCACTAAACCCTCAAACTGAACGGGCCCTCAAAAGCAATGGGCCACAAGTGCAGGATTTGCTCCCCTATATATATGCACAACTGTATGTGGGTTTGAGCACCTCCTGCTAATGCCAACCTGTCTTCTTAGTTTGTATATATAGATTCCTGGAGGTGTATAAACTCCAATTTAAATGTGCCTGTTTTCCATCTACAGGCCACATTTAGGTGCACCTGTGAGGCCTGGGACATATCAGCCAGTCTTGAGTGGGACTCACAGACTCCTCCCTCCTCCCATTGCAAGCATGGCTACATGCTGGAGGTAACTGGTGAGCTGTTTGTTAGTCGGCCTTATGCTCCTGTAATTTGCCCACTGGCTCCTGGTATTGCCCATACGGCTAAGGTAGGAGAGTGTTAGGTCCCGGGCTACTTGAGAAACCTTGGCGTGGTGCCCGGGCTTAGACATGTTCTACACGGTAGGACATGTTGACTAATCTCTCAATTTTAAAATCAGTTTGAGGGTTTAGTGAGACTGCAGAGTGCACCTGTCTTTGTTAATTGTTTTGTTATATTGAAAGTAGCTTTAACCCATGCCGGTAAATTAGAACTGAAGCTAACATTGACCTGTAAGGCTGAGTTCACACTTCTGTTATTTGGTCTGTTATTCTACAGCGTAACATATCAGCCACGTGTGAATGTACCCTAACAGGATACATAAAAATGTAGGACAATGATAGTTTTCTATAAAGAGCTGCTGTTTATTACTTTGTTGTTTAACATTTATGGAGCAAAATTAGTCTTAGATTTGTTGTCTGATGAGTGGGTTGGTGGAGAAACTAAAATGACATGTTATTAATTAACAAATTACTTCCCAGCAGCAATCTGCAATCGAGAAATACAGCAAACATATCATTGTTAATAAACTATTCCAATAAATTGTGTGTACATTTCTAGTTATTCACCTCTCTATGTTCCATTTCTAATTGTCGGTTATTTACAAGCTCAGGTCTGGAATGGGTGGACACTAGGTATTATGATATACTCCCACGCTTCATCATACACTCCAGCCAACCGACGTCCAATGAATAAGTTATCTTCTTAGTTTCCTGGTTATGCTGCCCAAGTTGTTTTTCTGCTCTTTTATGAGAAGTAGTCTGTAGTTGTTCCTCTTACCCCATCCCTCACAGATACAGCAATATAGTAAAGTGTTGCTGCACAGCGTAACATACATTTTTTCTATAACAATATATATTATAAACTTTAATATGTTTGTATAGATTATTGACTTGTGGTTAAAAGAAAGTTTAGACAGTACACTTGAACCAAATCTTAATTTAATCTGGAAGAAAATGGAATGGAGATAGTTATCCTGGCCAGTCATAGGTTATTTGGTGCCCTGAGTGGAATTTCTTTTGGTGCCTTCATGAGAAGACATGAAAAAATGAATTGATTACGATCTACGCTAGCTTTAGTCCTTCAGTCTTCTGCAAAACACCTGCACTTCCTGTAGTTCAAATGAACAAAACTTAGATGACCGTACGGTTCTATTGTCGCCTGAGTTTGGTTCAGTAGAACCATTGGAGGTCCAAGTGTTTTGCGTACTGAAATGGATGATAAAATGTGTTCATATTACAGAAGTGTGAAAGCAACCTAAGCCATGCAGGACAAAAGGTATTGATCAGAGATTAGTGATTTTTTTAAAAATTCGATTCGGCCTGTTAGCAGCGAATTTAGTTTAAAAAAATGCTATTTCCTTGCTGCAGAGAGCCTTTATAGTTGTGCAGAACATTGTGCCTTGCAGTAACATGCATAGGGAGTCTGCTGTGGTAATGAAATTATGCTGTGAGTCAGTATGACATGTAGATGACAGGCGTCGCTTGCACACTTCACTTATTTGGGCAGTCACAGGACCGATCACATTTGCATTTTCCGTTTGTGTATGTAGTTCGCCATAGTGATGTGCACCTGCAGGCAGGTTGTGCGGACTCAACCCCTTATATTTTTTTCTTTACAGGACCAAAACTGACCAAATAACTCATCAACTCAGCCTTACAGGTCGATGTTAGCGTCTAGAAGCGCACTCCTTTTACACAGTCGTCAGCTGATTCCACATAGATGCCTACAGAACTTGTTCTATTAAACGCTTATACAAGTAGAGCCCCCCCGACAGAGTGGAGAGGGTGTAAGCAGTAAGTCTGCGTAGACCTCACTGATTATTTTGCCCTTCCTCTGATCCGAACAATAACCCCTAAAAAAAAAATATATATATCCTGTCTGTTGAGCATCTGCCTTCACTTGGTCAGCATTTGGTCAGTAATCCATAAGTATTGCTAATGCCAAAAAAACAGGAGTGGATCCAAAACAGAAATAACCGAGTCAACCATTCATGAACCGCTGGGTTGCTGGTCAAGACACGACCGCTAGATGACACCGGGAGCTCAGGCCTCTCGCTGCGACCCCTGCTGTCACACCCCCTTACTCTGCTGCGACCTCTGCCTGCGCCAGAAACATTTAGGCCTCTGCCACCCCTGTGGAGGGCCTGGCACTTCTCTGTCTGACATACTGTTAGATCAAATAAATAAATAGGAAATTAAAACACCCCAAAAAAAGTCTAATTTTCTCACTTTACCACACAACGGCAAACACTTTTGTGCCACATATACCGTACACCTTAAAAAGGGATTTAGAACATATAACTGCACCTCTAAACGGGCCCTTATTTTTTTCCACTTCTACATGACACAAAAGGCTTTACAAACAGATAACTGCACCGCTGATCGGCAAATATATTTTTTCTTTTGACCACTAATACATGACAAAAAGGGCTGCAATTTTAGCACTTCACCTCACAACAGCTAATAAGCCCTTTTTTCCACTAATACAACCCAAAAAATGTTTTAGAACAGATATTTGCACAAGGGCAAAAAAGTTGAAATATTTCCTTGTAATAAGCCCTGTTAATGGCTGTATCAAACAGCACTTGCACCCCAATAACAAGAACGGTTTGCTGGAATTACAGAGCTGTATAATGGCAATTTGGGTCCCCAGTCAGTGCAGCAAGGTGTAATAGGATTGTTCCTATTACGTAGGCTGTAACCTCCCCTACTGAACCCTGTTCTACACAAATGCTGTGGAATGATTCCTCCCTATCCTTTCCCTACACATTGAATAATCTTTCCCTGCACTTGTAAATCATTTTTTTAGCACAATGAAGTCTTTCCTATCACTGTCCCTAGCGCCTGCTGACGTCTCTCCCTGCACTAAGTACACTGGTAAATGGCAGAATCTAAGATGGCTGACGCTATTTATAGGGCTGTGACATCACAGGGCTGGCTGACGATTGGCTGCATGCATGGCATTATGGGTGATCCCACCTTCACAGAGTTCCTTTTCCATGTCCTCACACATCAAAAACGGCCAATCCGGATAGAAAATAATAAATATCTTTATTCATACATATTACAGAAAACACAAAATACGTTGGGGGTGCAACTACACATGGGGCAAGAAAATTTCCACACAGGAGATAAACAGTATCAATACCAAAATATGAAACAAGCATAAGTAGAGATGTGGGGTCACCATATCAGTTATCATAAGATCATTACATAAAGTGCCAAGTGCTATGCTGCGAATGGGTGATATTCCAAGCTTCCAGAATCTCTACATATGACATAAATGTACCTGTGAATGAAGTCTGTATCTCCCTTGTTGTGTCAGTAAGATGAGAACTGAGCTATGATGAGTGTTTATACGGGCAGAGAGCAGAGATGAGGAGTCCATCTGCTCCTGGTCTGATGGAAAAGACAGAAAATCCACCAGCATGTCAGCTCTGTACAGAAAAAAAGGATGTCACATTTTTTTAATAAAGACAAATTTAAAAATATATTTTTTAGCTAAAAAGGAGTACAATGCAATAATTTAAAAAAAATCCCCCAAAGGCGTACATAGCCTTTAAAGGGGTTTTCCAGGATTACTGTGGATTTTAACAGATATGCTCAGGTCATCGTCTACCTCATATAGCTTCCCCATGTTTTTTTTTTCAGTTTGAACTCCCCTGACCCATTTTCACCATGTAATCAAAGCCCTCCATGTGATAAATAGATGGCCTATCTTGTAGCATGCATTATCTGTTATGTGACTTTATGAATATGTTGTGTGATTTTACATCCTATATCTTTTGTGTAATATAGTCTATTAGCCATTTTGAGGGATATGGTAATAGTCGCACTTTTGGTGCCACATTACGTGTAGTGGGATACACATCCTGTAATGTAATCCAGTTAGCATCTGGTGATGAGTCCACCTGGCTCTTTGGGAATTGTTAATTAGGTATCCATAGCATCTCACACTAAGGCTACATGCACACGAACGTTGGTTGTTTCCGTGTCCGTTCCATTTTTTTGCGGATAGAATGCAGACCCATTCATTTCAATGGGTCCGCAAAAAATGCAGACAGCACACCATGTGCTATCCGCATCTGTATGTCTGTTCCATAGCCCCACAAAAAAAATATATATGTATCTCATGTCCTATTCTTGTCCGTTTTAGGCATTGTTACAATGGATCTGCAAAAAAACTGATGTAATAAAAAAAAAATTGCGGATCCGCAATTTGCGGACCACAAAACACATGCAGTCGTGTGCATGTAGCCTAAATCCCATAGAAATTCATGAGCCTTGGAAGACTTAGACTGCACACAGGAATATGAGTAAATGTATCAGCTGTAAATCATTCCTGTTCAGACCTACATGTTAATAATTTTTATAATTGTGTTTGGTACAAGAAACATGGGCTTCACAGGAAGTCCAAGCAACCCATACCTAACTGTATGAGTTCCCACTTAAGGAACTGACCAGCTGTAAAGCCTATCTATGTCATATTTGGTGTCTGTACGGTCGGTATGATGAAATATGAATTATGAAGGCATTTCTGTGCCTGCAGTCCCTTCAGTACAGGCTTGAAATCACATTTTGTTCATATTTCATACTGGTCAGAAGGATGCGGAGGTGTAGCGAGCCTGAGGAATAAAGTGCCTTCCCCAAAGACTGGCCCAGAATGGAGGGGTCGCCCTCTTATCCCATCCATTTTGCTGAATGGATATAAAAACATATGACCATGGACATTCTAGTTGACACAAGTTGAGGATCTAATTGGGCTATGTACATTTTCTCTCCCTGTCCTTGGAACAGCAAAGGTCGTGATCCGGTTAGGTTGTGGTCGTTCTGTGGTCAAGAATCGCGTGGTTAATTAGCCCACAGCTGCCTTTCATTTAACTAATGAAGACCACACTGTTTAGTCGGTCTTCATTGTTAATGGCCAAGCGGCATTGACGTTGCCGCGTGGCCATTACCAATGAAGGCCAACTATATAGTGCAGGGCTGGCCAAACCTGCGGCTCTCCAGATGTTGCAAAACTACAACTCCCAGCATGCCTAGACTGCTTACAGCTATCAGCCTACAGCAGGGCATGGTGGGAATTGTAGTTTTACAACAGCTGGAGAGCCGCAGGTTGGCCAGCCCTGATATAGTGCAACCGTGCCACATGGTCGTACCCCAACCATGTATCACACGTGTCTGTTTATTTTTGTGTCACTAAGTACTTTACCTTTTTGCACATTAAATCCTAAAACTTTAATGGTTTGCCTTGTTGCCTAGATGGACCTAAGCTCCATTTTAGAGCATAAGTATTGGCTTGTGGTACCATGTGTCTGCTTGAGAGCAGGGCTTTGTTGGTGTATCTATTGGCCTGTATAGAATTCAATAGATGGTGGCAGTGTGTTCTAGGGTGCATGAACTGTTTTAGGGTGCGATTTGTGCTTATTTTGTGGCCTGAGTGAAGGGAAGTGCAAGACTATGCAATCAGCGTAAATCAACTCCTGGAAGCCGCATGACACTCTGGTCTCTTTACATCCTGTATGTAGCACTTCCTGTTGCTGTATCCAACCAATCCCATGATGCACTTCTCCTTTCTCTGGCACAGCTCCAGCACCGACCCTAACACCCAGCTAGTTAATAGCTCCTCCCACCGAGCTAGTTGCATAGACTCTCCCCTATCACTGCCCATGGACATAACATCACAGGAAATAAGAAACACCTTCATGAACAGGGTCATGTGACCACAGCCCAGAATGGGAGGTAGGAGCAATACATGGAAAAATACTACATTACATAATTACAGCTACAATTTTAAGTGATTAGTTTAAAGAATGTTATTGACAATTCAAACCAGAAAACCCCTTTAAGTGGGTTCAGAAATGGACAGCTAAAGAAATAGAATTGGTAGATTTCAATATCCAAGATTAGCAAAATTCAGAACACTACATACTTTCAGACTAAAGAGCAGGTCACTAAATATATCCAACCCCCAAATTAAATTTTGACTTAAACCCCTAAATTATTTCTGACCCTAGACCAGACTCCTAAAAAATGCAGACCTCGGTCACAATCTCTACAATTCATTTATACCCCACATTAAATTTAAAGTCTAGACCAGAACCCAAAATTAATTAGGACCTAACCCAAGTAGTAATTAAGACTCCTATTCCAGACCCTTAGATTAATTCAGATCCCAAACCCCAAAAATAACTACATACCCCAGCCAGACCCCAATATTAATTCAAGTGCAAGGCCAGACCAAAAGTCATCTCAAACCTTCAATTAGAATACAGTATTTACTTTTCACTCCTTGAAGGGTTCTCTTCATCTACAGGCATCACCCGACTAGGTCCTTATGCTGCCCAGCACCAGAAACTTGGGCTCAAAAGTGGATGTGTAAGAACCTACTGTACTATATTGGCACTCAGAGGAGAAAAGGAATGAGGAGCGGTAAGTAATGGCCACCATTACGTATTTGATTTTATTTGCATCAGTGCAGTTTGTGCGGCGGTTTTTCTTGCAGTATTTCTGAGCCAAACCCAAAGTATATTCAAGTGACTGGGATGTATAAAGGAAATACTAAAAAGTGGTTGAAGTTCAGTCAGATTTTTTCTGCTATTGCATTCAGGGTTTGCGCTTTTTCCATCCGGATTGCCCACGTTTTTCACACATGTTAGGAAAACCCAAAGAACAGTCTACATCGCTCAGCAACCATCAGTGAAAAATGTTTTGCATCCGTATGACATTTTTCACGCAAGCCCCATTCATTTCTATGGAGCGAGGGATGCGTGAAAACACACAGTATAGAATATGTTGTGTTTTTTTCTGAACACCGAGATAATGCGTAAAAAACAACGCTCATGTGCACAGACCCATTAAAATAAATGGGTCAGGATTCAGTCCGGATACTATGCATTGCTCAAGTGGCCCGTGTAATACTGGCTTTAGAATAGCAGGTGAAATGCCTGTCTTAGTAAATCTGCTCTGAATCTTAACCACACTAGTTAATGTAGTAATACTGTGCAATTAAAACATCTTCTGCGGTATTTCATGTTTTATTGTAGACCCCCTCTCGTCATGTTATTTTGTCATAAAGATCTGTTAATCTAATACAAAAATGTACAACTTTTTGCCAGTTTTGATTTCATTTATGAAACAAAAAAACAACTATTTCATTGCGACATCACTGGATCCACACTACAACCAGGAAACAGAAATGGAGATAATAGGAAACGGATTTTCTGTCTCCTAGCTTTAGCAGATTGTTAAATGATCTTTTCTGGTATGCAGTGTCTATTAGCCCCTTCATAGTCTTACTCAGTCTCCCTGAAGCCAAATATATATTTTTTTTCAGTTCACATAAATGTATGAGTGCTTTTTTTTTGTGAAACATATTGTACTTTCTAATTGCATCATTTAATATGGCACATTATGTAATGAGAAGATGGGAAAAAATCCAAATGGGGTGGATTAGGGAAAATAGCAATTCTTCCACAGTTTTATGGGTTTTATTTTTATAGTGTTCCCTATGCGGTCTCTGAGTCAGTACAATTACAGTTATACTACTTTTATATAGTTCTTAAAAAAGAATAAAAACTTTGAAAAGACTGATTTCTTCGTTGCATCACTATATTCTGACCCCCATAACATTTTTATAGTTACAGTATGTCTACTGAGCTGTGTGAAGGTTCACTTTTTGCAGGGCAATCTGTAGTTTTTATTGATGCCGTGTTAAAGTATGCAAGACTTTATCACTTTTTAAAATTTTTTTTGTTTTTTAGAGGTGATGAGATGAAAAAAGTGGCACATCAGCCATTTAGAATTTTTTGCCGTTACAACATTCACGCTACAGGATAAATAAGTAATTATCCTACTAAAACTTAACTTTTAGTTATTAACATTTAAAATAGGTCCCACAAAGGTGTTTAGATAACTGCATATGTAAGATACAAGGGCTTATGCACAATAGGGCACCGGGTATATAAACAAAATAAAGAGCACGATTTTGGACTAGATAGTCCCCACTCACGGTTTGATGATTTTTCTGTTATGGAGATAGATCGTACCACAGCAGGATATACGTGTTTGTGGTGGGAAGGTCCACAGGAACAAAATAGATGGGTGTTCGCTGCAAATATCATGAAAAAGATGATGTCACCGGCTCTTCTTATACAGGACGGATAGGTAACTGGGAAGATAATATCCCTAGCCGACTAGTGAGGCCCTGCCTAAAAGCGGAGAGGTCTCCCGCCTATGTGTGGGAGAATCACCCCCAAGGGAGCGACCCCACTTATCGACGGCTATCCCTGTTGTCCTGTCCCTGAAAGTAATTTCTCCCAGTGTCAGTACAGCCAAAAAGAGTAATAGGATGAAGTAATCCCAACGCGTTTCCTCCGATAATAATATATGTATCACCGGATTCATCAGGGGATATCAAAGTAAAGATACATAGATGGATCAGTGGCACGGTAGCCGTCAGCCCAATAGCTCTCTGTAGATAGTATCCAACTGAATAATGCAGTCCAGAGTAATATCTGCAACTGCCCCCTTATATATACCAATTCCAATCAACATAATAGATTAAAACAGATACCTCATGGTCTGTAGTATGCGGCGTGCGTTCCACCATTGCCCGTACCGAAACCGGAAGTGCGTCATTAGTTCGAGCGCCGACCGCTATCATTGGCTGCTGGTGGAACGCAAGCCGAAGATGGAACGCATGGAGGACCGGAAGTAGGCATAATGTGCCGGAAATGATGTAAAAGAACATTGGAACGCATGTTATATGCGTTCCACAGCGGTCCGATCATAGAAATGCGCCAAACATTATAGAATTTTAGATAATAAAGCGCATAATGAGGAGAAAATACTGCTATTTAATACTAAGGCATCACTAACTTAGTTCATAGACATAATTTGAAGTTATAACACAGAGGTAAAAAAATATCAATAATTAATCTATCATAGTGGCATATATAAGGAAGGTTTTAATGGTTGGAATAGTAGTATGGGACAACAAATGGAAACAAAGGGAGGACATGCTATTGTTTATATTAAAACTAATAATTATGTCCTACCACCTGATACTAGTACCATTTGCATATAGATAATGGAATAAAGACCTATTTCGGTCTGATATTATCATTTGTTTGGTCCGAATTAAATATTATATAATCATGATCATTTGAATTAGATACAACAGGTTTTCAAAAAGATAAATATATGTGTCTCAGGGGCACAGCAATGGGGAGCGCCTGTGCCCCCACCTATGCTAATTTGTTCCTGGGCTGGTGGGAGGACACCCTGGTATTTACAGATGAGAGTCCGTGGACGTCGAGGATAGTCTTCTGGGGCCGCTATATCGATGATATTCTGATATTTTGGAGCGGCCCCAGACGACTATTCTCTGATTTCTTGACCGACCTGAACAAAAATCAAATAGGCATGCACTTCACATCAGAAGTGTATAATCAAGGTCTTGCCTTTTTGGATTTATACATCACCCTGAGGAATGGCGCAATTACTACAAAAACCTATAGAAAACCAACAGCAGCAAATAATCTGCTTAGTTGGGAAAGCCATCACCCAGAAAACCTTAAATGCGGCATTCCAAAGGGACAGTATCTGCGAGTTCGTACTACACAAAAGGATTTCTTTAGTCAGGCTAAAGACCTCAAGACCAGGTTTAACCAAAGAGGTTATCCTGACTATCCCTTACAAAGGGCCTTCAGGTCGGCCTTGAATCAAAATAGAATGGATCTTTTATCACCTAAACCTAAAAAGACAGACACGGACTCCATCTTTCGTATAATTGGAACATATGATACCTGCAACAGAGAAGTTAGAAATATCTTTCAAAAATACTGGGATATGCTTCTATTGGACCCAGATATACGTGATATACTTCCAGCTAAACCTGCCATAACATATAGAAGGGGTAGATCACTAGGTGACAGATTTGTTCATAGCCATTATACAGCAGTCAAAAAACCCGGCACCTGGTTAGATAGAAAACCCTTGGGCACCTTCAAATGCGGTTCTTGCATAGCTTGTCCTTATATACATCAAACCAAAAACTTCACCAGCAATACCACTAATAAAACATATAATATTCGGGATTTTGCAAATTGCAAGACTAGTGGGGTGGTATACCTTTGTACATGTTTGTGTCAGCTTCAGTATGTCGGTAAGACTAAGCGGGAATTTAGAAGAAGAATTGGAGACCATCTAGGAGACATTAAACATAAGAGAGATACCACCCTCTCTAGACATATTCATGATCTCCATGATGGAAATCCCAATTGTCTAAAATTCTGTGTTGTTGAGGTGATTCGCCCATCCCCAAGAGGAGGCGACCTCAATAAGAGAATTTTACAAAAAGAGTCCGAATGGACCTACCGATTAAAAACGGTGAGCCCACATGGGCTGAATGAAATTCTGTCCTTTGGTTGTTTCATCTAAATGTATTTGACTATACGGTAGTTTGTTTTCATCTGGTTTTCAGTTATTTAATAAGAATGACATACTACCAAATTGAGCTAAACCACTACCTTCCCCCTTGGATGATCATCATCATTTTTTGTTATCATTTTTTGCTATTTTTACTGTACCTTTTTGGACACATATATTTATCTTTTTGAAAACCTGTTGTATCTAATTCAAATGATCATGATTATATAATATTTAATTCGGACCAAACAAATGATATCAGACCGAAATAGGTCTTTATTCCATTATCTATATGCAAATGGTACTAGTATCAGGTGGTAGGACATAATTATTAGTTTTAATATAAACAATAGCATGTCCTCCCTTTGTTTCCATTTGTTGTCCCATACTACTATTCCAACCATTAAAACCTTCCTTATATATGCCACTATGATAGATTAATTATTGATATTTTTTTACCTCTGTGTTATAACTTCAAATTATGTCTATGAACTAAGTTAGTGATGCCTTAGTATTTAATAGCAGTATTTTCTCCTCATTATGCGCTTTATTATCTAAAATTCTATAATGTTTGGCGCATTTCTATGATCGGACCGCTGTGGAACGCATATAACATGCGTTCCAATGTTCTTTTACATCATTTCCGGCACATTATGCCTACTTCCGGTCCTCCATGCGTTCCATCTTCGGCTTGCGTTCCACCAGCAGCCAATGATAGCGGTCGGCGCTCAAACTAATGACGCACTTCCGGTTTCGGTACGGGCGATGGTGGAACGCACGCCGCATACTACAGACCATGAGGTATCTGTTTTAATCTATTATGTTGATTGGAATTGGTATATATAAGGGGGCAGTTGCAGATATTACTCTGGACTGCATTATTCAGTTGGATACTATCTACAGAGAGCTATTGGGCTGACGGCTACCGTGCCACTGATCCATCTATGTATCTTTACTTTGATATCCCCTGATGAATCCGGTGATACATATATTATTATCGGAGGAAACGCGTTGGGATTACTTCATCCTATTACTCTTTTTGGCTGTACTGACACTGGGAGAAATTACTTTCAGGGACAGGACAACAGGGATAGCCGTCGATAAGTGGGGTCGCTCCCTTGGGGGTGATTCTCCCGCACATAGGCGGGAGACCTCTCCGCTTTTAGGCAGGGCCTCACTAGTCGGCTAGGGATATTATCTTCCCAGTTACCTATCCGTCCTGTATAAGAAGAGCCGGTGACATCATCTTTTTCATGATATTTGCAGCGAACACCCATCTATTTTGTTCCTGTGGACCTTCCCACCACAAACACGTATATCCTGATGTGGTACGATCTATCTCCATAACAGAAAAATCATCAAACCGTGAGTGGGGACTATCTAGTCCAAAATCGTGCTCTTTATTTTGTTTATATACCCGGTGCCCTATTGTGCATAAGCCCTTGTATCTTACATATGCAGTTATCTAAACACCTTTGTGGGACCTATTTTAAATGTTAATAACTAAAAGTTAAGTTTTAGTAGGATAATTATTCAGTGACATACAGTTTTTATTCCTACACTATATATATCTCTTCATACTGTGAATTATTTCTACAGGATAAATAAGCTTGTATTTTAAAAAGTACAGGCGTTATGGGACATGGTGAAACCTATTATCTTTAATTTTTTTAGTTAGATTTCTTTTTTTTTACTTGTCCCACTAGGGAACTTGAACATGCAATCATCTGAGATTCGTTATGTTCCTTTGGAGCCCTCCCACAGCAACCGAATGTATCCCTCGATCAGCGCACCTAGAAAAAAGGCCTCTATTAGCTTCAGTGGATGTTATTATCGCCTATCACGGACATAGTGCAGGTGCCATCTTTAAAGACTGACCTCTGCTGTATATATGGTCATCCAAAAGGGGAAAATATGGCATGCATGCATGGGGAGGTAATGATAAGCGGACTCTCCTTCAGTTCATCAAGATTCATAAATGTAGAAATGATTACTTTAATTACATTACCTTCTCATTTTTTTTTCATTTATTACTACTAGTGTTGAGCAAATCAAAGTATCCGAAGTAGAGTTCGATCCAAATTTCAGGAAAAATTCAATTAACTGCAAAGCCGAATTTCCTCGCGCTTCAAGGTAACAAAATCAATTTTCCTTTAAATGGCAGGAGAAAAAAAAAAACTCAACTCATCCATTTGCACGCACAGAGGCAGTCATGGTGATCTTGATTGAAGATACTGCGCGAAATCTAACGTGCGTAATGACAATCACGTCAACGCGCTAGATTTCATGTGGTGTCTTAAATCAAGATGGCTGCAGTGGCCTCTACGCAATCAAATGCAAATGGGTAAGGTGAGTATATTTTTTTACCAGATTAACCACTGAAGGCCCTCAATTTTTCTAGTTACTCTACATTATTTTGAGTCTAAAGCTCCTATAAAGACATACGTTTCCAAGGTGACAGACTACAAATAAACTCTATGTAGTCTGATCCTGCTGTCTTACTCCATATGCTTCCATGTATTCCTTAACTAGAAATAGGGGATAGCAGAGGGAAGGCAATATAACTGCAGGTTGAGACTACGTTGTTTGTTTTTGATTAAACATATAGGACTGCATAAGAGCTGTATGCCCAAAACAATAGTTTTATTTTATTTTATGCACTTACATAGCGCTGTTATATTCTGCAGAACTTACGGACATTAACATCAAGCTGTCCCGGAGGAAACCCACACAAACACGGGGAAAACAAACTCCATGCAGATTTTGTCCTTGGTCTGATTCGAGCCTAGGACCACATCGCTGCAAGGCACCAGTGCTAACCACTAAGCCACCGTGCTGCCCATATTGTTACATTAGTTGCTTTGTGTGCCTGCAGCAAATTTCTGAAATTACCTTAGTAATATATTTGGTGAGTGCAATATGGTTTACACCTATATGTGTTAAAGTACACCAGGGGAATGCCTGCTGTGGAGTTGTGACTTTTGCAAAAGTCGCACATACATAGTAAATGTGCTATAATCCAGGTCTAATCACTTTTAGGGTACTTTCACACTAGCGTTTTTCTTTTCCGGCGTTGAGTTCCGTCCTAGGGGCTCAAATCCGGAAAAGAACTGATCAGTTTTATCCCCATGCATTCTGAATGGAGAGTCAGTCCTTCAGGATGCATCAGGATGTCTTCAGTTCAGTCTTTTTGACTGATCAGGCTTTTCAGAAAAACGTAGCATGCAGTATTTTTACCTCCGGCCAAAAAGCCTGAACACTTTGACTGAACGACGGATCAGGCCTTTTTCCCATTGACTTGCATTAACGCCGGATCTGGCACTGTGTGTTCAGTCAAAACGGATCAGGCTTTTGCATGTTAAACCCGAAAAATGTGAAAAAAAAGTTAAAGTCCATAAATGGCGGATCCGTTTTTTCCAATGCATTTTTTCATTGTGATCAAAATCCTGATCAGGATTCAAATGTAATCCGTTTTCACACGTTTTTCCGGATCCGGCGGGCAGTTTCGGTGTCGGAATTGAACGCCGGATTAAAACAACGCTAGTGTGAAAGTAGCCTTAGCCCTTAAATGGGTTGCCCCACAAAAAATATTCTGCAGTTTTCAAACCAGCACCTGAATACTTATGCAATTAAAAATGTAGTATAGGCACTGAGTTATTCATAAAATCTATATATAGCGCCACCTGCTGTTTGTTCTTTTTTTTATTTCTCTGTCCACCTCGCTGAGATGGACACACATGGTCAGGTCCATCCTTCAACTGTCTCCTGAGCTGTGATAGAGAGGGGGCGGCAGCAGAAAGGACTCACCTCCTGAGCTACCAGCTTGAGATAAATCTAGCAATTGGAGCAATAAGGAAATCTCTGGATCCATGTGAGGCTGGTTCTAGCTTTGTTAAAAAGAGATCATCATGTACTATATGATGTCTGATTTTTATCTTTTAAGTGTTTACTTCAATATACTCATTTTACATAGCAGGGTGTTAACTTTAATATACATCCAAACAATACCTGGTACTTCTAATTACCTCTATTAAACTAATTGTCAGGAGTAAGTGAATGATGTGCCCAACTCCTCCTCATTTCAGTTTAGTTCTGATTTTAGTTTTGGATTGGTTTTCATTTCAGGCTTGAGGTTTCGGTTTGGTTTTTCAGGTTCATTCAAAACTGTTAATTTCAAGGGATTTGAAAGTGCCAGGGCACTCAGACAAGTGCTGTGGCCTATGAGGTCATGTCCATTGGTCACAAAGCCTGAAATCTCAAGCCTGACATCATTATCAATCCAAAACTAAAAACAGGAGGAAGCCAAAATGATAAGGAATTGGACATATCTTTTATCTACTCTTGACAGTTGGTTTAAGGAGGTTGTCCCATCTCAATTTCCATGGCAAGATGCTCCACTAATTCTGTAACACCCAACGCATTATTTTGGCTCTGTTTTTACAAACCACAGATCGGGAAAATACAGATACCAGCCGTGTGCAGTCTGCAATTTTCTCCCTCCCATCAACAGAATGACTATCCACAAAGTGACAATAGGACATCTTTTATCATTTGTGGAACAGCCACATGGATGTAAACAGCTCACGGATGACCATTTTTTTTGTACACCCCATAAAAATAAATAAGAGCATCGGACCAGCCAAAAAATGCGGATCCCAAACAATCATGTGCATAAGGCTACCTTCACACTTGCGTTGTTGTTTTCCGGCATCGAGATCCGGCAGAGGATCTCAATACAGTAAAAAAAAAAAAAGTTTGTTTAGTCCTCATGCATGCTGAATGGAAAGATCTGTTCAGGATGCATCAGGAATGTCTTGTATTCCGGCAGCATTCCGTTTTGTGACCGGACACAACTGCTGCAAGCTGCGATTTTGTGTCCGGTCATAAAAACGGAAAAAAAAAGAATAAATACTGATTCAGCACTAAAAACAAAATGTAAATCAATGGTGACGGCTCTGTTTTTTATGAGCCTAAAAAAAAAATTTAAAAAAATTATCCGTCACCCATTGACTTTAAATGTATTTAGTGACGGATATGTTTTTTGTCCATTTAGATTTCCCACAACCGCGTCCTAATGTGCAAAATTAAAATGGATCAGTTTAATTCCAGATCTCCGGATCTTAATACCGGAAGTAACACACGTGTGAATATAGCCTAAGCCCTTATTTGGACACTATATGTAGGGCACATAATTTGATTATTTATGGTTTAATTATATCTACACTGCCCACAGAAGGCACCTGGCAAGATATCCTCCAACATCCTGCCTATGAAGTATCCAATCATTTTGGTGTATAATAAATTATATAGGACATATTATATTGATGCTTTATTGCTTAATGACCATGAAAAATAGAAGGATTCTGTTTTTTGTTTTTAAAATTACAGTAATTGAAATGGCGATTAATTCTAGACTGCATCTGATATTGTATAAGTCACATGTGAAGTCATTCTTTCCAGCTTTCAAATAAAATATATATATATTCTCATAAATGGCATAATTTCAGAATATGGCTTGCTCTAGGAGCTTTACCGCATTATTCGCCCACCACACTTGTATGGAGTGTCTGTTACTGCACAATGTATGAGAACCAAAAGGTTAAGCTAGTTCTCTGTGGGCAGGCTGGCTTCAACTTCCAGCTCAAGCATCTAACCTGAGGCACCCAAGCAGATAAAGGGATACATGTTTAAAAAGAATGGAAACTAAAAGTGCTAAAACTATCATTTCAGTACCACGGTGGAAACTGAAGTTAACACAATATAACAAGCCGCATTTAAAGGCAGATTAGAATTTTTCCACAATACAAATGTGAAAATAGGCTGGTGCTGCCGCATCCCAATATCCCATATCAAGCTGCTTAGCTGTTCACTAGTGATGAGCGGCAGGGCTATATTCGAATTTGCAATATTTCACAAAAATTTGGGTGAATATTTGTCATATATTCGCGAATTTGAGATTTTCTTGATTGCCGATTTTTCGCAATGTAATATTCGCGTAATGCACGCGAAATACAGGCGTGGATCACTTTTGCCACATTTTCCAAGCTGCTAGAAGTTTCCTGAGACTGGAGAAAATGGTTGGCACGGCAGAACATTAAAAATGGCTTTATATGCAGTTAGAGTGCTCCAATATATTCGCGATTGTGCTAATCAGCACTAATGATGCAAATATTTTTGTGCAATACATGCAACTTCACATTTTAGCAGGTCTACATGTATGTATGGACAGCAGAACCTATCACAGTACACTGCAACAGCTACACTATATTAGGATCTAACCTACACTGACTATCTCCCACTAACTATCTGTATTATATATATGAGCTATCTAACTATCTAATGTAGTGTGGAAAGCAGAGCACAGCAATGGCACTGCTGTCTCTCTCAGAACTTAAAAAAAAAAAAACTGCAGAAAATGGCTGCTGGGGAGGTTCTTATATAGTAAGGGGTAGGCAACTTTCCTATTGGTTGCTAGGGATGTTGCTAAGCTCAGACAAAGACATTGCAGCCTTCTCATTGGCCCACAAGCAAGAAGGGAGGATACGGATGAAAAAAAAAAATCTAGAATATTCGAAATTACGAATACATAGCACTATATTCTAAATATTTGCAAATTCTCAAAGTGTCGATATTCGCGATTAATATTCGCAATTCGAATATTCGCTCCCAACACTACTGTTCACCCAAATAGCAATCTAATAGTAAGTGATGAAAAGCAGCGGCACCCACCCAATTATAATTGTCTTTTAAGTGATCCTCTGGGAATTAATAAAATTACTGAAAATACTTAAATGTTACTTTATTTTAAATATATTGCCAAGTACCTTTCATTAGTTATAAAGGCTTGTTTAGTCTAGGGAGCAATTAAGAGAAATAAAATGGCCGTCGTCCTATTAGTACACACAGAACCTGCCCTAATAACACAGAAGGACAAGTTACTTCACAACGCTGAGCTAAAGAGCAGCCTCATCCTCATCTCTGCTCTGCTTGTCAGGTATTATGATCCTGAATACAGCTGATAAGATCTTCAGCTGAATCTCTGTAGGAATGGAGTTCATGAGGAGACATGAAGTAGAGGGAGGACAGACAGGACAGACTGTGGTAATGTGGGGCTGTGGTAATGGAGACTGCATACAAGTGCTGCTGCTCATAACCCCCACCCTCCTCTGTACTTCATGTCTCCTCATGAACTCTTTTTGTTCAGAGATTCAGGTGAAGATCTTATCTATATTCAGGATCATAATTCCTGACAAGCAGAGCAGAGAGGAGGATGAGGCAGCTCTTTAGCTCAGTGTTGTAAAGAAAGGCTACTTTTACATCTGCATTTTTGCTGGATCCATCATGGATCAGCAAAAATGCTTCTGTCATGATAATATAACCTTCTCCATCCGTTATGAACGGTTCAGTCTGTATTATCTCTAAAATAGCCATGACAGCATAGGAAAAAAACAGATCTGTCACATTGGCTTACATTGTGAGTCATAACGGATCCGTCTTGCTCTGCACCCAAGGACTCACTCAAAAACACTGCTTGCAGCGCTTGTGTCCGTCATGGGAAAGCAACCAAACCCAACGGAATGCATTCTGGTGCACTCTATTCCCTTTAGTTCAGTTTTGTCCCCAGCATTTTCCTCCTCTATTGAGATCTTATTGCCGGATCTCAATAGCAGAAAGGGAAAGCGCAGGTGTCAAAGTAGCCTAACTTGTCTTGCTGTGGTATTAGGACAGGATTTGTGTATACTAATAGGACGGATGCCATTTTATTTCTTCTAATGATTGCTCCCTAGGTAAAATGAGCCATTCTAACAAACTGTATTTGGAAATATATTTATAATAAAGTAATATTTAAGTATCATCAGTAATTTAATTGTATTAATACCCAGACTTTAAAAGCCTCATCGGAGGATACAAAAGGAATAGCCTGCAACCGTTGTGTGTACCTACCCTTTGTCAAAGCCTCTGAGCTATTCCCTTCACATCATATGACCCATCCACATTCTCTGACCATTCTTTTAGTAAAGCATGGTCATTGTCCACATTGGCTTACCTTTTCCATAGTGTCTCATCGCTGTCCATGGTGGCCTACTGAACTTCCAGCAGTTAATGTGTCTGCTGGCCCAAAGACAAAATTATTATGCACCTCTTGATTTTCACTTTGCTTTGCTTAAGTGTATGAGGCTTCATTCAGATGGACATATTGTACCCATGTTTAACAGTAAGGGATCAAAGCTTTACACTGTGTGCTGCCATATGGTGCTTCTAGGGAAGAATCCCTTTATAAACCAGCATGAGATAGAGATTTCTGTGAGTTTTTCTTTGGAGTTGTATGCAGTGACTCAGTGGATCACTGTTAAAAAGTTAACATTGTTAATATTGTAATTTACTGTTAAAGGGTTAATACTAGGGTTCACCACTTTAAAATGTTTACTGAGATGATATTTGTCCACTGAGAATCCCAAAAGATGATGTATAAAAAGAGTAGATTGTTAGTACTGGAAGTCTTGGTTAGGTTGCAGGGAGATGGGCTGGCCCCCACCACCCTTGGTCTTTGCTGAGCAGGCCTAGAGGAAGGATGTGCATATGTCAACTGCTCATAACTAGATCCAGGGAATCTTCATCCCTGAGATTGAAATCTGCAAAAGAGCAACTGAACTGTAAGAATACCCCGGAGAGAAAGAAAACAGACATTTACAGATGGTTGAAAAGCACTAAAAAGCTAAAATGGTAAGGTAAATCATGTTTATGACAATAGACGTTACTGCTTATGGAAAGGGTTACCTTACCACCACACTTCTGAGACAGACTGCTCATTTGAACCTAAGTTCTGCAGACCACATGGCTGTGGTTATTTTGAAAATTGCAAAGTGCATCTAGAGACAGACTCAAGGAGGAATACTCCCATCATTGGCACTTTCTATATATAGAGATGAGCGAATCAAAGATGACGAAGTGGCATTCGATCCAAATTTCAGGAAAAATTTGATTCGTGCCGAATGCGAATTTCCTTGCACTTCATGGTAACGAATCACATTTTTTCCTAAAATGGCTGCTACACGTGTGAGGACATGGAGAAAGGAACTCTGGGAAGGCGGGATCACCCATAATGCCACGCATGCAGCAAATCAGCAGCCAGCCAGCCCTGTGATGTCACAGCCCTATAAATAGCGTCAGCCATCTTAGATTATGCCATTTACTAGTGTACTTAGTGCAGGGAGAGACGTCTTCAGGCGCTAGGGACAGTGTCACAGTTTCGCACAAAAAGATATTTGTGCGAAAAAACGATTTACAAGTGCAGGGAAAGATTTTTCAAGGTGTAGGGTAAGGATAGGGGAGGAATCATTCCACAGCATTTATGTTGAACAGGGTTAAGTAGGGGAGGTTACAGCCTGGGTAATAGGAACATTCCTATTACACCTTGCTGCACTGACTGGGGATCCACCACATTATGGGTGCCAGGTCCGAGCATTCCTAGATGAACAGTTTCCTGGAAAGTGGATTGTCGTCGTGGGCGAGTTGAATGGCCCCCAAGGTCTCCCGATCTGACCCCCTTAGACTTTTATCTTTGGGGTCATCTGAAGGCAGTTGTCTATGCTGTGAAGATACGAGATGTGCAGCACTTGAAACTACGGATACTGGAAGCCTGTGCTAGCATTTCTCCTGCAGTGTTGCTATCAGTGTGTGAAGAGTGGGAGAAGAGGGTTGCATTGACAATCCAACACAATGGGCAGCACATTGAACACATTTTATAAGTGGTCAGAAACTTGTAAATAACTCATGAAAGAATAAAGTTACGTTAAAACCAAGCACACCATTGTGTCACATGACCCTCTTCCCATTGAAAAAACAAAAGTTGGATTCAAAATGGCCAACTTCAAAATGGCCGCCATGGTCACCACCCATCTTGAAAAGTTTCCCCCCTCACATATACTAATGTGCCACAAACAGGAAGTTAATATCACCAACCATTCCCATTTTATTAAGGTGTATCCATATAAATGGCCCACTCTGTACAACAAGCAGTAGAGTTATGCCATAACTGCTGTGGTAGGGCAGCCTAAAGGGGCCAAAAAGAGCAGACCTTAGAGTAAATATATACATACCGTTACGACACCCAATTTTGAACGTTAAAGACCTTTCACGAAGGTGCGAAATATACCGTATACATCAGTGACTTCCATCTACCTTACCTCTGTCATGTGCACCGGCACATCGTTCTTGGAGATGGTTAACGCTGATGCGATTGAAAGAGTGGCAGGTAACCAGAAACTATTTACTCCTATGTTGACTAACATGACCATATAACGAGAAGGTCTGAATCCTGAGAGCTGCAGACTGAAACAAACAATGGTGAATCTGTTGGAAGGTCCTAAATGAACTCCAACCATCCGCCAAGGGCCCTCATCGGGCACAGACTGTTCCTGGTAGCAAAATACACTTTTATTTTTTATTAAGGACCCAAAAGTAAGAACATGGTGTATGCAGTCTTACTGTAGTAGTAGATTAAGTGAAATGTGTAAACTCACCAGGCCTGGGGAACCATACACAGGAATACATGGCTATTTCGATTAACGAGCTAATGTTGCCTGTAATAAGGACAGAACGTACACACAATACCTGCAGTTGTGACAGAAAATAAGCTTAAGGTCGTGATAAACTATGTATGCTGCGCCTGTAGTCGTGATAGGACTTGTCGTGTCTGTAGACATGACAGACTTTGTAAAGTCCGCCTTATTACTGTACCTCCCACTGGAAGACGGACCGATACCCAGGACTTAGGCCGGACACCAACACCCTCAGCCCAAGTTTGTAGATGAAG
Source organism: Bufo bufo (assembly GCF_905171765.1). NCBI lineage: Eukaryota > Metazoa > Chordata > Amphibia > Anura > Bufonidae > Bufo > Bufo bufo. The sequence goes on along the minus strand of NC_053397.1, from coordinate 63,977,175 downwards.
TAAGCATGCCTGGGAGAAGATGATGTCCGCCAAGGCAGGCTTGGGATGACTGCTTATAAAGAAAACAATGAAGACCCAACAACCTAGAAAAAAACAAAGTCAGAAAACAATAACGTGAGTGAGACTCTAATGGCACAAGCCACGTGTGCAAGCCACCACGAGAAAATTGTATTGCGAGCCACAGATGACCGAGCCATGCGAGCGGGTCTGAAGGCAGAAAAGACATGGAACCTACTTGTTGTGGGACCACGCAGCCGGACTCTAATGGCGGAGCCATGCGTGAGAGACTCTAAGGGCATTTTTTTTTTTTTTTTTATAAAACCACTTATGCAGCACCAGTATGACTTGGGGACTCTCATAACCATGACCCTCTCTGACAGTGAACTTGGGACACTAACCAGCCTACAACCATATTGTACCCCTAACGAACAACATGAACGGTCATCGGGTCCCCGAAGCCAAGAGACTGAACTGGATGACCTTACAGTGACGATAAGTAATTAAATGTGAGCTAGACCTGATGGAAAATGCATAAACAATAGTGATCCGAACCACGTGCACAACCGAAATATTAACCAACCGCAAACCGTGAAATTGAAACAGATGGGAGAAAAACAAGAGCCAGAGGCATTGCAGTTCGCTAAGAGAAGACCCTTGTCGTGACAAACGAATGAACAACTTATGAAAACATAGTAGGAACTTACTCCTATTGGCCTAGCAATGAAACGAAATGCAGCTTTAAAGGGAACCTGTCATGTGGATATTTGATTATAATCTAACAAATTATATACAATCATTAACTACTAAAAAGCACCTTAGATGTATTCACTTACTGGTGTGACAGATTGTTACCTCATAATATACACACAAAGATGCCGCATGCTAATGAGCTGATTTGAGTCCAGCGTGATGTCATTGAGTCCAGCGTATATTTAATTCAGAGCTATAGCCACTCCCCTGCCCACCTGCTGCTGATTCATATGAAAAAAAAAACTGTCATTCAGCAGCAGGTGGGCGGGGAGAGTCAGGAGCTCATGAATATTCATGACTCATCATTATCAGCTGGAGCTTTTCAATACAAGATGTTGGCAGATTGACTGGGTCAATAAAAGAAAGTGACCCAGCATTTTGCTAAGAGAATCAGTCACTTATTTATGTTGCCCTTAGTTAGGACACCATAAAACTGGTGACAGGTTCCCTTTAACTTGAAGCAGAGTATAACACCGGATGTAAGAACAAGTCGGTGAATGCAGCTCTGGATGTGAGTGGTGCCTAAAACATGGTATGGGCACAGCTCTGAGTAGGAGCATGAAGAGCATGGTATAAAGCAGCCGTATGAATGCAATCTGAAAGTGAGCAGAGTATTAATGTAATGCAACAGCGGACGCATGGACGCAGCTCTAGTAGTGAATGGTGTATGGGACAAAAATGTAAATGCAGACACGCGGACGTAGCTTTGAAGGTAACAATCCTAACCACAATCATTCGACCATTAGTGCCCAACCCCCTTCGCCCCAGAGCGCTACAAGTCACGGACCGTGTAACCACGTCCGATCCTACCGTGAATGCCAGCACTCGCCTGGCACCTTCTGCCATTGCCCAGGAGCGAACGAACCTCCACATGATGCTGCAGTATTGTTTTCTTTTTTTTACAACGATGGTCACCACAGCACCACCTCGTATTCGCCTAAGAAAAACATAAACGTGGTTGACCATAAACCCTGATGCAACGCCAATTGATAGACATATAGTGCACCTATAAACATAGCACGGAAACGCTGACACATGCTTGCCCATAAAATAATTTTTATAGATTAAACACACTTACATACAAGAACATCGGAACTCAATTACAGACGCCTTGACCAAATCTGCTTGTGCCCCCATACACAGGCCACTGATACACATTTACCAACACCTTGCATGTCCGGCGCTAACTGCGGACGTGCGCCCCACATGTAAAACAGGTGACAGTTAAACATGCAACTAATAAATAAAATATATATATATATATATATATATATATATATACACACACATACACACAGTGGGATGCGAAAGTTTGGGCAACCTTGTTAATCATCATGATTTTCCTGTATAAATCGTTCGTTGTTACGATAAAAAATGTCAGTTAAATATATCATATAGGAGACACACACTGTGATATTTGAGAAGTGAAATTAGGTTTATTGGATTTACAGAAAGTGTGCTATAATTGTTTAAACAAAATTAGGCAGGTGCATACATTTGGGCACTGTTGTCATTTTATTGATTCCAAAACCTTTAGAACTAATTATTGGAACTCAAATTGGCTTGGTAAGCTCAGTGACCCCTGACCTACATACACAGGTGAATCCAATTATGAGAAAGAGTATTTCAGGGGGTCAATTGTAAGTTTCCCTACTCTTTTAATTTTCTCTGAAGAGTAGCAACATGGGGGTCTCAAAACAACTCTCAAATGACCTGAAGACAAAGATTGTTCACCATCATGGTTTAGGGGAAGGATACAGAAAGCTGTCTCAGAGATTTCAGCTGTCTGTTTCCACAGTTAGGAACATATTGAGGAAATGGAAGACCACAGGCTCAGTTCAAGTTAAGGCTCGAAGTGGCAGACCAAGAAAAATCTCGGATAGACAGAAGTGACGAATGGTGAGAACAGTCAGAGTCAACCCACAGACCAGCACCAAAGACCTACAACATCATCTTGCTGCAGATGGAGTCACTGTGCATCGTTCAACCATTCGGCGCACTTTACACAAGGAGATGCTGGATGCGAGAGAGTGATGCAGAGGAAAAAAAGTGCCGCTTGAGGTGGGCTAAAGCACATTTGGACAAGACAGCTTCATTTTGGAATAAGGTGCTGTGGACTGATGAAACTAAAATTGAGTTATTTGGCGATAACAAGGGGCGTTATGCATGGAGGAAAAAGAACACAGCATTCCAAGAAAAACACCTGCTACCTACAGTAAAATATGGTGGTGGTTCCATCATGCTGTGGGGCTGTGTGGCCAGTGCAGGGACTGGGAATCTTGTCAAAGTTGAGGGACACATGGATTCCACTCAGTATCAGCAGATTCTGGAGACCAATGTCCAGGAATCAGTGACAAAGCTGAAGCTGCGCCGGGGCTGGATCTTTCAACAAGACAACGACCTTAAACACTGCTCAAAATCCACTAAGGCATTTATGCAGAGGAACAAGTACAACGTTCTGGAATGGCCATTTCAGTCCCCAGACCTGAATATAATTGAAAATCTGTGGTGTGACTTAAAGAGAGCTGTCCATGCTCGGAAGCCATCCAACCTGAATGAACTAAAGATGTTTTGTAAAGAGGAATGGTTTAAAATACCTTCAACCAGAATCCAGACTCTCATTGGAACCTACAGGAAGCGTTTAGAGGCTGTAATTTCTGCAAAAGGAGGATCTACTAAATATTGATTTAATTTCTTTTTTGTGGTGCCCAAATTTATGCACCTGCCTAATTTTGTTTAAACAATTATAGCACACTTTCTGTTAATCCAATAAACTTCATTTCACTTCTCAAATATCACTGTGTGTGTCTCCTATATGATATATTTAACTGACATTTTTTATCGTAACAACCAACGATTTATACAGGAAAATCATGACGATTAACAAGGTTGCCCAAACTTTTGCATCCCACTGTGTATATATATATATATATATATATATATATACACACACACACACACACACACACAGTAGACCCCCCCAAGCCCCAAAACGGCCAGTCAACAATCCTAACCACCAACATCCGACTATTAGCGCCCAACCCCCTTCATCCCAGAACACTGCAAATCGCAGACCGCAGTGTGAGTCCTGTGCGGCAAGTTCGATCCTACCGTGAGCACCAGCATTCGCCTGGCACCTTCTGCTGTTTACCCGGCGTGAACGAGCTGCCACACAATACTGTGATTTTTTTGGGTTTGTTTTTTTAAACGACCATTGATACATGACCCTTCCAAAAGCTAAATGAATAAAATACCATCACTTAAACACAGCGTGCGTAGCTTTGAGACTTGCGTCCCGTATGTAACAGGTATCAGAAAACATGCGACCATACCTATTCTAGGCGCATGCTTACCCCAATAACAATATTCAATAGCCCCCAACAAGCCCCTGAACAGCTGGACAAAATATGCTAACCACAGTCGTTTGACCATTAGCGCCCAACTCCAGGGCCGGACTGGCCTGCCGGGATACTAGGAAATTTCCCGATAGGCTGGGAGGCCTGAGTGCCGCAAAGCCGCGGCCCTGGTGGCAAGTGGGGGCGGCCGGCGGCAGGGCACAGCAGCAAGAGATGAGCGCTTCCATTGTGGAAGCGCTCATCTCCATTGTCATCTGTATCGCTGTCCTCAGGACGGCGATACAGATGTCTATGCTGCGGCAGGGGAGGGAGAGGTGTGTCCCCTCCTGTTCTTCTGATAGGCTGCCAGCACTAGGCCGGCAGCCTATTAGAGGCCGATGCAGGCGGCGCGATGACGTCATCGTGCCGCCTGAGCCGTATAGTGAGGGACACAGGCCGGAAGAGGCCTGCATCGCTGGAAGTAAGTATAAGTCTTTATTTTTTTTATATAGGTACAATACTGGCACATGATGATGGGGGGGCTTCTTATTACTGGCACATGATTGGGGGGCTTATTATTGGCACATGATTGGGGGGCTTATTACTGGCACATGATTGGGGGGCATCTATTGGGGCACATCTTACTGGCACATGATTGGGGGGCACTATTGGGGCATCTACTGAGGCTAAAAAGAAGGGGTATTTTATATGGGGGGCTCTGTATAGGGGCATTTTATACTGGGACATATTATGGTGGGAGGAAGAGCACTATGGGGTCATCTACGGGGACACTGAGAAGGGGTATTTTATTTTGGCACATTATGGGAACATTAGCTCAACTGGGGGCATTACAATGTTTTTGTTTGTAGTTGATCTTTATCGATTTTACATTGCAGATTTTTATTTTTTTTGCAGCATAAGGCCTCATGCACACAACAGTATTTTTTTGCGGTCCGCAAAAAGCTGTTCCGTGATCCGTTTCCATGTGTCTTCCTTGATTTTTGGAGGATCACCAGACATGCAAAGTGAAAAAAAAATCTAAGTCAAGTTTGCCTTGCAAATGATAGGAAAAAAACGGACGCGGATGACAATCTTGTGTGCCTCCGTGTTTTTTCACAGACCCATTGAATTGAATGGGTCCGCGAACCGTTGTCCGTGAAAAAAATAGGACAGGTCATATTTTTTGGACGGACTGGAAACACGGATCACGGACGCAGATGACAAACGGTGCATTATCCGAGTTTTCAACGGACCCATTGAAAGTCAATGGGTTCGCAGAAAATCACGGAAAACGGAACAACAGACATGGAACACAACAACGGTCGTGTGCATGAGGCCTATGGGTGAGATTTTATAAATATTTTTATTATTTGGTCGAAAGGCTCATTGGGGGTGAGGGGGATTGTAACAGGACTGCCGTAGAATATCTAAAATAGCTGGTCAAGTAAAATGTTGCATGCAACAATCATTAAATAGGTGGCCAACAAAAAAGGGGCGTGTCAAAGGGCGTGGTAAAACACTGAGCATGCTGAGAGTTGTAGTTTTGCAACAGTTGGGGGCATCCTGGTTGGGAAAACACTGTGATAATATGAACAATGGGGGTTTTACAAAAGAGCTATCGTGGGGCAAAGTTCATATTCGTGTTTACACATGATAAAGTAGCCCTAAATTAGAGCATTTGAGATGCACTCTGGTGCTCCAAATCAATGTACCCCCCCCCAGGGGTTAATATCCACGCGTGGCTGAGAGACTAGACGCTGACACATAGATGGTCAATGCAATCTCTAACTTTTATTACATGGGGTAAGCGTATATACATCTTCAGAAGAGGGCAGTCCTCACTGAGGCATAAAACATTGTTTCATTGGTCAAAAAGGAAGAAGAGATAAGAGAGAGGAGATAACACCCTGGCATCTGCGCACTGGGCCCTACTTTGGAATGTGAACTAATGTAAACATCTGGTTACCGTCGCCATTTTGTAATGGCTTCTATTCTAACAATAATACTGCATACGTCATATGTGACACTTCAAAGAGGTGCTTCTCTATAGGCAGTGAATAATATATACATATCATCGAGCCATATGATTGGCTTATGCACTCCTTCACTCTCTATATACCTCCCTTGGGTCACCTGTACAAGGATGAGAAACCAGACGCTGCCCACAGCACAGCTCTTTGCCCCCCCCCTCTCTCCTCCAGTCTTGAAACAAAGAGGGGGTGGGTGGGCACTTGGAGAAGAAAAAGTTAACTCATTACAATCCTAGATATACAAAAATATAGAATAAAATTCACACATCTTTAACACGCACATGTTTTAAAATGAATGCTTTCTCCTATTATAAACAAGTAAATAATGACGCAATGCTGTGGGGCTGGTATGCAACTTTTTCCAGGGCTGGTTTTCATCCCCAGTCCGGCCCTGCCCAACTCTGCTTCATCCCAGCATATGACAAGTCGCAGACCGCAATGTGGGTCTCGTGCAAGCAAGTCTGATTCTACCGTGAACACCAGCACTTGCCTGGCACTTTCTGCCATTGCCCAGGCGTGAAAGAGCCTCCGTACAATGCTTCCGTTTTTTTTTGTTTGTTTGTTTTTAAATCGACCATTGATCCACATTTACCATCACTTAAACACAGCGTGCATAGCTTGAGCCAACTGCAGACACGCGCCCCGCATGTAAACCAGGTATCAGAAAACATACAACCATACCTACTCTAAGCACGTGCTACCCCAATAACTGTATGCAATGGCCCCACCAGGCCTCTAAATAGCCGGACAAACAATACTAACAACCATCATTCGACCATTAGCACCCAAACTTTGCTTCATCCCAGAGCGCTACATGTCGCTGACCGCAGCATGGGTCCCGTACAAACAACTCCGATCCTACCATGAATACCAGCACCCTCCTGAGACATGCTGCCGTCGTCCAGCCTTAAGGAGCCTCCACACCATGCTGCTGTATCCTAGAGCTGACCCAGAGGTAGTGAAATCAGCTGAATCGGCGTCAGCCTGGGCCCACAGGTGCCTATAAATAGCCTAGTAATCAGCCAGCCTGGGCCCACAGGTACGTATGAATAGCCTTGTAATCAGCCTCCCCTCCCACAAATGCAGCAATATCTTGCTGTTGTAAAGCCTTTTCTGAAGTGTATTAGCAAAAAAGAAAATATATATTTGCTGCTCAGGGGTGCAGTTATCTGTTGTAAAGCCTTTTGTGGGGTGTTTTAGCGTAAAAAGAAAAAATATATTTGCTGCTCTGCGGTGCAGTTATCTGTTGCAAAGCCTTTTGTGATGTGTATTAGTGTAAAAAGAAAATATACAGTCAGGTCCATAAATATTGGGACATCAACACAATTGTAAAATTTTGTGCTCTATACACCACCACAATGGATTTGAAATAAAACAAACTAGATGTGCTTTAACTGCAGACCGTCAGCTTTAATTTGAGGGTATTTACATCCAAATCAGGTGAACGGTGCAGGAATTACAACAGTTTGCATATGTGCCTCCCACTTGTTAAGAAACCAAAAGTAATGGGACAATTGGCTTCTCAGCTGTTCCATGGCCAGGTGTGTGTTATTCCCTTATTATCCCAATTACAATGAGCAGATAAAAGGTCCAGAGTTCATTTCCAGTCTGCTATTTGCATTTGGAATCTGTTGCTGTCAACTCTCAAGATGAGAGTTGCAAAGAGCTGTCACTATCAGTGAAGCAAGCCATCATTAGGCTGAAAAAACAAAACAAACCCATCAGAGAGATAGCAAAAACATTAGGCCTGGCCAAAACAACTGTTTGGAACATTGTTAAAAAGAAGGAACACACCTGTGAGCTCAGCAACACCAAAAGACCCGGAAGACCACGGAAAACAACTGTGGTGGATGACTGAAGAATTCTTTCCCTGGTAAAGAAAACACCCTTCACAACAGTTGGCCAGATCAAGAACACTCTCCAAGAGGTAGGTGTATGTGTGTCAAAGTCGACAGTCAAGAGAAGATTTCACCAGAGTGAATACAGAGGGTTCGCCAAAAGATGTAAACCATTGGGGAGCCTCAAAAACAGGAAGGCCAGATTACAGTTTGCCAAACGACATCTAAAAAAGCCTTTAAAGTTCTGGAACAACATCCTATGGACAGATGAGACCAAGATCAACTTGTACCAGAGTGATGGGAAGAGAAGAGTATGGAGAAGGAAAGCAACTGCTCATGGTCCTAAGCATACCACCTCATCAGTGAAGCATGGTGGTGGTAGTGTCATGGCGTGGGCATGTATGGCTGCCAATGGAACTGGTTCTCTTGTATTTATTGATGATGTGACTGCTGACAAAAGCAGCAGGATGAATTGTGAAGTGTTTCGGGAAATATTATCTGCTCATATTCAGCCAAATGCTTCAGAACTCATTGGACGGCGCTTCACAGTGCAGATGGACAATGACCCAAACCATACTGCAAAAGCAACCAAAGAGTTTTTTTAAGGGAAAGAAGTGGAATGTTATGCAATGGCCAAGTCAATCACCGGACCTGAATCCGATTGAGCATGCATTTCACTTGCTGAAGACAAAACTGAAGGGAAAATGCCCCAAGAACAAGCAGGAACTGAAGACAGTTGCAGTAGAGGCCTGGCAGAGCATCACCAGGGATGGAACCCAGTGTCTGGTGATGTCTATGCGTTCCAGACCTCAGGCTGTAATTGACTGTAAAGGATTTGCAACCAAGTATTAAAAAGTGAAAGTTTGATTTATGATTATTATTCTGTCCCATTACTTTTGGTCCCTTAACAAGTGGGAGGCTCATATGCAAACTGTTGTAATTCCTGCACCGTTCACCTGATTAGGATGTAAATACCCTCAAATTAAAGCTGACAGTCTGCAGTTAAAGCACATCTTGTTTGTTTCATTTCAAATCCATTGTGGTGGTGTATAGAGCCAAAAATGTTAGAATTGTGTCAGTGTCCCAATATTTATGGACCTGACTGTATATTTGCCACTCAGCGGTGCAGTTATCTGTTGTAAAGCCTTTTGTGTAGAGTTGAGCGAACACCTGGATGTTCGGGTTCGACGAGTTCGGCCGAACTTTCGAAAAATGTTCGGGTTCGGGATCCGAACTCGACCCGAACTTCATCCCGAACCCGAACCCCATAGAAGTCAATGGGGACCCGAACTTTTGGGCACTAAAAAGGCTGTAAAACACACCCGGAAAGGGCTAGAGGGCTGCAAAAGGCAGCAAAATGTAGTTAAATCCCCTGCAAACAAATGTAGATAGGGAAATGATGAGTTAACATAAAATAAATAAAAATTAAACAATATTAATTGGAGTGAGGTCCCATAGCACAGAATCAGGCTTCAAGTCACCCACCAATGGAGAAGGTCACTTACTATTATTTTGACCACAGCACCCAGACAAAGGAGAGAGGTCCCACAGCAGAGAACCAGGCATCATATCACCCACCACAGGAGTAGGCCACCATTTAGTTACTTTGACCCCTACACCCAGACGGAGGAGAGAGGTTACACAGCAGAGAATCAGGCATTTAGATCACCCACCACAGGAGTAGGCCACCATTGAATCAGACCCCGGCAACCATGTCAGATGGCACAAGCATAAGCTTTATATCAATCAGCACAGGAGAAGGCGACTTTGACAGACTTTGACCCCTACACCCGGACGGAGGAGAGAGGTTTCAAAGCAGAGAATCAGGCATTTAGATCACCCACCACAGGAGTAGGCCCCAATTTAATGGGACCCCGGCAACCATGTCAGATGGCACAACCATCAGCTTCATATCAATCAGCACAGGAGAAGGCGACTTTGAAAGACTTTGACCCCTACACCCAGACGGAGGAGAGAGGTTTCACAGCAGAGAATCAGGCATTTAGATCACCCACCACAGGAGTAGGCCCCCATTGAATCAGACCCTGGCAACCATGTCAGATGGCACAACCATCAGCTTTATATCAATCAGCACAGGAGAAGGCGACTTTGAAAGACTTTGACCCCTACACCCAGATGGAGGAGAGAGGTTTCACAGCAGAGAATCAGGCATCATATCAACCACCACAGGAGAAGCCACCATTTAGTTACTTTGACCCCTGCACCCAGGAAGAGGAGAGAGGCACCACAGCACATATTCTGGCATCATATCAGCCACCACAGGAGAAGCCACCATTGAGTTACTTTGACCCCCGCACCCAGGAAGAGGAGAGAGGCACCACAGCACATATTCTGGCATCATATCAGCCACCACAGGAGAAGCCACCATTGAGTTACTTTGACCCCCGCACCCAGGAAGAGGAGAGAGGCACCACAGCACATATTCTGGCATCATATCAGCCACCACAGGAGAAGCCACCATTGAGTTACTTTGACCCCTGCACCCAGGAAGAGGAGAGAGGCCCCACAGCACATATTCTGGCATCATATCAGCCACCACAGGAGAAGCCACCATTTAGTTACTTTGACCCCTTCACCCAAACAGAGGAGAGAGGTTCCACATCAGAGAATCAGGCATCATATCAACCACCACAGGAGTAGGCCACAATTTAATGGGACCCCGGCAACCATGTCAGATGGCACAACCATCAGCTTCATATCAATCAGCACAGGAGAAGGCGACTTTGAAAGACTTTGACCCCTACACCCAGACGGAGGAGAGAGGTTTCACAGCAGAGAATCAGGCATTTAGATCACCCACCACAGGAGTAGGCCCCCATTGAATCAGACCCTGGCAACCATGTCAGATGGCACAACCATCAGCTTTATATCAATCAGCACAGGAGAAGCCACCATTGAGTTACTTTGACCCCTGCACCCAGGAAGAGGAGAGAGGCCCCACAGCACATATTCTGGCATCATATCAGCCACCACAGGAGAAGCCACCATTGAGTTACTTTGACCCCCGCACCCAGGAAGAGGAGAGAGGCACCACAGCACATATTCTGGCATCATATCAGCCACCACAGGAGAAGCCACCATTGAGTTACTTTGACCCCTGCACCCAGGAAGAGGAGAGAGGCCCCACAGCACATATTCTGGCATCATACTAACCACCACAGGAGAAGCCACCATTGAGTTACTTTGACCCCTGCACCCAGGAAGAGGAGAGAGGCCCCACAGCACATATTCTGGCATCATATCAGCCACCACAGGAGAAGCCACCATTGAGTTACTTTGACCCCCGCACCCAGGAAGAGGAGAGAGGCACCACAGCACATATTCTGGCATCATATCAGCCACCACAGGAGAAGCCACCATTGAGTTACTTTGACCCCTGCACCCAGGAAGAGGAGAGAGGCCCCACAGCACATATTCTGGCATCATACTAACCACCACAGGAGAAGCCACCATTGAGTTACTTTGACCCCTGCACCCAGGAAGAGGAGAGAGGCCCCACAGCACATATTCTGGCATCATATCAGCCACCACAGGAGAAGCCACCATTGAGTTACTTTGACCCCCGCACCCAGGAAGAGGAGAGAGGCACCACAGCACATATTCTGGCATCATATCAGCCACCACAGGAGAAGCCACCATTGAGTTACTTTGACCCCCGCACCCAGGAAGAGGAGAGAGGCACCACAGCACATATTCAGGCATCATATCACACACCACAGGAGAAGGCCTCTTTCAGTGATTTAGGCCTTTGGACCCAGACAGAGGAGAGAGGCACCACAGCACATATTCTGGCATCATATCAGCCACCACAGGAGAAGCCACCATTGAGTTACTTTGACCCCTGCACCCAGGAAGAGGAGAGAGGCCCCACAGCACATATTCTGGCATCATATCAGCCACCACAGGAGAAGCCACCATTTAATTACTTTGACCCCTGCACCCAGGAAGAGGAGAGAGGCACCACAGCACATATTCTGGCATCATATCAGCCACCACAGGAGAAGCCACCATTTAGTTACTTTGACCCCTTCACCCAAACAGAGGAGAGAGGTTCCACATCAGAGAATCAGGCATCATATCAACCACCACAGGAGTAGGCCACAATTTAGTTTATTTGACCCCTGCACCCAGGAAGAGGAGAGAGGCCCCACAGCACATATTCTGGCATCATATCACACACCACAGGAGAAGGCCTCTTTCAGTGATTTAGGCCTTTGGACCCAGACAGAGGAGAGAGGTCAGAGATTAGCTTCATATCCCCCAGCACAGCAGAAGACCGCTTTATTTGACTTAGGCCTCAGCACCCAGACAGAAGACAGAGGTAGCATGGCAGAGGTTATGGCTTCATGTCACCCGTTAGTTTAACCGGCCACTTTCATCTGGTTAGGCCCCGGCGCCCAGACAGAGAAGAGTTTCATTCAACTGTGGGTTTCATAAAATTTGTATCAAATAAAGAAGTGGCCCGTAGCACAACAAGACATGTTTTAGGCAGTTAATAAGGACTACTCTGCACAAGGGAGGGACAGGTCCTGTGGGATCCATGCCTGGTTCATCTTTATGAAGGTCAGCTTGTCCACGTTGGCTGTGGACAGGCGGCTGCGCTTGTCAGTAATGACGCCCCCTGCCGTGCTGAATACGCGTTCAGATAAAACGCTGGCCGCCGGGCAGGAAAGCACCTCCAAGGCATAACATGCTAACTCTGGCCACGTGGACAATTTCGAAACCCAGTAGTTGAATGGGGCCGAACCATCCGTCAGGATGTGGAGGGGTGTGCAGACATACTGTTCAACCATGTTAGTGAAATGCTGCCTCCTGCTAACACGTTCCGTATCAGGTGTCGGTGCAGATAGCTGTGGCGTGGAGACAAAACTTTTCCACATTTCTGCCATGCTAACCCTGCCCTCAGATGAGCTGGCCATGACACAGCTGCGTTGGCGACCTCTTGCCACTCCTCTGCCTTCACCTTCCACCTGTTCCCCTGTGACATGTGGGAATGCTCTCAAGAGCGCCTCTATCAGCGTGCGCTTGTACTCGCGCATCTTACGGTCGCGCTCCAGTTCAGGAATTAAAGTGGGCACATTGTCTTTATACCGGGGATCCAGCAGGGTGGCCACCCAGTAGTCTGCACACGTTAAAACGTGGGCAACTCTGCTGTCGTTGCGCAGGCATTGGAGCATATATTCGCTCATGTGGGCCAGGCTACCCATGGGTAAGGACAAGCTGTCCTCTGTGGGAGGCGTATCGTCATCGTCCACCGTATCCCCCCAGCCACGCACCAGTGATGGGCCTGGGCTGCCACCCCGCTGTGAACTTGCGTCATCCTCGTCCCCCTCCACCTCCTCCTCCTCATCCTCCTCGTCCTCCAGTACAGTGCCTTGGCTGGCGACTTGTGAACCTGTCCTCTGCTGCTTAAACAAACCTCCCTCTGAGCCACTTCGAACAGACTGGCCCGAAAGTGTTAGAAACGAGCCCTCATCCTCCTCCTCCTCCTCCACCTGGGCCACCTCCTCTAACATCATTGCCCTAAGTGTTTTCTCAAGGAGACATAGAAGTGGTATTGTAACGCTGATAACAGTGTCATCGCCACTGGCCATGTTGGTGGAGTACTCGAAACAGCGCAGCAGGGCACACAGGTCTCGCATGGAGGCCCAATCATTGGTGGTGAAGTGGTGCTGTTCGGCAGTACGACTGACGCGAGCGTGCTGCAGCTGAAACTCCACTATGGCCTGCTGCTGCTCGCACAGTCTCTCCAGCATGTGCAAGGTGGAGTTCCACCGGGTGGGCACGTCGCATATGAGGCGGTGAGCGGGAAGGCCGAAGTTCCGCTGTAGCGCAGACAGGCGAGCAGCGGCAGGATGTGAACGGCGGAAGCGCGCACAGACGGCCCGCACTTTATGCAGCAGCTCTGACATGTTGGGGTAGTGGTGAATGAACCTCTGCACCACCAAGTTCAGCACATGCGCCAGGCAAGGGATGTGCGTCAAACCGGCTAGTCCCAGAGCTGCCACGAGATTTCGCCCATTATCGCATACCACCAGGCCTGGCTTGAGGCCCACCGGCAGAAACCACTCGTCGGTCTGTTGTTCAATACCCCGCCACAACTCCTTTGCGCTGTGGGGCCTGTCCCCCAAACATATGAGTTTCAGAATGGCCTGCTGACGTTTACCCTGGGCTGTGCTGAAGTTGGTGGTGAAGGTGTGTGGCTGACCGGATGAGCTGGTGGAAGCAGTGGAGGAGGAAGCCGAGTAGGAGGAGGAGGCTACAGGAGGCAGAGAATGATGCCCTGCGATCCTAGGGGGCGGAAGGACGTGCGCCAAGGAACTGTCCGCCGGGGGCCCAGCCGCCACTACATTCATCCAGTGTGCAGTTAGTGAGATATAGCGTCCCTGGCCGTGCTTACTGGTCCACGTATCTGTGGTTAGGTGGACCTTGCCACAAATGGTGTTGCGCAGTGCACACTTGATTTTATCGGACACTTGCATGTGCAGGGAAGGCACGGCTGTCTTGGAGAAGTAGTGGCGGCTGCGGGACAGCCATGGCCATCAGCTGTTTGAAGCTGTCTGTGTCCACCAGCCGGAATGACAGCATTTCAAAGGCCAGCAGTTTAGAAATGCTGGCGTTCAGGCCAAGGGCTCGAGGGTGACTCGGGGGGAATTTGCGCTTCCTCTCTAAGGTTTGAGATATTGAGAGCTGAACGCTGCTGTGTGATATAGTGGAGACGCTAGTTGACGGTGGCGGTGGTGGTGGTGTCGGTGGCACATCCTCTGTTTGCTGCTCGGCAGGTGGCAACATTCCTCTCGAGGCGGAAGCCGAGGCAGCAGCGGTAGAGGGAGCAGGGGGAGCCTCAGCAAGTGCCTGGTTTTTAAGGTGTGTACCCCACTGCAGTTCATGCTTTGCATGTAGATGCCTGGTCATGCAGGTTGTGCTGAGGTTCAGAACGTTAATGCCTCGCCTCAGGCTCTGATGGCAGAGCGTGCAAGTCACTCGGGTCTTGTCGGTAGGACATTGTTTAAAGAAGTGCCATGCCAGGGAACTCTTTGAAGCTGCCTTTGTGGGGCTGGGTCCCTGTTGGCGATGTCCAGTAGCAGGCGAACTCTGGGGGCGGCGGCTCGTCTGCTTTGGCCCCCTGCTCCCTCTTTGGCTTCGCTGTTGTCTCGGTCTCACCACTACCTCTTCCTCTGAACTGTGAAAGTCATCGCCACGACCTTCAGTCCATGTGGGGTCTAAGACCTCATCGTCCTCTGCATCGTCTTCCACCCAGTCTCCCTCCCTGACCTCCTCCTGTTCAGTCTGCACACTGCAAAAAGACGCGGCAGTGGGCACCTGTGTTTCGTCATCATCAGAGAGTCGGTGACTCTGCTGTGGTGGTATTCCCATGTCCTCTTCATCTGGAGACATAAGTGGTTGTGCGTCAGTGCATGGTATGTCTTCCTCCACTGGCGAAGGGCTAGGTGGACGCCCCTGGGAAACCCTGGAAGCAGAGTCTTCAAACAGAAGAAGAGACTGCTGCATAACTTGTGGCTCAGACCGTTTCCCTGATATGCTTGGGGGTGATGTGACAGACTGATGGGCTTGGTTTTCAGGTGCCACCTGTGCGCTTTCCGCAGAAGACTGGGTGGAAGACCATGTGGTGAACGTGCTGGAAGCACTGTCGGCCACCCAATCGATTAATGCCTGTACCTGCTCATGCCTTACCATCCTAAGAGCGGCATTGGGCCCCACGAGATATTGCGGTACATTCTGCCGGCTAGTTGAGGGAGTTCGTTCCCTACTGTGTGCGCCTGGGGCCGAACGGCCACGTCCTCTACCAGCAACAGAGGCTCCACGGACACCACCACGACCGCGTCCTCGTCCCTTAATAGTATTTTTCTTCATTGTTGCGATTCAACTCGCACCACAATGAAATATATTATTTTTTATAAGCAAAATCCCCTCACTGGAATACTTTCAGTCTTTTGACTGTATGGATTACAGATGGAATGACTGTTATATGTGAGTACCGCTTTCTTTGACAGATTCTAGTATGGGTACATATATGTTTTCCCAACCCCAGCACATTAGTTTGCTAATTCCAGATGTATGAAACGCAGGCCTAACTGTATCTAGTATATTGAACGCCAGATAAACTAACTTGGCCTTTTTTAAATAAAAAAAATCCCCTCACTGGAATACTTTCAGTCTTTTGACTGTATGGATTACAGATGGAATGACTGTTATATGTGAGTACCGCTTTCTTTGACAGATTCTAGTATGGGTACATATATGTTTTCCCAACCCCAGCACATTAGTTTGCTAATTCCAGATGTATGAAACGCAGGCCTAACTGTATCTAGTATATTGAACGCCAGATAAACTAACTTGGCCTTTTTTAAATAAAAAAAATCCCCTCACTGGAATACTTTCAGTCTTTTGACTGTATGGATTACAGATGGAATGACTGTTATATGTGAGTACCGCTTTCTTTGACAGATTCTAGTATGGGTACATATATGTTTTCCCAACCCCAGCACATTAGTTTGCTAATTCCAGATGTATGAAACGCAGGCCTAACTGTATCTAGTATATTGAACGCCAGATAAACTAACTTGGCCTTTTTTAAATAAAAAAAATCCCCTCACTGGAATACTTTCAGTCTTTTGACTGTATGGATTACAGATGGAATGACTGTTATATGTGAGTACCGCTTTCTTTGACAGATTCTAGTATGGGTACATATATGTTTTCCCAACCCCAGCACATTAGTTTGCTAATTCCAGATGTATGAAACGCAGGCCTAACTGTATCTAGTATATTGAACGCCAGATAAACTAACTTGGCCTTTTTTAAATAAAAAAAATTCCCTCACTGGAATACTTTCAGTCTTTTGACTGTATGGATTACAGATGGAATGACTGTTATATGTGAGTACCGCTTTCTTTGACAGATTCTAGTATGGGTACATATATGTTTTCCCAACCCCAGCACATTAGTTTGCTAATTCCAGATGTATGAAACGCAGGCCTAACTGTATCTAGTATATTGAACGCCAGATAAACTAACTTGGCCTTTTTTAAATAAAAAAAATTCCCTCACTGGAATACTTTCAGTCTTTTGACTGTATGGATTACAGATGGAATGACTGTTATATGTGAGTACCGCTTTCTTTGACAGATTCTAGTATGGGTACATATATGTTTTCCCAACCCCAGCACATTAGTTTGCTAATTCCAGATGTATGAAACGCAGGCCTAACTGTATCTAGTATATTGAACGCCAGATAAACTAACTTGGCCTTTTTTAAATAAAAAAAAAATTCCCTCACTGGAATACTTTATGGCTTTTCACTGTATGGATTACAGGTGGACTGGTATTAGTAGGGGTGACACAAGCACACCCAAGTCCCTGATGTAGGATTTCTATGGCACAGACCACTATTACAAGTGATTAATGGACGTTGGGAGAGATTGTGCTGCAGCACTAGTCCCAAGATGGCCGCCGCCTATCAGCCCAGTAACATGTGCCACAAAATGGTCTGCACAACCTTTAAAAAAAATAGCCTTGGACTGTGCTGCTAAATCGCTATTGGTCTGAATCCCAGGTGTAGATGTCTGACTTGTTTGGAGCTTTGGAATGCACACTGTGGCAGCTTCTGCTGCAGCACTACAAGTCGCAAAATGGCGGCCGGCGGTCAGCCCAGGTACATGTGGATGGAAAAATCACTCTGGCCACTCTAAAAATAGCCAATCCCTATCAAAAAAGCAGCTCAGCTGCAGTTGTTCAGATGAATCACAGGTGGAGGAGAGAAATTTGCTTCCAGTTATTCAATTATCCCTGCCTATTCTCGCCCTAGCATCAGCTGCGTCTATCCCTGTTCTATTCACATCGGGAGTGAGCACGTCCCGACGTGCACACAAGCTTATAAAGAGGCTGAGTCACATGCTGCACTTGGCCAATCACAGCCTTGCCAATAGTAGGCATGGCTGCGATGGCATCTTAGGGCAAGTAGTATGATGCATGTTGATTGGCTGCTTTGCAGCCTTTCAAAATGCGCCAAAATACATGCCGAACGACGAACCCGAACTTTTACGAAAAAGTTCGGGTTCGGGTCCGTGTCACGAACACCCCAAAATTCGGTACGGACCCGAACTATGCTCGAACTGTTCGCTCAACACTACTTTTGTGGAGTATTTTAATTTGCTTTTTATTTATTTATTGGATCTAACAGTATGTCAGATAGAGAAGTGACAGGCCCTGCACATGGGAGTAGCAGAGGCCTAAATGTTTCTGGCGCAGGCAGAGGTCGCAGCAGAGTAAGGGGGCGTGGAAGCAGGGGTCGCAGCGAGAGGCCTGAGCTCCCGGTGTCACCTAGCGGTCATGTTTTGACAAGCAACCCAGCGGTTCTGGAATGGTTGACTTGGTCATCCACTTCGTCCCAAGTAACATCAGACACCCCCAGCCAAGAGTCGGTGGGTTCCTCTGACACGACGATTAGTTGGCATGGCCCAGGAGTAGGCTGTGTGCCCTCACCTGTCCTGTACCTTCCTCTGGCATTTTCAGTTCCCTCACCGCGAGAAGTATTATATGCCGTAGGTTCGGCTCCACTTTTCATCGAGGAGGAGCTACTAGAGTGCAGTCAGCAACTACTGCCCAGCCAAGATCTGGAGGAGACATCCGCCGCTTCCTCCGCTGGGCGGGCAAGTAGAGATGAGGAGAGTGGTGTGGGAGCTGGTGTTGCGAGCGGTCAGACTCTGGACCCAGAGATGGTTGAGGAGGACATCCGTGATGTGCAGACAGCACTCGATGATGATGATGTAGCTGATCACACTTGGGAGCCAGGTGATGAAGGGGCTTTATCATCATCAGGAGAAGAGGATGGCAGCTAGCCCGGGAGCCAGCGGGGGAGCCAGCAAGTCGCTAGTGTGGCCAGGAGTCAGCAGGGTGGCAGTAGTGGGAGGTCGGGAGCCAAACGTGCCCGGGGCACACTACCCACTTCGTGGGAGCCTACCTGCCCGGGAAGTAGCGGTGCAGGAGTTCACACAGGCAGCGGCGCATAGTGTTGGGGGTAAAATCACCTACTCGGCGATGTGGCAGTTTTTTGTTATGCCACCAGAGGAGGTGAACGTGACCATATGTAGAATCTGTGGGCAGAGGGTAAAGCGTTGCCACGGTGCCAATGTTGGCACTACGGCCCTGCGTCAACATATGCAGTGTCACCATAAAGTGGCCTGGGAAAACCGTGGCTCCGATGTAGTGGTCCAGCCTGCCGCAGCAACTGCTGCATCACCCAGTGGCACGCACCTGGTTTCAGGCAGTCAAGGCTTCTGATAAAGGGGTACTGTCCCGAAACGCATCAAGCTTTTTATGTATTAAAGACCTCTACTTTGGAACTTGAAGCACTGGTGTCATCCTTTGGGGGACGTAGAAGTCACATCCACCATTACAAGACGATCTCGGCGGGGGAGGTACAAGTATAGGTGTTATGTGCTTATCCTATACTTCCCTCCCCGGTAAAGTAAGTCCTTTACCAGTGCTTATTTTATGCTCATAAAGGTGATACACTGAGATTTGTTGATATACACCAAGTTGAGTATATTTAAATACATTTCATGTATCCTATAATCGATTTTTATATATGATTTTTATACTACAATCACAAATTTTATACTATTTGTTTGTTTTGTTCACCACTCTGGCATTGGACGATAATTGAATACTGCAGACCGGTGTCTGGCTCTCTGGCCCTCTGGCACCCCCATTGTGCTCCCAGGATGTACCTGGAACAGCACTGTATACGGTAACTGCCTTTCTCTCTTATCTCTTATCATTCCAGCAGTTCACTGGTGTGCACTGATTTTCATGGTTTGGGAAGCTGCCTTATTCCCTTTGAGTCATCATATCTAGACCTTTCACTACCATTCATTGCAAATATCCATTGGCGTCTCATATCCTATTCCCTCCTTTGCCGTCCTACATCCATGTGCCTCCACATTGCCACGCCGTTGGTCCTGCGACAATGTGCACCTCTGCCTCCTCATCCTCCATTGTGTCCTCAGCCTCCACTGCAGAGACAATTCACAGTGCCCCTCCAGCATACCACATGTGCAGGGCACGGCGGAGTCAGGCTACTTTCACACTTGCGTTCAGAGCGGATCCGTCTGGGGTCTGCCCAGACGGATCCGCTCATATAATGCAGACTTGGGATCCGTTCAGAACGGATCCGTCTGCATTATATTGTAGGAAAAATTCTAAGTGTGAAAATAGCTTCAGACGGATCCGTCCAGACTTTACATTGAAAGTCAATGGGGGACGGATCCGTTTGAAAATAGAGCCATACTGTGTCAAATTCAAATGGATCCGTCCCCATTGACTTACATTGTAAGTTTGGACGGATCCGTTTGCCTCCGCACGGCCAGGCGGACACCCGAACGCTGCAAGCAGTGTTCAGGTGTCCGCTTGCTGAGCGGAGCGGAGGCTGAACGCTGCCAGACTGATGCATTCTGAGTGGATCCGCATCCACTTAGAATGCATTAGTAGCTGGACGGATGCGTTCGGGGCCGCTTGTGAGACTCTTCAAACGGAGCTCACAAGCGGAGCCCCGACGCTAGTGTGAAAGTAGCCTCACACTGTTCTGCACCTCATTTGCCTGGGCGAACAGAGTCACATGGGGAGGAACTGCTCCGTGTCCTTCAGCAAGAAATCAAATCCTGGCTTTCTCCGCGACAACTGAAAATCGGAATCATGGTGACCGACAACAGGAAGAACATTGTGTCATTGCTGCGTCAAGGAGGGCTGAGCCATGCGCCCTGCATGGCACATGTGTTCAATCTGGTTGTCAAGCTGTTCCTGAAGTCTTCCACCCATCTGCAAGACATCCTAAAAATGGCCAGGAAACTTTGCATGCACTTCAGCCACTCGTACACCGCAAAGCACACTCTCCTTAAGCTGCAGCGGCAGAACGGCATCCCCCAACATAGGCTGATATGCGACGTTTCCTCCCGTTGGAATTCCACCCTCCTTATGTTGGACCGACTGTACGAACAGGGAAAGACCATAAACGATTTCCTGAAGATCCAAGCGGACAGGAGTACTCCCCTGTGTAACTTCGATGTCAGCCAGTGGCAGCTCATGCGTGACACCTGCCATTTTGCAAAGGCCATTTGAGGAGGCCACGTTATTTGTCAGTCGCCAGGACTACGGGATGAACAACATCATTCCACTGCTTCATGTCCTGGAACAGATGCTGGTAAATATGGCTGGTCAGGGGACTGGAGACATGGCGCCTAGATCTCACGGCTACGTGAGCCGTGTGGGGGCTGAACTGGAGGAGGAGGAGGACATGGGAGCACAAGCAATGTGTAGCGAAATCGGTGATTTTTCTACACAGGTGACAGGAGAGGAGGAGTAGGAGCAGCTGGAGGAGCAAGAGGGAGATGAGGAAGATCAGGCAGATGACCCAGGCACACCGTGGCAGTCTGCAGTGGAGATGGAGGCAGGGAGTCCCTCCTAGTCACTTGCGCAAATGGCTTGCTGCATGCTCACTTGCTTGGATAGTGATAGCCGAATTGTCACCATTCGGCAGAGGGATGACTTCTGACTCTCCACCTTGTTGGACCCTCACTACAGGTCCAAAATGGGGGGACAAACTGAACTACTATAGAGACATCCTATGTAGTCAGTGCGCCGCTGCCTATCTGTGCCATCGTCCAACCTCTCGCAGGTCTGACCGGGGGGGCCCTCTGTGCTAAAGTTCCACTGCCATGGCTGCTGGGTAGGGGTGGGGTGGCAGGAGCAGTACCAGCTCCATCAGCAGCAGCCTGAGTCTAGAGTCGCTGATGAGAAGCTTTCTTCACCCACCTACTGAAGAAACTACTCGCCAGCAGCAGCTAGAGCCGGAGCAGGACCTGAACCAGCATGTGGTGGCATACTTGGAGTGCACCCTGCCAGCCATCATTGAAGATCCACTGGACTACTGGGTAGCCAAACTGGATTTGTGGCCACAACTGGCAGAGTTTGCCTAAAAAAGCTGTCCTGCCCTGCCAATAATGTGGCATCAGAGCGGGTGTTTAGTGCGGCGGGGGCCATAGTTACCATTACCCCAAGAAGAACTCACCTGTCCACCCAAAATGTGGAGAGACTAACCTTTGTCAAGATGAATCAGGCGTGGATCAGCTAGGATTTCCACCCACCAATTCCTGATGCATCAGACTAGATCATCCACGGTGTCACACCAACTCTTTGACAAAAGAGACCGGTTTCTTCTGGCTACCTGCTTCAGCTACTATTCTGATGCTGCCACCTCCCTGATGCCACACATCTGATGCCAAGTGCTCCTTCACCCACCATCTTCAGCTGCTACTGGTATTACCACCCACCTCCACACTGTGTCACCTTGCCACTCTGTGGTCTCCTGATGCTGCTGCCACCTCCACACTCTGTCATTGTGCCACTCTGTGGCCTCCTGATGCTGCCGCCACCTCCACACTGTGTCATTGTGCCGCTCTGTGGCCTCCTGATGCTTGCGCCACCTCCACACTGTCATTGTGCCACTCTATGGCTTCCTGATGGTGCCGCCACCTCCAGACTCTGTCATTAGGCCACTCTGTGGTCTCCACAGCTGCTTTCACCTCACCACTATGTCATAGGGCCACTCTGTGGTCACCTCATGCTGCTGTCACCTCCACACTATGTCACCTTGCCACTCTGTGGCCTCCTGATGCTGCCACCACCTCCACACTGTGTCATTGTGCCGCTCTGTGGCCTCCTGATGCTTGCGCCACCTCCACACTGTCATTGTGCCACTCTGTGGCCTCCTTCTGATGCTGCCGCCACCTCCAGACTCTGTCATTGGGCCACTCTGTGGTCTTCTCATGCTGCTTCCACCTCACCACTATGTCATAGGGCCACTCTGTGGACTTCTCATGCTGTTCCCACCCTCCCCACTTCATGATTGGGTCACTATTTTGCCTTTTGGCCTGGCTGACATCATTTATTTGACCCTTCTTCTGATCTGTCAGAAGGAAGGAAAAATGAGACGCACATCGGTTCCTCACTGTTGTCACGGAAGGTGAGGGAAGGAAAGCAAACCAAACACAACTTAACAGGTAACAAAACACCAGGATAGGCCCCACAGCTAAGGAACAGGGAAAGCTCACCATCTGACAAACCCTAAGCCTTTCCCTGTCTGCTAACCACATGAACAACTCCCAGTGGTAGAAGTGTTCATGTACTGGAACCTAATACCTGCTGCAACTGAAACAAACCCTAGGCTAGGGAGCAGGCAATAAGACAATCGGTTCCTTGCATGAGATGAAGGAACCAGTGTCTTCCTGAGGCCTAGCCAGGAAATACAACAAAAGGGAAGAAAAAGAGGACTTATCTCAAGACGGGCTAGGAGCAGGAGATCCACCAAGCACCAGCAGAGAACTCATGAAGAAAACTATAAACCGCAAGGGCTATAGTGAGAGGCGGAGATAAATAGCATCACTAACTAACAAATGAGCATAACCTGTGAGGAGGTGGGATCCTGCCCAACACCAAAACAAAGCAATTTGTCAGATAGGCTAACATGCCGCAAGTCTGACAAATCTTCTCAGGTCACTCACAAGGCAAGGCATGACATCTGTGTAGCAGCTGTAAGACCTGTATGGTCCAATCAGAATTGACTTGTGATTTGGTAGCCAAAAGCAGGAGTGGGTACAAAACACAGAAGACTTGCAAATATTTCATTCATGTGTCATCTCTGTTTTGGATCCACTCGTGTGTTTTTTGGGCATTAGTAATACTGATGGATTACTGACAGAATGCTGACCGAGTGGAGGCGGATGCTCCACAGACAGGATCCGTTTTTTGTGGGTTATTGTTCTGACGAATCAGAGAAAGGGCAAAATAATCTGTGACGTCAACACAAACTTACTGCTGGCACCCTCTCCACTCTGTCGGGGGGGCTCTACTTGTATAAGCGTTTAATAGAACAGGTTCTGTAGACATCTATGTGGAATCAGCTGACGACGGTGTAAAAGGAGTGCGCTTCTTCTTGGCGCTAACATCGACCTGTAAGGCTGAATTCATACTTGAGTTTTTTGGTCAGTTTTGGCCCCATGACTGCCCAAAAAAGTGAAGTGTGCAGTGATTCTAAGAGTGACGCATGACATCTGCTTGTCATACAGACTTACAGTATTATTTCACTACCAAAGCAGACTCCTTATGCGTGTTACTGCAAGATACAGGGCCAGATTTATCATTAGCTCAAGTCAGAATAATGGAGTGAAAAAGTCGCAAATTTTTGCGCAATCGCTTAAACTGCGCAAAAAAATTTGACTTTTATTGGCTCTGCACTATGCCCGCCAGTTTTCTGAAAGTGGGAGTGTTTTCTTATGTAAATGAATCTCTAGATAAATTTACTATTGCGACAATTTAAAAAGTTGCAAAAAAGTCACCAAAAAATGCGCAAAATCACTCCAGTGAGGACCATGCTTATCTTATGCGACTTTCCGAAAGAACATGCGACTTTTTCATAAAGACGTGCGACTTTTGTAAAGCCGCTTACTGACGCATAAACTGCTACCGTCAAACCACATTTATTACAGTCTTAAAGGGCCGATCATAAATCTGACTTAGCTAAAACTGACTTTAGCCATATGTGAAAGTGGAGTGAGCTGTCAGAGTAATGATAAATCTGGCCCACAATGTTCTACACCACTATAAAGGCTCTGTGCAGCCAGGAAATAGCCGTTTTTTTATGTAATTCGCCGCGAATATATTCGGATCAAACCGAATTTTTCCAAAAAAATTCGGCGAACAGGCAAATCGACCTATACAACCTTTGATAGAATCCTGCTGTGTTAAGTACCTGAGAACTGTGCCTGCTGTTTTCACTTCTACTCACTTCTACTCAATAACACTATTTATTCTAACCAAACAGACCTTGTCACTGACTCTATCATCCTTTCGCCAGCCTCTGTCTCTTGCCCTTCTGTCTTGTACTCTACTTCCAGGGGTGGACTGAGAACTTAAAGTGGCCCTGGAAACTAAAAGTGGCCCCAATGTTGTAGCTTGGTCCAAATTGACAGAAGGTGGGGCAACACAAGTAGATGGGGCCAATACAAGTTGGCAGGTTCAGAAATACCATAGTGCAGCACAAAATACCTCCCAAGAAGCTGTCCCTCTGTGGTGGCCATCAATAGCTGCAACATTCTGTCCTCCTCGTCATAGTGCCGGAGGCTATGTGTGATCGCGCACACGCCATCAGTGGCGCGCAATACTCTCTGCATGTTTAAATCATCTCCGTCTTTACTCCTGATGAACTGCTGTTTTTACAGCAATGAAACGCGTTGAGTGTGAGGAGAATTAGGAATATAGCTGACATTGAGAGGGTCTGTGTAGTGAGAGAGACCAGAGAGGTGAATTGTGCACCACGACATCGAGTGTACCTGAGTTGTTAATAGGGACGTATAGGACACGGCAGGGGTGTCGTTAGGTCAAAACATTCGGGCTTGAGCCCCGGATGTTATGTCCAGTGCTCCGAATGTTATGCTGGTAGCTTTTTTATTTATTTGGCTATTCCAGGGCCCTTTAATATTGATTGGACCTGGGCAACCCCACAGATCATCCCCCCACCCCCCTTGTACTTGTTCCGCTGATCCGCTACTTGCGGGCTGCGCGGGCATGAGTTCAGTCACTTAGGTGCGCAATCCCGTCCTGCTGTGCGTGATCCCGCCATGGGAGATCACGAGTCTCGCGGGATCACGCGCCGCAGGACGGGATTGCGCACCGAAATAACTGAACGCATGCCCGCATAGCCCGCAAGTAGCAGATCACCGGAACAAGTACAAGGGGGGTGGGGGGATAATTTGTGGGGTTGCCCAGGGTCCACTACCATCAATATTTAAGGGCCCAAGCAAAGATTTCAGCAGTGGTGAGGAAATGAAACATAACAGATATTGAATAAAATCTGTTATTTAAAGGGAACCTGTCATCAACTTTATGCGGACCGTACTGAGGGCATCATAAATTAGTGACAGAAATGCTGATGTCAGCGGTGTGTCACTCATGAGCTAAAAGTAAGTGGTTGCCGAGAACCAGCATCATAATCCTTGCAGCCCAGGCCTTGAAAAGAGTCAAATCTACCTGAGTCCTGGTTATCCATAATCTCCTGCTCTCCCGCCCATCTTCTGATGATTGGCAGTTCTCTCCTAGAGAGAAAGGGAGAAAACTAGGTAGAAGCCTGTCACACATCAGCAGGTGGGCGGGAGAGCAGGAACTCATGAATAACCAGGACTCAGGTAGATTTGACTATTTTCAAGGCCTGGGCTGCAATGATTATGATGCTGGTTCTCTGCAACCACTTACTTTTAGCTGATGTATGACACACCGCTGATATCAGCATTTCTGTCACTACTTTATACTGCCCTCAGTACAGTCAGCATAAAGTTGATGACAGGTTCCCTTGAAGTACATTGGCTAGTATGTTAATTCTTATTGTGCAAATTTCAACACATTGGGCTTGTGTCCCGGAGGTTTTCCGACCCTAGCAACGCCCCTGGGACACGGACAGCTGTTTTTATGAATGCCTGACCTAATGTCCGTCCACAGTGTATGCTTGCTTTATGATATACCATACTGCTGCTAGTTCAAGTGGACAATACTAATGTATAAACGTGTCCGCCATACACAGGGCATCTAGCAGGACAAGTAGAAGCCTAGCAGAAGACACTAGGGGGTGCGCACCATCCCTTACCCTCGGTTTTAGTACATTATATTATTGGGCAGATAGCCTTTTATACCATGTATACCAATAAAGTTTTTTTGTTTTTTGTAACGCTATCTACCTTAGAGTTAACCCACTATCCCTGATTAGCATAAATACATTATCATTCTGAAAGTTACCTTATTCTGTCCTCCTCCCCTAATTGTCTCTCATTAAGATATGGAGCAGGGGCTTAGGAGGTGAGATGTGGGCCACAGCGCCAAGACAACCCTACCTTCAGTATGCTGCCTTGACTTCCTATATTAATGACCCCTATAGTTCCCCCAGTAGTATGTACCCAGCCTGGGGCAGTGAGGAGGGCTCTGGTGGCCCTATGGGCTTCAGCCCAACGGGAAAATTCCCTGTAATATCTATGCCACTTTTTTAATGCAATTTTTAGATGCATCTCTTTTTAACCCATGGGTGTTCAATACAAAACTGCCTTTTCAGCTCAAGGTTTTTGGTGTGGATTGGCGCCAAAAAATGCAAGGAAAATGCACAAAAAATGCATGGACTTAGATGGAGCAGTTTTTAAATGTTTCCTATTCATTTCAATGGGTTCCTCCCTGACATAGGGCATGGTGCTTCTTTTTTCTACGTGGAAAAAAAAGCAAGGGCTGCTTCCTATCGAAATAAATGGGAGGCTGTACTGAGGCATATTTTTTAAGCTGATTTAGAAGGGCAGGAACGCTCCAAAATCAGCACCAAAAACCTCCATGTGAACTGGCCCTAAGGGTATGTTCAAATTACGGATTTTGAAAACGTGCTGAAAAAATCTGCGCCGTTTTGTTGCGTTTTTATTTTCGGCTTCCAATTTTTTCAGCTTACCATTTATTTCAATGGGAGAATCAGAGCGTATTACGCTCCAAGATAGAGCATGCTGCTTTTTTTTTTTCATGCTGCTTTATTTTAGTGTGGAAAAAAAGCAAGTTCTGCCTCCCATCGAAATGAATAAGAGGCTTTTTATAGGCCAAACAGCGCCAAAAAATGCAGTGTGAATGGACCCTAATAGAGGAATTTTCTTTCAGAGGGCCCCCTCTATGTCCTATGTCCTACTGTGGTATTATTTCTGAGAGGCAAATATACATCCTGTATGTCAGAAATAAATTGATATTTCATTCATCTTTGTTGTCTGTGCTGTATCACAAGTCTGCATTTTAAACATTTCATTATGTTGCATTTAATGAATTATTTTTTGGAACTGTATCACTTTTTGAGACCGGAAATGTTTAATTTAGATATTCAGTTGACCTAGATGAGTCAAAAAAACAAACAGGGCTGTTATTATCTGACCATAGGCAGGGAAAAATCAACCTAGAGAATATCATAATAATAACTTTCATATGAGTCAGGAGTCATGTATATTTATTATTATATTTAATTTTTCGCATCATACTAGCTCAAATCGGAAAGAATTACTTGAACTGAAGCCCCTTTGCAAATTGGAACATGAAATTTTTTCCTAATCACAAACTAAAGATGAATTAATCTTGTCCTCCCACCACACTCAATTTCTTAACCTTGATAAAACAGCGATACGAATATACTGTAAAAGGCGATTTTTTGTTGCAACAAAAAAGGCTGCGGTTTTCTGTTCTACTAAAATGGCTTATTTTTAACGATGAACAGACATAAAGGGAGATTTGAGATGCCCTCATGCACATTAGATTGCCATCAGATCTTGTTTAACTATATCGAACCTGCTGAAATCTATGTAATTAGAGATGAGCGAATGTCATGTTATGAAATTCGTTCATGCTTCGTTTGGTGGTAAAAGCAGAATTGCATTATGGATTCCGTTACCACGCACCATAAAGCAATTCTATGACGGAATGCCTTTAGAAGTCTATGGCCTGCATAATGGAAACGGGACGGATCAGTTTTAACATTATGCATTCTGTCATAGAATTGCATTATGGTCCGTGGTAACGGAATCCATAACGCAATTCTGCTTTTACCACCAAATGTAGCGTGATTGAATTTCAAAATATGAAATTTTGCTTATCTCTATATGTAATGTTTCAGTTGCTACTGGGTAGACAGCCCTACCAAAATTTTGTCCAGGGGCCTCCACCAACCTTGTTTTTGACTTACAATAAGTTACCAACTGGACAGCTACACAGTTGTCTATTTTTCATTTTCTACACGAGACTTTCCCTGCACTTGAGGAGCATTGCAAAAACCACAGTAATACTCTTGGTGTCCGACATGTCCAATAAATAAGGACTTTACTCAAGCAGCAACCCAGGAGAGGGAAGCGTAGGCTGGGAGTGGTGGTAGTGGATATGCTTGTGGTAGTAGTACTCACAGTTTATAGTGGCAACTGTAGCTGGCCAGCTAAAACCTGTCCTAGGTTGCTAATACGGCTTCCATGTTTATATGTTAAAAGCAAAAGCAGAGTTATTTACTGTGACTTCATGTTTTGGATGTCATGTAAGGCCTCCTGCACACGAACGTGTGTGCCCCGTGGTTGTGATGCACGAACACCGTCCATGGGGCAGCCGCAGCGGATGGCGGACCCATTAACTTTAATGGGTCTGCGATCCGGCCGTTCCGCAAAAAGATAGGACATGTTCTATCTTTTTGCGGAACAGAAGTCCGGGACGAAACCCCACTGAAGCACTTCATAGTGCTTCCGTAGGGTTCCGTTCCGTGCTTCTGTTCCACACCATTCCGCATCTCCGGACCCATTCAAGTGAATGGGTACGCATCCGTGATGCGGAATGCCCACGGAACGGCACCCGTGTATTGTGTATCCGCAAATGCTGTCCGCAATACGGCAACGGGGAGCACACATTCATGTACAGGAGGCCTAACAGTTATATATTGTGTTCACAGAAGCAGAAAGATAATATGCCTTTAAGATTCATTATATGAATGTAAGGTAAGCTCACTGACACAAAAAGCATAGAGTTAAGGTCCATTCACTCGTCCGCAAAATGGGTCCACATTAATTTTCAATGGTGCCGGAATGTGCTGTCCGCATTTACGGATCCGCAATTCCGGAACCGCACTTCCGTATCCGCACTTCCGTTCTGCAAAAAAATAGAACATGTCCTATTCTTCTCTGCAATTGCAGACAAGAAAAGGCATTTTCTATGAGAGTGGCGGCGATGTGCGGTCCGCAAAATGCGGAATGCACATTGCCTGTGTCTGTGTTTTTTTTACGGATCCGCAAAACACATACGGACATGTAAATGGACCCTTAAACTGTTGTTACTGAGCAGGAGTCTTAACCAATCATAGCCAACCTCACACTGAGCCAGAAGCTGCTAGAATCATTATACACCAGAGGAGAACTGTGTTTTATGGAAGCAAAGAGGCCAAAATAGGTATTTAGAACAGTTATATAATGTTCCTATTGTTAGTTTTGTGATTAGAATTGTATACTGAACTAGTTATATGTATGTTTACTTACAGTTCACCAAACTACGAACTACTTAACTCATAAAAGCAATCTGCGAATAGTTCAAACAAACTGCTCAAAGCAATTGTATAGACCAAACTGTAAACCAAGTAGAGCAAGTAGAACTATTGGATAAACCTCAGATATACCTCTCAGAGAGATCATAAAGTGCTTAAATAACTTAAAGTGAGAGTACAGATACTGAAGAGAGAAATACATCCACCATTTTATGTTAAATGACAAGATTGAACAGTTGAACCACCATCTTATGAATACTGCCATTTTGTGATACTTTATTCAACACGTGTTATGTACATGGACTATCTGATGCGGAGGCGGCAGTGTTATATATGAATAAAAGTTGAAGTTAGAAAATAAGTTATTTCAAGCATTTGGTGTGCTCTTTAAACCTACTGTTTCCATAGAACGGCACTAGAAGAATTACAGAGTAACAGACAGTCTGGTTGGACTAAAAAGTTAGATATATCAGAATTCTTCTAATGCCATAGCACAAAAGGCACTTCATAGTGCTGCGCCTGCCACAATGGAACTATTACCCTCAGAGGGCGAAGCGATAGTGCTCTTCAACTGGCACAGTAAAGAGCGCATTAGAGCAGCGGCACGCCAGCATATACCGCCGTGCAGCAACTGATCCCTGAGTGAGCAAGCAAAGACACCTCAGCTGAGCTACCATAGAGGCCATAGAACGTGTGTGTTAGTCAAACTGCAGCCTACCCCTTAAAGTGGCAGAACGGCAAGGCAAGATAGTCAGAGAAAGAGCACCAACCCTCCTGCGATCCCTAGAGAGAGAAAGAGACGCATGGTAGAAGGACAGAGTCCAGAGCTAGAGTGCCCACACTGCTACCCACGAAGAGGCCACATACTGCAGCCATATAGTTTCCCACCACTAGGCCCAAAGCCTGCAGCAGCGTATCCAAGCCAGCGCATCACAAGTCAGCACAAAGCATCGCAAGTCAGCACAGAACATCGCAAGCTGTGTATCCAAGCCAGCGCATCGCAAGTCAGCACAGAGCATCACAAGTCAGCGCAAGCAACGCATCACATCAAGAGAAACTGATTGAGCAAGTGCAAGAAGGAAAAGTCACGTCTCCTTTAAAACTGACATTTGTTCCTGCGCTTCAGAATAAGGTCAGAGCTTTCCTTTTATTACTTATCATTGCACATAGGTTTTGGCATAAAGAGACATTTTCGTGTTTAGGAATAAAAGACTTTAAAGTAAAACAAAGGACAGTTTGTAGTATATGGACTCTAAAGTATTTAAAGTGAAAGTCATTTATTGCCTGCATTTATCGTTGTTACATTTAAAGTGAAAGTCATTTATTTCTGCATTTGTCATATTGCATTCAAAGTAAGTGGCATCTTATTATTTGTATTGATTGTTATAGTATTTTAAGTAAAATGTCTAAGCCTAATATTACCATGCCACTATTAGAGGATGCAAAGATAGATAGATAGATAGATAGATAAGAAGTTCAAGAGCAAGGGAACCTGTCTGAGGTAGAAGAGTCTGATGCAGCATTAGTCTTGCCTCAAACAAACATAGCCCAAATAAATTAACTAAGACATTTATCATGTGCCAGAAAACCGACCCCAAAGATGATGGAAAATGTGGAGCAAGAAGCAGCATTAAAAGAGAAAGAGTTGGCCCGAATGTATGATAAGTGAAAATTATACATTAGAGGCATTCGTGGAAAGCAAAACAAGAAAGTATAAAAAGGAACTTGAGGGACATGGTAGAGACGGTAGAAGAATATGAATCAGAGCTTATGGCAGCATAAGTCAACCTGCAGTCATCTACAACACCTTCCCAGGATATTTTAAGGAACATGGACACATGTACTGCAGTCACTAAAGATTTAGTAAAGATCATGAGAGAACTTTCATCTGCA
Source organism: Bufo bufo (assembly GCF_905171765.1). NCBI lineage: Eukaryota > Metazoa > Chordata > Amphibia > Anura > Bufonidae > Bufo > Bufo bufo. The sequence goes on along the minus strand of NC_053397.1, from coordinate 63,945,161 downwards.
ACAAACTATGATGAAGTTAAAGCCAGAAGGAGAATGAATGAGCGTTTTATAGGAGACTATGCTAGGTCCTTAGGGGGAGCCACAATCTCAAGTAGGACTTCCTTTGCTAGCAGAAGTGACACCCACATATCAGAGTCCTCAAGTACTTCAGCTAAAAGAAAGGAATTAGCTAAACAACTTCCTCTCAAGAGAGCAGAAATTGAGATGGAAGCTGCCATAGAGGCACAGCGCTATCAAATGAAAGCACAGCGCCATCAAATAGAATCTGAAATGGAAGCACAGCACCAACAGATGAAAAGTCCAGAAAGGCAGAAAGAAGTTAAGATTATAGAAGCCAGACTCAGAGTACACGAAGAGGATATGAATCAGAGAAATCATAGGTTCAAATTTGTACTAAGTGAAGTAACAGACTCCTACTTTCCTTCATACACCCAGGAGGATGGAAGGGAATCTCCAGCTTGTAGTGAAGAATTAAGTCATTATTCTTCCATCCCTGCTCAGAATGACAAAGAGAGACCTGATCCAGTGTTAGGAAAAAGGTGTGTACCCTCTATCTCTACCGGAAAACATGAAGAAAGGGACTCACCTAATTCCGAACTAAGTGAGAAAAGAGAACCAGATGATTGTATTCCTAGATGTCACAGCAACGGTCAGGAGAATGTCACAACTATTGTCCGAACAGGACAACAGAGAACAGTCCTCGCTAGACTTCCCGTTCCAGAACCTACTGTATTTTCAGGAGACGAACTGAAGTTCATAGAGTCGAAGGCAAGTTTTAAAATGATCATTGAGCATCATTGCTTCAGTCCAGTCGACAAGTTATTCTACCTCCAGAGATATGTTGGAGGGGAAGCAAAGGAAGTTCTTGAAGGTAACTTCTATAGAAAAGACAAAGAAGCCTACAAGCATGCTTGGGAAAAATTGAATGCAAGATATGGTCATCCTTTCTTAGTACAAAGAACCTTTAGAGAGAAATTGAATAACTGGCCTAAAATGGGTCCTAAAGAACACTTAAGACTCCAAGAGTATGGTGACTTCCTGCAAGCATGCAGCAATGCCATCCCACATGTTCAAGGACTGGAAGTACTGAACCACTATCTAGAAAACCACAGGATGCTAACTAAGCTACCTGAAAAAGTGGCTTCTAGATGAAATTGCTATGTGACTGAACAGTTAGATCTAGGCAAGCACCTCCCAAGTTTTAAAGAGTTCTATGAGTTCGTCAATAAGGAAGCACAGAGAGCATGTAATCCAGTAACATCATCTTACGTCTTAAAATCCTTAGAAGAAAGGCCTGCAAGAGAGATAAGACGTGCAAGAGCAACTAGCTTTGCAACCAACACAGCAGCTAAAGGTCCAGATAACTACGAGAGCAAGTTCAAAGTCACTACTGGGATCAGTAGAGAGGAGCGTAAGAAAAAGGCCACATGCAGCATTTGTAAAGAATGCCACCCTACACCACTACATGAGGAACATCCAAAGATAGATAAATCTGCAATACCTAAAGATACTGAGTTAGAAAAGAAAATATCGGTATTCTCTTGCAGATTGAGGGAAAGCAATAGCACATCAATGGTTGTACCAGTGTGCATTTCAAATCCTAAAAGGAGGAACAAGAAGGTATACGCTTATGCGCTAATGCATGCCCAGAGTGACGTCACCTTTATTGATCAAGAAATCTGCAAGAAATTACAAGTGGCTACAGAACCAGTGAAGCTCAAACTCACCACAATGACGGGAAGGGACACATTAGTGAACAGTCAAAGGGTCAAAGGACTGAGAGTTAGAGGACTTCATTCAAACTTCACATTAGATCTACCTCCAGCTTATACAAAAGACGATATACCTCTAGATCGAGATCGCATAACTACCTGTGAAACAGACAATAAATCGGAGCACCTATCTGTCATATCTCATGAAATGTCCCCACTGAAGAAGTTTGGTGTTGGGCTGTTGATAGGTTACAATTGTCCCGAAGCCTTGGTGCCACGAAAGGTAATCACAGGAGGAAAGGGTGAACCCTACGATGTTCAAACTGATTTAGGATGGGGTGTTATTGGAGGAAAACAGCAGATTGCAAACTCAAGACAGGTGACAGGATTGTGTCATCGAATATCTGTCCAAGAGTTACCAACTGTAAGTCCAGCGAAAGTAATCAAGATCCTTGAATCCGACTTTGCAGATATAAGTTCTAAAGAAAAGAGTGTATCCCAAGAAGACATAAAGTTCGTACACACTCTAGAAGAAAGTATTATGCAGAATCAACAAGGTCATCTTGAAATGCCCTTACCCTTTAGAGAACGACCTTGTCAGCCAAATAACAGAAATCTTGCCCTAGCAAGGTTGAAATGTTTGAAGAAAAAGATGGGAAGAGATCCCAAATTCAAACAGGATTAATTGAAATTCATTGAAGGCATCCTTGAAGAAGGACATGCAGACAAAGTTAATAATCAACCTAAAGAAGGAGAAGTGTCGTACATCCCACATCAAGATGTTTACCACTCAAAGAAACCAGATAAGATTAGAGTAGTATTTGATTGCTCAGCAAAGTATGATGGTGTTGCATTGAATGATCATCTACTAGAAGGACCATATCTTACACTCTGCCTGGAATAGTCTGTAGATTCATAAAGTATCCTGTAGCAGTCATGTGTGACGGTGAAAAGATGTTCCACCCGTTTCATGTGAAGAATGAAGATAGAGACTTCCTGAGGTTCCTATGGTGGGAGGACGGAGATACAGCGCCAGCAGAATACAGTACACTTGCTTGGAGCAGCATCGTCTCCATGTTGTGCCAATTATGGTATAAAGTACCTGGCCAATCAGAATGAAAAGGATTGCTCATCAGCAGCAAATTTTCTGAAGAAACACTTTTATGTAGATGATGGTCTTATAAGTCTAGAGTTCACAGAATCTGCAATCCAATTAGTAAAAGAAAGCCAAGAGTTATGCGCAAGAGGAAACCTGCGCCTTCACAAATTCATCTCAAACAACAGAGAGGTACTGGAATCCATCAGTGACTCTGAACGTGCATCAACAATGAAGAATGTAGATCTTAATTATGATCATCTTCGAGTTCAGAATGTACTTGGATTGGGATGGAATGTAGAGAATGACAAGTTCTTCTTTGAAGTATCTATTGAAGAGAAAGTTGCAACTAGATATACCATTCTTTCCTCGGTGGCTTCTATATATGATCCATTGGGATTCTTGGCCCCAGTAATCCTCAGAGCAAGAGAAATACTACAAGAAGTATGCAAACAGAAGTTAGGATGGGATGAACCCATACCTGAAAATTTGAGGCCAAGGTGGGAGAGTTGGATAAGAGACTTGCAAAACTTGACAGAAGTTCGGATACCCAGATGTTTTGTACCTCATGATTTCGGAAAGTACAAGAAAATAGAACTTCATCACTTTTCAGATGCCAGTAGTCATGGTTATGGTCAGTGCTCCTACATCAGAGTGATAGGAGAAGAAAAGATACACTGTGCCCTGGTTATGGGAAAGGCCAGAGTTGCTCCTACCAGTATTCAGACAATACCAAGACTTGAACTGACAGCAGCTGTTGTTTCAGCATCAGTAAGCAAGTTTCTGAGAGAAGAATTGGAATTGAAAATAGATGACGCATATTTTTGGACAGACTTACAAGTTGTCCTAGGATACATAAACCACGAAGCTTGAAGATTCCATATCTTTGTTGCCAGGAAATAACAAATCCAGAATATTGGCATCACATTGACACAAAGCATAACCCAGCAGATCATGCTTTAAGAGGCCTAAATGTAACAAAATTGAAGAATTCAAACTAGTTCACAGGCCCGGAGTTCCTTTGTAAAAAGGAAATCATGCCCAGTAAAGGTTACACAGAATTGTCTATGGGTGATCCAGAAGTAAAGGTTGTTCAAACATTTAACACTGCTGCCAAGTGTCAAGATGGCATACTTGAAAGACTAGCCAGATGTTCAAAATGGAATACGGTCATAAACGTAGTAGCTCAAATTCAACGTTTGGCAAAGGGAATCAGAAAGAAGGAATCATTGAATGTAGAAGAAAGAATGAAAGCTGAAGAAACAGTCATAAGACTCATTCAACAGATATTCTACAGTGAAGAGTTGAAGAGACTTAGTCAAGAACCTAAAAGGCTTCCAAACAACCACTCATTGTACAAGCTTAATCTTGTTCTGCAGGATGTTATACTGAAGGTGGGAGGGAGATTGGAAAATGGATTGTTACCTAGCAGAATTAAGCATCCAGCAATCCTACCCAAAAATTCTATCTTCACAAGATTGATTATTGATCACTACTACAACAAATCCTTGCATCAGGGAAGAAGCTTTACCCAAAGCTACTTTGAGAGAAGGTGGTTACTGGATAGTGAAAGGAAGCAAAGTTATAGCAAAGTATATAAGTAAATGTGTAGTCTGCAGAAAGGCACGTAGACCTATCGAAGAACAAAGAATGGCAGATTTACCAGCAAATCGTGTAAACCCATCACCACCATTACTTTATAGTGGAATGGATTGTTTTGGTCCATTCATTGCAAAGCAAAACCGCAAGGAGTACAAGAGATATAGAATATTTACATGCTTAAGTTCCAGAGCGATTCACCTGGAAATGTTAGAAGATATGTTAACTGACGCATTCATCAACGCCTTGAGATGTTTCATAGCCATTAGAAGTACTGTCAGAGAGCTTAGATCTGACCAAGGATCTAATTTTGTCGGAGCAAAGAATGAATTGAAGAAAGCTCTAAAAGAGATCAATAATGAAAAAGCAACTGTTTGTTAGAGAAACATTGTGATTTTCATATGAATACTCCACATGCAAGCCATACAGGAGGAGTTTGGGAAAGACAAATCAGAACTGTAATAAATGTGTTAAGTTCAGTGATGAAAAAGAATGCCGGAAGAATGGATGATGCTTCACTTAGGACCCTGTTCTATAACATAATGTCTATTGTTAACAGTCGTCCACTTACAGTTGCTAACATCAACAATCCAACCCTTTAACTCCCAACCATCTACTTCACCTTAAGTCTGATTACATACAGCCACCACCTGGCAAGTTCACCAAAGAGGATTTATATGCCAAAAAGAGATGGCGAAGAGTTCAAAATCTATCCGAACAGTTTTGGAATAGATGGAGGAAAGAGTACTTAGCAAAACTGATGCTAAGAAGTAAATGGCAAACACCCAGAAGAAATGTCCAAGTTGGTGACATAGTGTTAGTAAAATAAGAAGATTTACCTAGAAGTCAATAGAAATTGGCCAAAGTTCTAGAAGTTCAAAAGGATGAAGACAAACTAGTAAGAAGAGTGTTGTTACAAATAGGAGACTCAAAACTTTACAAAAAGGGTAAACGTCTCACTACTCCACTCAAGTTAGAACGTCCTATACAGAAGTTAGTTGTTCTACTTGAGAGTGATAAAAGACACTTGGAAGTTGAGAACCTGATGGAAAATTCCTCAAATTCATGTTTAACCGCCTCCGGACCGCCTAAAGCAGGATCGCGTTCCGGAGGCGGCAGCCCTGCGCACAGTCACGCATCTACGCGTCATCTCGCGAGATGTGAGATTTCCTGTGAACGCGCGCCTGTTCACAGGATCGGAAGGTAAGCGAGTGGATCTTCAGCCTGCCAGCGGCGATCGTTCGCTGGCAGGCTTGAGATGTGATTTTTTTAACCCCTAACAGGTATATTAGACGCTGTTTTGATAACAGCGTCTAATATACCTGCTACCTGGTCCTCTGGTGGTCCCTTTTGTTTGGATCGACCACCAGAGGACACAGGTAGCTCAGTAAAGTAGCACCAAACACCACTACACTACACTACACCCCCCCCTGTCACTTATTAACCCCTTATGAACCCCTGATCACCCCATATAGACTCCCTGATCACCCCCCTGTCATTGATCACCCCCCTGTAAGGCTCCATTCAGATGTCCGTATGATTTTTACGGATCCACTGATACATGGATCGGATCCGCAAAACACATACGGACGTCTGAATGGAGCCTTACAGGGGGGTGATCAATGACGGGGGTGATCACCCCATATAGACTCCCTGATCACCCCCCTGTCATTGATCACCCCCCTGTCATTGATCACCCCCCTGTAAGGCTGCATTCAGATGTCCGTATGTTTTTTACGGATCCACGGATACATGGATCGGATCCGCAAAACATATACAGGCGTCTGAATGGAGCCTTACAGGGGGGTGATCACCCCATATAGACTCCCTGATCACCCCCCTGTCATTGATCACCCCCTTGTAAGGCTCCATTCAGATGTCCGTATGATTTTTACGGATCCACTGATACATGGATCGGATCCGCAAAACACATACGGACATCTGAATGGAGCCTTATAGGGGGGTGATCAATGACAGGGGGGTGATCACCCCATATTAGACTCCCTGATCACCACCCTGTCATTGATCACCCCCCTGTCATTGATCACCCCCCTGTAAGGCTGCATTCAGATGTCCGTATGATTTTTACGGATCCACTGATACATGGATCGGATCCGCAAAACACATACGGACATCTGAATGGAGCCTTACAGGGGGGTGATCACCCCATATAGACTCCCTGATCACCCCCCTGTCATTGATCACCCCCCTGTCATTGATCACCCCCCTGTAAGGCTGCATTCAGATGTCCGTATGATTTTTACGGATCCACTGATACATGGATCGGATCCGCAAAACACATACGGACATCTGAATGGAGCCTTTCAGGGGGGTGATCACCCCATATAGACTCCCTGATCACCCCCCTGTCATTGATCACCCCCCTGTCATTGATCACCCCCCTGTAAGGCTGCATTCAGATGTCCGGATGATTTTTACGGATCCACTGATACATGGATCGGATCCGCAAAACACATACGGACATCTGAATGGAGCCTTATAGGGGGGGTGATCAATGACAGGGGGGTGATCACCCCATATAGACTCCCTGATCACCCCCCTGTCATTGATCACCCCCCTGTCATTGATCACCCCCCTGTAAGGCTGCATTCAGATGTCCGTATGATTTTTACGGATCCACTGATACATGGATCGGATCCGCAAAACACATACAGACATCTGAATGGAGCCTTACAGGGGGGTGATCACCCCATATAGACCCCCTGATCATCCCCTGTCATTGATCACTCCCCTGTCATTGATCACCCCCCTGTAAGGCTGCATTCAGATGTCCGTATGATTTTTACGGATCCACTGATACATGGATCGGATGCGCAAAACACATACGGACATCTGAATGGAGCCTGACAGGGGGGTGATCACCCCATATAGACTCCCTGATCACCCCCCTGTCATTGATCACCCCCCTGTCATTGATCACCCCCCTGTAAGGCTCCATTCAGACATTTTTTTGGCCCAAGTTAGCGGAAATTATTATTGTTTTTCTTACAAAGTCTCATATTCCACTAACTTGTGTCAAAAAATAAAATCTCACATGAACTCACCATACCCCTCACGGAATCCAAATGCGTAAAAATTTTTAGACATTTATATTCCAGACTTCTTCTCACGCTTTAGGGCCCCTAGAATGCCAGGGCAGTATAAATACCCCACATGTGACCCCATTTCGGAAAGAAGACACCCCAAGGTATTCCGTGAGGGGCTTATTGAGTCCATGAAAGATTGAAATTTTTGTCCCAAGTTAGCGGAAAGGGAGACTTTGTGAGAAAAAAAAAAATATCAATTTCCGCTAACTTGTAACAAAAAAAAAAAAATTCTATGAACTCGCCATGCCTCTCATTGAATACCTTGGGGTGTCTTCTTTCCAAAATGGGGTCACATGTGGGGTATTTATACTGCCCTGGCATTCTAGGGGCCCTAAAGCGTGAGAAGAAGTCTGGGATCCAAATGTCTAAAAATGCCCTCATAAAAGGAATGTGGGCCCCTTTGCGCATCTAGGCTGCAAAAAAGTGTCACACATCTGGTATTGCCGTACTCAGGAGAAGTTGGGCAATGTGTTTTGGGGTGTCATTTTACATATACCCATGCTGGGTGAGATAAATATCTTGGTCAAATGCCAACTTTGTATAAAAAATGGGAAAAGTTGTCTTTTGCCGAGATATTTCTCTCACCCAGCATGAGTATATGTAAAATACACCCCAAAAGACATTGCCCAACTTCTCCTGAATACGGCGATACCACATGTGTGACACTTTTTTGCAGCCTAGGTGGGCAAAGGGGCCCACATTTCAAAGAGCACCTTTCGGATTTCACAGGTCATTTACCTACTTACCACACATTAGGGCCCCTAGAATGCCAGGGCAGTATAACTACCCCACAAGTGACCCCATTTTGGAAAGAAGACACCCCAAGGTATTCCGTGAGGGGCATGGCGAGTTCCTAGAATTTTATATTTTTTGTCACAAGTTAGCGGAAAATGATGATTTTTTTTTCTTTTTCCTTACAAAGTCTCATATTCCACTAACTTGTGACAAAAAATAAAAACTTCCATGAACTCACTATGCCCATCACGAAATACCTTGGGGTGTCTTCTTTCCAAAAAGGGGTCACTTGTGGGGTAGTTATACTGCCCTGGCATTTTAGGGGCCGAATGCGTGAGAAGTGGTTTGAAATCAAAATCTGCAAAAAATGGCCGGTGAAATCTGAAAGGTGCTCTTTGGAATGTGGGCCCCTTTGCCCACCTAGGCTGCAAAAAAGTGTCACACATCTGGTATCCCCGTACTCAGGAGAAGTTGGGCAATGTGTTTTGGGGTGTCTTTTAAAATATACACATGCTGGGTGAGAGAAATATCTTGGCAAAAGACAACTTTTCCCATTTTTTTATACAAAGTTGGCATTTGACCGAGATATTTATCTCACCCAGCATGGGTATATGTAAAATGACATTTGGGTGTTTGTACTGTCTGGGCATTGTAGAACCTCAGGAAACATGACAGGTGCTCAGAAAGTCAGAGCTGCTTCAAAAAGCGGAAATTCACATTTTTGTACCATAGTTTGTAAACGCTATAACTTTTACCCAAACCATTTTTTTTTTACCCAAACTTTTTTTTTTATCGAAGACATGTAGAACAATAAATTTAGAGAAAAATTTATATATGGATGTCGTTTTTTTTGCAAAATTTTACACCTGAAAGTGAAAAATGTCATTTTTTTGCAAAAAAATCGTTAAATTTCAATTAATAACAAAAAAAGTAAAAATGTCAGCAGCAATGAAATACCACTAAATTAAAGCTCTATTAGTGAGAAGAAAAGGAGGTAAAATTCATTTGCATGACCGAGCAATAAACGGTGAAAATACTGTAGGTCAGAAGTGTAAAAAGTGGCCTGGTCATTAAGGGTGTTTAAGCTATAGGGGCTGAGGTGGTTAAGTCCTACCACTGAGAACATAGAATTATAGGTAATTTTGGTGGGAGTCTAGCTGGCCAGTTAGCCAGAATCACATACCAGTGGCGACGGCCGTTTCGCACACGATTGATCGTGCTTCCTCAGGCCACTACAGGTGCACGCCCATACGTGCTGACCTCTTATACCCCGGCGTCAGGTTGACATGGAAACCCACAACAACCAGGCACTGTGCACACAAGAGATCATTAATAAACATGTTACAACAAAGAGATACAATATTACAAAAATGTATTTAAATCATTGCGGTCATTCAGACCAAGCTGACCTGTTGTTCCTGTACAAATGATCCACTTTGCTTCTTTTTGCAAAAGGGTGCGGTGTCTGTTTCCTCCCTGAACTGGGTATGGGACAGTCTCTATCCCAGCAAACTGCAGTGCTTTCACATTACCTCCATGTACCTTTCTCACATGGTCAATTAGTCTGGTGCAACCTTTTCCCGTCTTTATAGAGTTAAAGTGTTCCCTAATCCATTCAAATAAACATCTGATGGTCTTTCCCACATAGAAGTGGCCACAATCACACATCAAAACATATACTACATAAGTACTTCTACAGTTTATGAAACTAGTGATCCTTTTTGTGATGGGACCTATTTTGACAATTTTTTTTTGGCAATTATGTTCACATAGCGAACAACTGCCACATTTATAGTTACCAGCCGGCAACCTCTCCTGTAGCAAATTAGTATTTTTTTCTCCCAAAAATCTGCTTCTCACAATCCTATTTTTTATTGTGTGACTACGTCTATATGTGACTAACGGTTTATCATCCACTATGCTTCTTAGACTCCCATCTTTTTTCAGGATATCCCAGTGCTTAAATATTGCTGTGCGTATAGAATTAGCCATTGGGCTAAATTTAAATGAAAATACACATCTCTTTTTGTTGTTATTTTTATTTTCCTGTTGCCCATTCCTACCAATCCCTCTTTTTCCTGCTAATAACTCATCTTGGGACAATTTCTCAACCTCTTTTATGTTCTCATCCAATAAATGTTCAGGATAGCCTCTCTGCGATAACCGTTCTTTCAAATGCAGTGCTTGTTTTATATATCCTTCATCTTTGCTATTTATACACCTCAACCTGATAAATTGCCCATAAGGCACAGATTTTTTGACGGGATATGGATGGAAACTGTCGTAGTGTAGCAGAGAGTTGGTCGCCGTGGGCTTGCGATAGCCCTCCGTGACCAACTCTCCGCCACAAACCGCGACAGACACATCCAAAAATTCCATTATGCCCTCTCCACAGCAGCAAAGTCTTTCTGCCATAAAAGTGCACAATACCTTGCTGTCCAAATCCAATGCACAGCATTGTGGGTTCTAGACCTTACAAAATGCCTAGTATTCCTTCAGGAGTACTTTGATAGCAGAGTTGCTTTATTGGCAGTTGTAGTCCCAGAGACTGAGATTCTCTGACCTTGGACCTAGTCCTTCCAGGAGCTCTCAGCACGTCTCTCCTGTAGCCTCTCCTTTGACTAGACTCTACACTAACCAGTCCATCACCTTGCAACCTAAACACAGTCTGCCAAATGTTAACCGATAGTTTGCCAATACATTGATATTGCATTCACATAAACATAATAAATCACATTTAACTTTTTAACATTGGTTAACCATTTGCAGTGGTCCTCTGGGGTACTGCACTTACAGGCAGAGAAAGACAGCAAATAAAGAGCTTTTTTATTTGTAAGAAGGCTGCATCCAGCAGCCAATTGGATTGGGTTGGGCTGAAAACAGCTAACATTTGGCATTGCACCAGTCTGAGACCATAGAGATGTTAGACATATTAGTGGCACCTCCATCTTTAACAACTCTGCTGGTGTGGGGTAAGCAGCTTCTTGTAAGAAGTGGACTGTGGACACTAGTTGATGTTGGGTTGGTTATCGGCATGTGGTTAATTAGACCCTGGCTGGAGTTGATATGTCTTTTGGGTGGGCTAAATGCACAGCAGCCAGGTATAGACAAGTGTTACAGTACAGTGTTATATACACCATACTGACTTGTGCCACAGTCAAATTTGTTGTTTGGGTTTCATTATTACGGAGGTCACTATTACTACTTAAAAAAAAAAAAAAGCTTTTTTTATTTATTTTTATTGAGTTACGTAGCCATATTCTAACACCCATAACAGTTTTATTTTTCCTTCTGTGGGGCTATGTAAGGGCTTGCTTTTTGTAAGTTGAACTATAGTTTTTATTGATATAATTTTGGGGAACATGCGCTTTGATATTTCTATTATGGGCAACCTGTTCCATTATGCAAATTGCAGAACGCACACGGGCAGCACCTGTATTTTGCAGATTCTCAATTTGTGGACCGCAAAACACAGCGCGGTCATGTGCATGAAAGGATGTGGTCTGAGGTCTGATAATTTGGGGGTCTGGTCTGTATTCTGATAATTTAGCGGTCCAAATGTAAGGGGCAGACGACGATTGGCAGTTCTGTTTTTTTTATAGAACTTGCTAGTAAAGTGCATCCTTGCCTAATTTTAAATGGAGCTGACAATGTTTAAGTTCAGTGGTGGAGTGGGAGGGCTTTCGAAAGTTTGCATTGGGGCTCAGTATTTTATAGTTAGACCCCTGGCTGGATGCATTTCTTAAATATTATCATCATTATCATGTGCTCTTTGTTCCATATTACAGTTTTTTCCATCTGTGGCACAGATGTGTGATTTCACTAATGTCATATACAACATTATTCCTTTTTTTGGTCTGTAATCTACAGGGAGCACAATGACAGCCTTGCCTGATTTGCTAGACTTTCACTGTCTACATTTACACTGCACATAACTCAAAGTGCACACATTTATCCCATGGATAAACATAGAATTACTTTCACCAGAATACATGTGATGAATGTAACACTAGGCTCATATTAGAGTTAAGAAATCCAGCAGCCTGTTCTGGTAGACTGTTCTGGCATAAATGCTGGCTGACAGCAATACAATACCGGATGCAGTGAAATCCAGCAGGCTGTTCTCAGCCAGAACCGTCTGTCAGATTTCATAACACTACTGTGAACGTAGCTAGAAAAAAAAGGTTCTTTAAATCCATGTTATGGCAGTGCAAACACATGCGTTTGAATCCCTTCTGTTACCTGTAAAATGACTGTGCATCACTATTAGGCTTAGGCTTAGTTCACACTTCAATTATTTGGTCAGTAATTGTCAGCCCAAGCAGGTGCAGGTCAAACCGCCAGAACAGGTGCAAATCTATTCTTGATACCTAATAAGAGAGTAGGCTTGGCTCCTGAATTTTCCTCACAATAAAGGCTCATTCACACGACTCTATGAATGGGTCCGCATCCGTTCAGCAAATTTGCAGAAAGGGTGCTGACCCATTCATTTCAATGGCGCCACAAAAGTTGCTCGGTTCCATGGCCCTGCAAAAAAGATAAAACATGTCCTAGTTTTGTCTATTTTGTGGACAAGAATAGGCATTTCTATAATGGGCCACCCTTTCGCAAATTGTGTAATGCACACGGGCAGCATCCGTGTCTTGCAGATCCACAATGTGCGGCCCGCAAAACATGGTGAGATTGTCTGAATGAGCCCTAAGTGATGGAAATAACTGACCAAATAAGTGGGAACTCTGCCTTACAGGTCAATGTTAGCGTTAGGTATAATTTATCAGCATGGACTTAACCGTACATTGGCCCAAAGTTCAAGGATTGGTCCCATGACAGTGGGGAGAGTGTCAGCAGTAAGACTGTGCTCACATCACAGTTTATTTTTCTGTTCTTCTGAGCCGTCAGAAAAACAGCACAAGAAAAGCGGATCTATATTGCGGGACTACTTTGCCTTGGATATACATTATATCATCTCCAGACCACTCCTGAAACCCACTGAGCGCAAGACTCCTAGAGCAATAAGAGACAACCGATATGGCTGAATGGTTATGGTGTGCTACGGTATGACTTCCATGGACCCCAAAGTTTCATGAAGCCATGATTTCTGTCTTCCCATCCCGCTAACTCCTTTAGTCGGCAGATGTGGTCCACTTTGTCTATCCACTGATCCATTGTTGGATGCTCCTTATTGAGCCATTTTAACGGGATTAAAAGACTAGCGGCCTGAATCAGGTGCGTGGCTAAATCCGTTTTGGCCGGTCTTCAAGAATCATTGGGTGGGTAGCCACAGCAGAGCATATAATCATTTTATAGGAGTGTTCCTGAATTCTCATACATCTGGAGTAGCCATGTGAGCATGCGTGTATACGTAGGCTTTCCATTTCAGAGAAGGGCCTACCTAGCTCATTTGACCATTTTGAAAGGTAAGCTGGGGTTCCTTTGTTCTGATTGGCCAGCATGGAGTTATAAATGATAGAAATCAGTTTACGAGGGAACCTCTCCTGAGTGAGTAATTTCTCGTACCAGGTATAATTGTCCCTTACTATTTTGCTCTGTGTCAATTTCTTGCAAGCTAGTAAGATTTCTACTCTTTCTAGGAAGTTATTTGTTATAGATGTTAAGGATTTAGGTTGTGGTATCCCTTCTATATAGGTCATATCTTCTAAAAATGTGGACAGCTTCTGGCCTTTAAATTTATGCCAAATTGGGGGGATAAGTTGTTTAATAGAGGGGCATGCGATGTATGGGATCAGCTGCGCCGGTAGTAGCAGAGAGCGAGTGTTTAAAACATCTTGGTCTCTTATCACGTCTCTCATTACTTTCAGTGTCCCTTTTATCAGAGGGTTGTTGGGTGTGTCTGGAGATCCCAGACCCCACAGACCGGCGAGTTGTTCAGGTGTCATGATAGCAGCTCTAATTCAATGCCTAATATCTGATTGTGCCTAGTATTTAGCTGAAGCCATCTTTTGAGATGCACTGCCCTGTAGTATGTTAGGAGGTCAGGGAGACCAAATCCACCATGTTCCCTCCTCATTATCAGTCTATTATATGCTAACCTCGCTTTTTTTTGTTTCCATATGAAGGTCGTCACCAAGGACCTGACCTGCTTGAAAAAAATACATAGGTACATGAATAGGCAGCATTTGCAGAACGTAACGTAGTTTTGGCATAATAAAAGCCTTGAGCAAGTTCTTACGGCAAGTTCTTACGGCCCATCCACGAGACATACGGAATGGACAGGGATTTCAGAATATGGTGATACAAAGAAAAAAATTTTTTTTTTTAAAGTAGTAAAATAAAAAAAATGTGGTATTGCCATAATCGCATTGAGCCACAAATTAGGGATATCATGTCATTTTTAGTGCACAGTGAATGCTGTAATATGAAAACCCAAAAAACCTTGTCAGAATTGTAGGGTTTGTTTAATTTAACCACATAGTTACATAGTTGATACGGTTGAAAAAAAGACATAAGTCAATCAAGTTCAAGCAAGGGATAGGTGGGGACGCGAATACCAGAAGGAAGTGAGACTCAGATTTCTACACGTTTTTATAAGCATTAATGTTGTTTACTTTTAAGAATTCATCTAAACCCTTTTAAAACTGCCCACTGTTCCTTCTGTGACCACGTCCTCAGGAAGTCTATTCCACAGATTCACAGTTCTTATAGTAAAGAAGCTTCGACACTTCTGGAGACTTAACTTTTTCTTCTCCAGTCGGAGGCAGTGCCCCCTTTTGAGGGCATTTTACATGGAACAGTTTTTGACTGTATTTTTTGTATGGCCCATTTATATATTTGTATAGGTTAATCATGTTCCCCCTTAGACGTCCCTTCTCAAGACTAAATAAATTCAATTATTTTAATCTTTCTTCATAACTAAGCCCCTCCATGCCCTTTATCAGTTTAGTCGCTCTCCTCTGTACTTTTTTCCAGTTGCAGTCCGTCCTTTCTATAGACTGGTGCCCAGAACTGAACTGCATATTCCAGATGAGGCCACACCAACGCTGTGTAAAGTGGTAATATTACATCCCTGCCCCGCGAGTCTATGCCTCATTTAATGCATGACAATATCCTGGTGGCCTTAGAAGAAGCTGATTGACATTGTATGCTATAAATTAATCTACCATCTACAAGGACACCCAAATCCTTCTCTATAAGTGACTCTCCCAGTGTTACATCACCTAGGACATATAAAGCATGAAGATTATTACTACCAAGATGCATAACTTTTATCCACATTCAACCTCATTTGCCAAGTTGATGCCCAATCACTGTGAACTGAGTGTTCAAGTCACCTTGTAGTTTATGTACATCTTCCATAGACTGTACAGTACTACATAGCTTAGTGTCATCTGCAAAAATAGAAATTATGCTATTAATACCATCCTCGATATCATTAATAAATAAATTATAAAATAGAGGACCCAGCACTGAACCTTGGGGTACACCACTTATAACCCAGGACCATTCTGAATAGGAATCATTGACCACAACTCTCTGGACACCGTCCTTCAGCCAGTTTTCAATCCAATTACAAACTATACTGAAGAAAATAGAAGAAATGCTCCAGCACCACGATAAATGAAGTAAAAAATCCCGGTCTTTATTAGCACCAAAAAATTCAGGTGGATACAGCAGTCAAAGCATAACACTGGTGCCCCCCCGGAGTTACCCGGATCTACGCGTTTCGAACAGGTGTGTTCTTAGTCATGATCCTAAATGTCTCGTATGTTTCCAGCTGAAATACCAACCACCGGCCATCAGCCCCGCCCACTCAGGGAGGGGTATAGTGGGCTTAGGCGGGTAGTAAAATCAGCCAGGTCCATACGAGACACCTGTGCAAACCTCATTATAAGTTACATAGTTTACATCCCAGAGTGCTACATACAAAGTTCATAAAATACAGAGAAAAAATATACATGAACAAAATAGTGTTTCTTTAAATATATATATATAGCTAACATAAAATCCTTTATAGTCTTGTCTCCCACAGATGATCCTTGCATTACTATTATTTCATACAGATTAAATTGTACAGTGTCAATTAGAATGGTACAGAAAAAATGAGAGATAGTACATAAACAATATAACAGAACAGGTTTTATAATAGTATATTCTTTTGTTTCTTATTTGCATCGTGACATTTTCATGGTTGCATATATTCATGGGCCATTCCCGACATCCATCCGGTATATCACTTTGCCGTAGTTGTATATCCCCATCACACTCGAAAATCGCATGGTGTGAACAGGGGCTAGAGAAAAAAACCCCATTAAACACACCATGTTAAATAATTACTCCTGAGGTTGTACTGCACCATATTTGCTAAAACAATCCGGTCAGTAGATACATTCAAAAACATTAGCCCATGATTGCTATTACGCATATTGCCTTGAGAATACACTCAAATTTAACACATATAGTATTCTTAAAGTCAGGATCCATGTACTCTCAATAGCCCATTCCTCCTCTAGGCAGAGGGAAAAAGGACATACTTGGCCGGTATAGTTTCAGCATATATGGTACACATAAATCTTCATATATTTATCCCTACCTTTCACAAAAAAATGGCATAAAATTTATTATAACATATAAGACATTGTAAATCCGTCCCAACTTTTGATATATATTGAAGATCCGTATAGAGGATACAAAAGATATCCCATATATTCCTCTTCTGATTTGCAAAATGAACAAAAATTCTTCATATTGTATAGGATTTGGCCGGCTAAAATCGATGTTCTAAAACACGTATGTGTCTATAATGCACTATATATCATTCGCATATCCAAAGGATCGTCCTCTCATATATATAAAACGAAGCTTCACATTAATCATCCATGTATTCTGGTATAAGAGAGTAGACAAAATCCACATCCCTCATACTATATAGTTATTGGATATGAGTACTATATATCACACACGTGTTCAGAATGCAAGCACTGATATCTCCTGGATTGATAATAGCATGTCGGTGGGGAGAAAAAGAAAGAAAGGAAAGAAAAGAGAAAAAAAAAAACTCAAAAGTAAACATATATGTGAGCATTAAAAACACATTGTATAACCATGGTAATGCTGTAAATCAATCTTAGTATAAATACATCAATTCCTTTTTGAGATTGAGCCCCAAGGGATGTCTGGTATTCAATCTCCAAATCCAAAAGGCTTCTCTGAGAAGAATTTTTTGCTTTAAATTCCCACCCCTTTTAGGCAACATAACACGCTCAAAGGCAAAAGTATTAAAGGAATCTACATTACGTCCATGGACACCTATGAAATGATTGGCTGCATTCGATATTCCCGTTGCCATTGGATTGCAGATATAATTTAGATGTTCTCGCAATCTATCTTTAAATTTCCTACTTGTGCAACCAACATAGATCAAATCACATAGTGTGCATGTAATAATGTAGATCACTCCGGTTGTGTTGCAGTTGATATAGCTTCTAATGGGGAAGATCTCTGAATGGGAAGAATTAAAGAATTCTTTGGTGTTTTTTGTAAATTTGCATGTTTTACATCTGGAGCCCCCACATTTCGAAAAACCCGTGTATTTAAGCCATATGGGTGGGTCCTTGGTATGGATTGAACTATACATAGAAGGTGAAAGTGTCCGACCCAGAGTATTAGGTCTCCTTGATACTACACGGCATCCATCTTTTAGCACTTCCCTCAAGATTTCATCCTCGTATAATATGGGGAGGCATTTTTGGATAATTTTCCTAATTTCCGGAAATTGTCTACTGTAAGACAGAACCAGTGTTGGTATCTGTTTGTTAATTTGGATCTTATCTGATACAGTATATCCATTATTGATGTCAGTATCTTTGCTACTATTCAGGGAATGATTATTTAGTGATCTTATTTTGACATTGGTTTTCAACCCCAGTAGATTTAATCTAGATTTATTTTTTGCTATTTTGAAGCCCCTATGTAGCATCCATTGTGGGTAACCTCTTTTCTTGAGGCGGCGCCAGATATTTGCACATTCACCATAAAAAGCTACATCTGTACTGCAATTTCTTTTTGCTCTGATAAATTCACCAACCGGAATACTTTTTATTGTATGTAATGGATGGTGACTATTTGCCTTTAAGATGGTGTTGCCTGCTATTTCCTTGCGGTATGTCTCCGTCAGAACAGCCTGACCCGGTCTCCCGGTCAATTTTAAATCCAGGAAGTTAATATTCTCAGAATGGTGAGAACAGGTAAATCTCAGGTTATACTGGTTCTGATTCAAATAATCAGTGAGTTCTGGTATGGCAGATACATCTCCACTCCAAATGAGGAGCAAATCGTCGATATATCTGCCATACCAGACAAAATGTCCAGAAAAGGGGTTGTCAACTGAGTATATATATTTCTCCTCCCAAAAGGCCATCGATAGATTAGCCAAAGACGGGGAAAATTTTGCCCCCATCGAGACCCCTGAAATCTGGACATAAAAAGTTTCATCAAATATGAAATAATTGTGTGTTAGGAGATAAGAAGTAATCTCCAACACATAATCAATGAACATATTTGAGAAACTGCTGTACTTGTGCAAATTGTATTCCAGTGCCAGGAGAGCGAAGGAGTGGGGGATGGACGGATACAGCGCTACAACATCCAGTGTGACCCAGGTATATTGATCTGACCACATGCAATTGTGCATATATCGTAAGACATCGGTCGTATCTTTAATATAGCCCGGTAGTCTTTTGACAAACTATACTGCAGACTCCTCCCTCCTCCCATTGCTAGCATGGTTACATGCTGGAGGTAACTGTTGAGTTGTTTGTGAGTCGGCCTCATGCTCCTGTAATTTGCCCACTGGCTCCTGGTATTGCCCACATAGCACAGGTAGGTAAGTGTTAGGTCCCGAGCTACTTGAGAAACCTTGGCGCGGTGCTCGGGCTCAGACATGTCCTACACCGTAGAACATGTTGGCTAATCTCTCAATTTTAAAATCAGTTTGAGGGTTTAGTAAGACCGCAGAGTGCACCTGTCTTTGCTATTATTTTGTTATATTGTTGATTATCACATCCACATAAATGCTATCTTATGTAGGATGTCTATTGTGGTACTTGTGGTTCACTGCGGGCATCCTCCATTGTATGCATTTTTGCATTGTACGCTGGGGATCGTCATTAGCAACGGGCCACAAGTGCAGGATTTGCTCCCCTATATATATGCACAACTGCATGTGGGTTTGAGCACTTCCTGCCTGTTTAATACCACGTCATTATTTTCAGTTTGTATGTACTAACAGCCCCAGCACCACAGATATCAGCTCCTTTCTCTTCTTTTGTATATACAGAGCAAAAAAAACAATTTAGTAACTCTGCCTTTTCCTTATCTTCACTGACTAACCCCCCCCCCCTTCCCCCTTACCATTATTTAGTTGACCTACCTGCTCGGACATTGGTTTTTAGCATTTATATATTTAAAGAATTTTTGGGGATTTGTTTTGCTCTCTTTTGCCATCTGCTGTTTATTTTGTAGTTTTGCTAATTATCTCCTTTTTACAGATTTTATTAAGCCCTTAGTAATCTTCAAACGCTACAGCTGACCCCTCAGATTTGTATTTTTAAATGCCCTTTTTTTGTCTTTTATTGCTCTTTTTACAGTAGCTCTAAGCCATGGGGGTTTAATTTTAGCTGTTTATGCTTGTTACCTAAAGGAATACATTTTTTGTGCAATTACTCAATGTGGATTTAAAGCTCTCCCATTTATCCTCAGTATTATTATGTGACAGTAGCTTCTCCCAGTCTACGCCCTGAAATGCTGCCCTCAACCCAGGGAAATTAGCCTTTTTGAAATTCAGTGTCTTTGCTCTGCCTGACAGTTTGCTTTTTATAGTTTAGGGGGAATATAATTATATTGTGGTCACTAATACCTAGTGTTTCTCGAACAGTAACATTTCCAACAAGCTCTGCATCATTAGAAATTACTAGATCCAACAGAGCATCGCACCTAGTGGGAGCTTCTACAAACTGGCCCATAAAGTGGTTCTGCAGCAAGTTGAGGAATTTTCTCCCCTTTGCGGTTGAATTTTAGAATTTTTTTCCTGTATTCCAATTCAGGACATGGTAAATTAAATGGTGCCATTTAAAAACGCTTCTTGTCCCACCCAAAATAAGCCCTTGTCTGGCTAGATGAAAGGAAAATGTAAAAAGTTATAGAAAGTGGGGAGGAAAAAAATGAAACTGCAAAAATTAAAATGGGCCTGGTACTTATTGGTTGAAAATGCTCATACCAGACTATTCCTACTGTAGGTTTACAGAATACTGCTATCTGTGTGAATACTATAGAAAATTCAAACATCATGCTTTTCGGACTTGTAAATAAAATTGTTTGCCCAAAAAAAAACATGTTTTTCCCTTTTAAGGAAATCCTCAATCCTTGACTTTAAGGGGGTTTCTTGTAGTCTAGAAGCAATAGAAAAAGAGAAATTTCTGTGCAACTGTTTTGCTAAATTGTCGCAAAAAAAACAGCAACAAACCTGGCAAATATGAATTCTTACCACAGTATATTCTGCAAGGATATTTTCACACAGCTAAGTAGTGACAAATGTGAACAAGAAGGAAAGGGGATGCACAAGACAAATGTGGTTTTAAATGTGGTGTTGCAGATAGTTTTGCAGTATTACATGATCTATATTTTTTAGTTCATGAACTACATAAAGAGGTGACTGTAGATGACGGAAGGTGATGACTCTTAGAAGTGGAATAGACATGGACATATTCCATACAGTGGCAACCGTTCACCCTAGAGTTTCATTGTAAAATTGTAAAAAAAAAAAAAAATTATACTTTTTCTACCATTGTAAAAAAGTATACATTTTTTACTGGACTCTGCAGGACACAAGAACGGTGTGCAGTGTTTTTGTATCCTTTTTTTTTCTAATGTATGCATCAAACGGAGGCATGAAACGTGATGTCAACCCACCCTTACAAGTTGAGAGGTTTAGAAAAGCAGATCTGTCAATTTTACCTTACTGCCATGTGTGGTAGGATGTACAGTTGAAACTCAAAAATGTTTAATATCGTGCAAAAGTTCATTTATTTCAGTAATGCAACTTAAAAGGTGAAACTAATATATGAGACAGACTCTTTACATGCAAAGCAAGTTATTTCAAGCCTTTATTTGTTATAATTTGGATGATTATTGCTTATAGCTTATGAAAACCCCAAATTCACAATCTAAGAAAATTTGAATAGTGTGAAAAGGTTCAATATTCTAGGCTCAAAGAGTCACACTCTAGTCAGCTAATTAATCCATAACCCTTGCAAAGGGTTCCTGTGCCTTTAAAATGTCTCTCAGTCTGGTTCAGTAGGAATCACAATCATGGGAAAGACTGCTGACCTGACAGTTGTGCAAAACTCACAGTACAGACTATAACCCGTCAGAGGGTAATATTAATCCCAATGGTTTAATAAAGTTGAATATAATCACAGAAAACCATCTAGTAAAACTTAGCCTTTATTATTATATCAAAAGATAGATCATCACACAAAACAAAAAATTACTTTTGTCAATCCTCACTGTGGTGGGCAACACAAAGGCAGGGTCTTATATGGTCAATGATTTTAGGGGGACTGTCCCTAAAGATGACCCTATCTAGGTTATGCCCTGCCTAGAACAGAATGGCCAACCCGATAAGGGCGTTCTCGTGTCAGGAACCTCCTGGACGCCCTAGGATGTCCCTGATCGGGAAGTATAGAACAAGCAACAATAGGCTAGTCTAGACTTTACCATGTGAAGATAAACGTACCAAAAATAAAAAAAAAATGGAAAAGATAGATACATATCAACTCCCATCAACAAGGGATGAGTGGAAGTATTAAAGAGTACCACAGTTGTATAGTGGTAATATTATGGGATGTGTAAAGTTAATACACCCCTGTTCCAACGCGTTTCGCCCCAACATTTGGGGGGCTCATCAGGGGACACTGAGGGAGCTTATGGAAGTATAGCTCATGTTTAAGCAAACACAAGTCAGTATATATTAACACAATGGACGTGGAGTTGAAAAAACACATAGACTGTCAGCAATCAGCCAAGCAGACCACAGATCCCTCCTGTTTAATCATATAGTTGTTACTTGCGTGTCTGCAGACGGTATAGTGCCATGATATATCAGATATGCCCCACAATGGCGGCGGCCATATAAGGGAGGCACCTATACAGAAATCAGTGGGAGTACAAGAAGGCCCTATAAGATACTGGCAGCAGGACAAGTCCAGAGATGTGTTTGGACAGAGATGGCGTTCTCGGTCCTGACAGTTGTGCAGAAAACCATCATTGACACCTTCAAAAGGTAATTGCAAAAGAAGTAGGATGTTCCCAAAGTGCTGTATCAACTATATATTGTATAGACTATAGATTTATAGACAATTTGCTGCAGTATTTTCTTGTAAAAAGCAGAGTAAAACCCAGGCTGACTCATATGGTGGCACTGCCACTACAGTTTCCTCTGCCCACACAGTTTCCCTATGCTGTATACACAAGGGGAAATGTAGTATTAAATAGCATCTATTGGTGTCAATGGGCAACCATGCAGTAAGTGCAGTAAGTGGTTAGGGAGGTTCATCCAGGGCAAGAGTCGCTGATGCAGATCTTCTGGCCAAGAACCTCTATTTATAATTTCTCTATGATGCTTAATAAAAATCTTTGTAACTTCTAACATACAATGGTTGAGCAAAACCATTGCTGAACTAAGCTGTAGATTTTGCCACAATACCGTATGTAAACTGGCCTGCCAAAAACTGTAATTTCTTTGTCAGGAATTTTTACACATGTTTTTCATAAATGAGAATGTTTCAATGCCTTTTACGGCATATAGATGTAATATCCAGAATGGTAACTGTCACGATGGGGAGTGGGGAAAACCCCCCACCGTACGATGACTGGGGGATAAGGAAAGCAACTAGGCCTGAACACAAGGATAAGGGAGCAGGTCACCTCCTAATGCATCCCAATACCTAGCTCTAACTCCTCACCATATGAGCATGTATCAGCATGGTAACTGTCACGATGGGGAGTGGGAAAACCCCCCACTGTACGATGACTGGGGGATAAGGAAAGCAACTAGGCCTGAACACAAGGATAAGGGAGCAGGTCACCTCCTAATGCATCCCTATACCTAGCCCTAACTCCTCACTGTTTGAGCGGACCTGGATGGTAGGACGGCTCATACCCTGGATACCTAAGGCCCTGAGTCGCCCTGAGAATCCCTCACAAAGGAGCTGAGGAGAGGCGCCTTTTTCTTCCAGGACACGGAAGAACAGGAGTCTCTAATGGCCTAGAAGCAGGGAAAAGGTAAAGACAATATGCAACAAGAGAATCAGCAGGTAAGAAAACAAGACGACACACTCACCTGCCGCTGCCACCACGATTGGAACCCGTGAATATATACCGGAGCCCTAACCAAACAGGACACCGTACCAGCAACTCACACAGGTATCCAGCACACCAGACTCCGCTAGGACCCCCATGCCTCAAGGTGCATGGCAGCCCCAGATGGCACTGCATACAGGCTAGGAAGTCTAGCAACCATGCTGGAAGATATCACCAAACATACCAGACAAGGAACACCAGGCTAGACATTACAACACACCAAATAATAACCCCACACCAAACATTCCACACATGTAAGGGAGGGAAGACATCGCTGGAGACCTTGATGTCCCACTAGGAGGCCCTCACTCTGGGAGATGGAACATGAAGACCAGAAGCATAACTCCAATACACACCATGGCTGGAGTACCACTGACTCCTGGCCACTAGCCACAGGTAAGATGAAGCACCTAGTGACCACGCCCAACAAGGTGGTTAACCCCTCCAGCACCGGACAGAGGAGGAAACAACTGAAAGGGGAAGTGCACACACCAGCATAAAAAGCTACACGTTGCCGCAGGCAACAACATGCAGAGCAACCATGTCACAGGACACACCACAAAGGCTATGACACTGCCCCCGCATGCTGAAACAGCAAAACGTTGCCACAGGCAACAGCAAGCGTGGCAGAGGTGTCACAGCACACACCAAAGGCCGTGACACTCCCACCCCTCAAAGACCCCCCAACAGAAAAAGGGGAAACTAGTGAGGAACCCACAAACAGGGATGGGGGAAGGGGGGAAAAAAGTAGCAGAATCCGTGTCAGCGGAAGCGAGTCTCCCCAGAACTGCTGCCAGCCCCTGGAGCAACACACAGGAACCAGGGTGCCAGCCACCAAACAGCCAGGAGAGACCGCACTGATCACTGCGTCCACACTCAGACACGGTTCGCACCAAGTCGCTGCCAGCATGCATCCCCAACCAGCATACACCAAAGCCAGTTCAACAAGGAATGCAGCCAGCCACCACAACACAAGCAACTAGGCCTAAACACAAGGATAAGGGAGCAGGTCACCTCCTAATGCATCCCTATACCTAGCCCTAACTCCTCACCGTATGAGCAGACCTGGATGGTAGGACGCCTCATACCATGGTACCTAAGGCCCTGAGTCGCCCTGAGAATCCCTCACAAAGGAGCTGAGGAGAGGCACCCTGTTCTTCCAGGACACGGGAGAACAGGAGTCTCAAAAGGCCTAGAAGCAGGGAAAGGAAAAGACCATATGCAGCAAGAGAAACGGCAGGTAAGAAAACAAGACAACACACCTACCTGACGCTGCCACAACAACTGGAACCCGTGAATACGTACCGGAGCCCTAACACCAAACAGGACACCATACCAGCAACTCTCACAGGTATCCAACACACCAGACTCCGCTAGGACCCCCATGCCGCAAGGTGCATGGCAGCCCCAGGCAGCACTGCATACAGGCTTGTGGTTCAATAACAACACACCAAATAATAACCCTACACCAAACATACAACACATGTAAGGTAGGGAAGACATCGCTGGAGACCTCGATGTCCCACTAGGAGGCCCTCACTCTGAGAGATGGAACATGAAGACCAGGAGCATAACGCCAACACACACCATGGCTGGAGTACCACTGACTCCTGGCCACAGGTAAGATGAAGCACCTAGTGACCACGCCCAACAAGGTGGTTAACCCCTGAAAGGTGTGGAGGCGGCTGTATGCAGTGGTGGATCAGAGGTGTCCGCTTTTTTTTTCTGTGTTGGGGGATTTGTGCACGCGGTCGGGTGGGGTTTGCACATCAGAGTGGCAGGTACCTTTGTTCCATTTTCGCTTTTTCTTTGACTTTTTTTGGGGTGTTGCATTTGGGGGAATTGGTTAGCGTTAGTCGCAATAGGGCTTGGGGTTTGTTAAGAGATGATTTGTATCCCGACAGGGTGGATTTTCAGATTCAGCGCTTGAAGAACAATTAGTTGGGGGAAGATGTTGGATAGCGCTGTTCCAGGTCGCCGTTTGGAAGTTTGTCTTGTTCAATGCATGTGGGACTATAGGGCGTGTTCAGTTGGGGATGGTGACCCTTTGCTGATTTATGCAGATGGGTCATACTTGGGTTTTCAGTTTATGTTGGTAGATTTTTACGAAGATGTAGTTCACTGGATTGGCCGGTAGGAGTCGGTCTGGTTTTGGTAATACGTCCAACCAGGGTTTTTAGCACGGTAGGTGGTTCTGTTACTTTTCCCCGCCCTGCCCCCTGGGTCCTTTGTTTTTTGCTGTTGTTCATCAGTGTTTAGTGGCATTGTTATGGTGGTCCAGCGTACCTGGTCTGGATCCTTGGGCACTCTTTTATCTTTTGGGGTCGCAGTCAGACCAGATGGGTTAATAAGGCCCAGATTAAGGTGTATCCAGGAATGGGGGGGGTGTTACAGTTCGGAACAGGGAGCTGGAGGCTGAGGTAGGGGAGTTTTGGAGGGCCAGTGGTGTTCATTTGAATGGGACTGGCATTGATCTCTGGTGCTCTGTGCTACAGGATGGGATCGAATTGGTGCTTAGGATGAGGGGGGACGCAGGAAGGTGGGGAGTCACTTCTTGCGTCTGTGGCAGTGGCGGGCCTTGAGGTTGGTGGTAATTGTGACCCTGGTGTTTTGGGGAGGGAGCCAAAATGGCTCTGGACTTCCCAGGTATCGGAATCAGGCTTGGGATCTGGTGGAGATCTGCCCAAATTTATTACCCATGGTTGCATTGTTCTGCCTCTGAGCTAGTACTTATCGGTTAGAGGTAATTTAGCAGATTGACAAGGTAGATCTCTTTCAGGTTTTTGGTGCACCAAGGACTCTCCCCTGGTTTTATTTGGACACTCAGGGAATATTATTAGGTGTTTTTGGATTGATTGTAGATTTAGGGAAAGGCATTCAAGGGTTGAAACCTTTTTGTGATGTAATTTGCATTATTTATGTTATTTTGGTTTAATAAAATGGCTGCAGCCTGTGGCCAATTAAATCCACCCTATGGTGTGTCTTTACTGGGGAGGAGGGAATGGTTCAGGGTGAGTAATAACAGGAAGAACAAGTCAACAATACCCTTAGTCATGCTTTTGACAAAATTAGTTGTTTCTTCAGGGTCTCAGAAAAGGGTTTGTAAGTGAAAACTTTAAAGAGGATCAAACTTTAGAGCAGCCCAGGAACTTTGCCATTTAACCCCTTAGATGCTGCAGTTAATACATCTGCAGCATCAAAGTAGTTTACAGAAGGAGTGGGCTCCCCTGTACCCCTTTGGGCCACTATCAGGGGCGTAGCTAGAAATGCATGGGCCCCATAGCAAAAAAAAATTATGGGCCCCCCCCCCGTGCCATCCACAGATCCCCCTCCCCTAAATAGTGCCATCAACAGATCCCCCTCCCCTAAATAGTGCCATCCACAGATCCCCCTCCCCTAAATAGTGCCATCCACAGATCCCCCTCCCCTAAATAGTGCCATCCACAGATCCCTCTCCCCTAAATAGTGCCATCCACAGATCCCCCTCCCCTAAATAGTGCCATCCGCAGATCCCCCTCCCCTAAATAGTGCCATCCACAGATCCCCCTCCCCTAAATAGTGCCATCCACAGATCCTCCTCCCCTAAACAGTGCCATCAACAGATCCCCCCTCCCCTAAACAGTGCCATACACAGATCCCCCTCCCCTAAACAGTGCCATCCACAGATCCCTCTCCCCTAAACAGTGCCATCCACAGATCCCTCTCCCCTAAACAGTGCCATCCACAGATCCCTCTCCCCTAAACAGTGCCATCCAGAGATCCCCCTCCCCTAAATAGTGCCATCCACAGATCCCCCTCCCCTAAATAGTGCCATCCACAGATCCCCCCTCCCCTAAATAGTGCCATCCACAGATCCCTCTCCCCTAAACAGTGCCATCCACAGATCCCCCCTCCCCTAAATAGTGCCATCCACAGATCCCCCTCCCCTAAATAGTGCCATCCACAGATCCCCCTCCCCTAAATAGTGCCATCCACAGATCCCCCTCCCCTAAATAGTGCCATCCACAGATCCTCCTCCCCTAAACAGTGCCATCAACAGATCCCCCCTCCCCTAAACAGTGCCATACACAGATCCCCTTCCCCTAAACAGTGCCATACACAGATCCCTCTCCCCTAAACTGTGCCATCCACAGATCCCTCTCCCCTAAACAGTGCCATCCACAGATCCCTCTCCCCTAAACAGTGCCATCCACAGATCCCTCTCCCCTAAACAGTGCCATCCACAGATCCCCCTCCCCTAAATAGTGCCATTCACAGATCCCCCTCCCCTAAACAGTGCCATCCACAGTATCAGGTGCCTTCCCCCCCCCCATGTGCCAGTCAGTATCAGGTGCCAACCCCCCCCCAGTGCCAGTATCAGGTCAGGTACCAACCCCCCTCCCCCCATGTGCCAGTATCAAGTGCCCCCCGCTCCCCCCAATGGCCCCCATGGCAGTAACAGTCGGGTATTAAAAAAAAAATATATAAACACTTCTACTTACCTCCATGTCAGCGATGCGATGCAGCCTCTTCCTGTATGTCCATATATGGAGTCAGTGCTTGTATTTCAGAAAAGGTTTCTGCTGGGATTTGAACCCACGACCTTCTGTATCAGAGGCAAAGCATCTAACCACAAGACCATAAGAGCAGCCTTGCTGCTGACTGAAAAATTATGAGACTTCTACTGTTATAGCTGGCTAAGTGTACATCTATACACATGACAGCTTCTCATATATAGAGATATAGCAGAGCTGAGTGTGCTGGGATAGCTGTCATATAGAGATATAGCAGTGCTAGGTGTGTTGGGGCAGCTGTCATATGTATAGATGTACACTTAGCCAGCTATAACAGTAGAAGTGTCAAATTTTTTCAATCAGTTTTTTTCAATCAGTTTTTTTCAATCAGTTTTTTTCAATCAGTTGCAATGCCTCCTTTATGGTTGTGAGGGTAAATGCTTTGCCTCTGATACATTCATACATTGGAGGTTGTGGGTTCGAATCCCAGACACATCAGGAGACTTTAATACAGTAAGGTTAGATCACATTAGCGAGGGGGCCTGAACATTAAGACTGCTGCTGTGAAGGGGCCCTGAACATTAAGACATCGATGTTTAACTAACTTGAAAATAAACTGTCGGGCCCCGAAGCAGCTGCTTCCCCGGTAGTTACGCCACCTCCTGGCTGTCTGTGTGTGTTAATAAAAAAAAAATTTAAAAAATGAATGCGGTCGGACGGGCCCCATAGCCACTGCTATGGTTGCTATGGCGATCCCTACGCCACTGGCCACTATGACACAATCTTAGTGTCCTGATGGTGGCCATGGCACCTAGAGGCCTAACAATGGCCTCCACCAGGGTTGCCAATTGTACAGAAACCTATTAAGCCCTTCACACTAGCACTAGCGATCCAGCAGGTTGTTCCGATGTGCAGTGGTTTTCTTCCGGCTAATTCTTATTTGCTGGAATGCAGCCGGATCTCCGCCAGTCCCCATTATAGTTAATGGGGCACGATGGAGACTTACAAACTTCTGGCAATGCCAGAATGCAAAGAGATCCTGCTGGCTGTTTCCTGTCAGAACAGCCTGCTGGATCGCTAGTGCTAGTGTGATACTGTCACGGCCTGTGGTGGGCGCCGTGACATGGTGGCCACACATGCTGTTGCCTTCAGCAACGTGGTGTTGTGGTTGCATGCGGGGACAGTGTCACAGCCTATGTTGTTTGTACCGTGACATGTTTGCCACTCATGCAGTTGCCTGTGGCAATGTGTTGTTTATGCATGTCTGAGCAATTTCCCTTTTAGTTGTTTCCCTTCCCTGTTTGGTGTGCGTGGGGTTAATTCACTGGCTGGTTTGGAGCAAAGTGGTCAGTTGGGTGTGGTCTCAGGTCTCTTTATATCCTCTGGCTTGGAGACTGAGATCATTTGATTTGTCTGCCTTGCATGTGAGATGCTTGCTCTGTGCATGGATAAGATCTGAGGGCAATCCAAGTTTGACATTGATGTTCTCAGCAATGTCATCTGTGATGTCATACTGCGTGTTTTCTCCTTGTCTTCCTTCCCCTCCTGGTGTATAGTTTATGGTGTGGGTTTGAGTTGGAGGTTTGTTATACGTCTGGGTGTTTGTTTTATGTAGGTGTGTACTGGCCTGCATGGACGTTTGACGTTTTCCTCTTTTGTGGGTGTGTCCTCCGGAAGGGGGTTGGTTCCCCGGAGGGGGAAGTACTCTACAATACAGTGTGCTGTCCTGCCTGGAGCTTCCGTGTATCCGGTGTTCGCATGGAGGTCCGGGTAGATGTTGGTGCCGTCTTTTCATCTCTGCTACGGCAGGTAAGTGTTGGTTGTTTCTAGTGTTCTGTTGTTACACTGTGTACTTACCTGCCGTGCAGTTGCTGCATTCTGTCTTTCTCCCTGTCAGCTACTGGGCCTCTGGAGACGCCTGTCATCCGTGGTGATGGATGAACAGGAGGTCTCTGCCCTGTCACGATGCTGAGGGCGATGCAGGGATTCCTACACTTCTAGGTTTGTGGGTATGAGCCCCCTTACCATTGAAGGCGGCTCATACAGCCAGGAGACTAGGGCTATTTGAGGGAAGCTTTAGGAGGTGACCAGCTCCCTTTTCCCTGCCTATGGCCTAGTAATTGGCGACATTGTATGGTGGGGAGTTTCCCCCACTCCCTACCGTGACAGTATGTCAAACTTAGGCTCCTCAGTATATTTTTGCCTTTGGAAAAGGGCCCAGCATGTGCCGCCTGCCATTTTCTGGCGCACATGCTTATCGTCCGGAAGGAGGGTGAAAGGGGAACTACCATTAACGGTTCGGTTCTTGATAACTGGTGGTTGCCATGTTAGTGAACCGTTACCTGTGTTGGTGCGTCCCCTCGTCCTTCTCAGTGGTTCCTTTCTCTGGTCGTCTGCTGGCAGCATTCCTTTGGTGTACCGGCTGTGTGTTGGTTGGGGAATGTCTGCTGGCAGCTAACTGGAGTAGGAACTGTGTCTGAGTTGGACGCGGTGTCCAGTACGGTTTCTCCAGACTGTTTGGTGGCTGGCTGCCAGGGCCTAGTTGTGGTCCTGGTATGCTGGCGGCAATTTTGGAGGAACATGCTGACACCGATTCCCATTTATATTTTTTTTCTTCCCTCCCACCTGCCATCCCCGTTGTTCGTCTAGCCCCTTTTGCTTCCCCTTTTTTGTTTGGTAGGGCTTTGATGGGTGGGAGTGTCATGGCCTGTGGTGGGCGCCGTAACATGGTGGCCACACATGCTGTTGCCTTCGGCAACGTGGTGTTGCGGTTGCATGTGGGGACAGTGTCACGGCCAATGATGTTTGTGCCGTGACACGTTTGCCACCCATGCAGTTGCCTGTGGCTATGTGTTGTTTATGCATGGGGAGCTGGAATTAGTGATGTGTGAGAAGAACTATGACATAGTGGGAATAACTGAGACTGGTTGGATGATAGCTATGACTTGGCAGTTAATGTACAAGGTTACAGTCTGTTTAGAAAGGATCGTCAAAACTGGAGAGGGGGAGGGGTTTGCCTTTATGTAAAGTCTTGT